>NC_090260.1:21108863-21176363 GCF_037325665.1 Littorina saxatilis | reverse complement strand
CCAGACGCCAAGCGGAGCAGCCACTAGATTGCCAATTTTAAAGTCTTAGGTATGACCCGGCCGGGGTTCGAACCCACGACCTCCCGATCACGGGGCGGACGCCTTACCACTAGGCCAACCGTGCCGGTGACTTAGACTTAGACTTAGAACATTTTATTGACATAAAGGGTAAACATTTTAAGCCAAGGGCCTAATCTTACAACGTGCCCTTTACATTCACACTAACACATCCGCACGCATATAACCAACATAATATAATGAAATCATATAGGCATAACATGTAAATGTACAGTAAATAAGCATAAGCACCACGGCCACACGAAACACACAATCTAATATATATACGAAGTAAAACAATATGAATACTATATGCTATTAATATGTAATATGACGTGAATATAATTATATAGTCACGGTAGAACCAGCGATCTGGTAGGATCGGCTATCGTACCGGTACAATTGCCGATCGGACTTTGTCCCGGTACAACTGCCGATCCGAGTTTCTACCAGCTTATTTTGGTAGAACACCCAATTTTCATTGTAAAAACATTGATCGACAGTTGTACCGGGACAAAGTCCGATCGGCAATTGTACCGGTATGATAGCCGATCCTACCAGTACAACTGCCGATCGGACTTTGTCCCGGTACAACTGTCGATCAATGTTTCAACAAATGTTCAGCCGTTCAGCGTATGAGAATAGTTCACGACGAGCTAAAATGTCTTGTCACTGTCAACAAATGTTCAGCCGTTCAGCGTATGAGAATAGTTCACGACGAGCTAAAATGTCTTGTCACTGTCAAAAGGAAGCGCATACTTGACTTTTCACTTCTGCAAATGACAACGATGGAAGAGGAACAGAAGAGGAAGTTTTACGAACTGTATGACGAATATGTTGCGCGGTTATCTGAAAAGAACCGCCTTACATTTAGTATTGACCAAGCAAAGTACCAGAAAATTCTCTCAGCTCTTAGTTTGGAGAAGGGTGAGCGCTGTGAACTTGGTGGCCATTTCAAAGCATGGTGCCATAAGACTTTTAAACTCCATAAAAATCGGCAGCCAGAGCGTGTTATACTGCTTGAGGAATTCTCGTCCAGTGGTCTGCAAAGAAGACCTCTACGACACCATTAAACGGTTAGTCGGTGTGTGTGTGTGTGTGTGTGTGTGTGTGTGTGTGTGTGTGTGTGTGTCTCTCTCTCTCTCTCTCTCTCTCTGTCTCTGTCTCTCTCTGCCTCTCTCTATCTATCTCTGTCTCTCTCTCTGTCTCTCTGTCTCTGTCTCTGTCTCTCTCTGTTTCTCTCTCTCTCTCTCTCTCTCTCTCTCTCTCTCTCTCTCTCTCTCTCTCTCTCTCTCTCTCTCTCACACATTCCCGTGGTTTTTTTTTCAGGTGCCACATCCGAGTTGGACACTCCGGAAGAACCAAAACGTGGGCGGAGGTGAGCGCAAACTATGCCTGGATTAAGCATGGTCTAGTTCTACTCTTTATCAGCACATGAAGGGAATGCGCTACAAGAATCTCCATCAAAAAACCACCAGCGGGAAAGTCAATCATCTCTCTTGGATTCATGACGAGAATGCAGATGGATCTGATCGATTTCACCAGTGTTCCTGATGGCGATTACCTTTGGATCCTACACTTGAGAGACCACTTTTCCAAATTCAGCTGGGCCTTCCCATTGAAGTCGAAACGAGCGGCTGGTGTCGCAGAGTGTTTGATGACCACTTTCAGCTTGTTTGGCGCTCCAAGAGTATTGCAGTCCGATAACGGCTGTGTTTGTGGCTGGCGTGATCAAGGAACTGGCATCTTTATGGCGTGGGATGACCATCATAAATGGACGACGGAGACATCCACAATCACAAGGTTGTGTTGAAAGAGGTAACGGCGACCTCACCGTCAAGCTGGGGAAGTGGCTCGAGGCCAACGAGGAGAAAGGGTGGGTCGCAGGTCTTCCACACATCGTCTACGCGATTAACACGTCCATCAGCGAAACAACCGGGAAATCCACGTTTGAAGTCGTGTACGGTCAACCACCAAGGACCCACTGCGCTGTGTTGGAAATTCTAGCACAGCAAGGTATAATCGACGAAGAAGATGTGCCAGATATGTTTGATGGACCACAAGCGGACATTCAAGGCACAGACACAGAAGACGCTCCACGTGCTACTGTGCCTTCGCATGATTTGGAGATTATGGAAGAGGATGCTCATAAACTTCTTGATTTAAACACGCCAGAAATGTCAACGGCTGATGTACGAGCTACAACAAGTGATGTAACTGATGAAGCACCGGTCACATTCCTTCCTCCAGGTTCAGAGATCTGGGAAGATGTTCAACAGGATGTTGTTCTTGAAGAAACGCTGGAAACGTCAGAAAATGCCGAAGATGCATTGTCTGTAACAGATGTTCGCAGCACGACGACAAGTGAAAATGATACGAAACATCATGACAAATCTCTCAGAAGAAAACGGGGAAAAGTGTTCAATCTTCTCCACGAAGAACGCGTTGTCGCTCGAGGTATAGAAATCTTTGGCCACAACACAGTTCATGGACAGAGAGTTGATAGAACAAAGCAAAGCGTCATTCAGCTCATTCATGTTGCAAAGCCTGCTTTCACTCCACTTGTCAACAACCCTTTTGAGGAGCCACTTTCAGAAGGAGCGTTCACACTCTGGGAAAAGGAAAACATTTTGCCAACGGAGAGCGATGACACACCCCATGCCAAAGTGAAGAAGATTGCAACATGTAACTATTTGAAGGCTGCTAACAAACAACAAGTAAACTTCGATGCAAAGGAGGCTCACTTAGAAAAGAGTTTCAACGTTGGTGACACTGTTGGCATTCGAATTCATGAAGTAGATCGCACAAACACCGGTGCCCGGCTTTTGCCATGCAAAATGTTGAGTGTGGAACAACGTGGCTCTGAAACTTTCTACAAGGTGTACACAAACGGAGGTCTTCTGAAGAACAAATTCAAAGCGGTCGATATGGTGGATTTGCGAAATGTCCACTTCAGCCAGCTTCAAAACGTCGATGTTGAATCACTGAGCGAAATAAGCGTCATCAAAGCATCACGAATTGTCACACACTGGACAGCAAAGGGAAGTTCAGCTTGCTCATGCAGAGGAAAGTGTCACAACAGGAAATGCAAATGCAAGCGAGCAGGCCTTCCTTGTTCAACAAAGTGTCATCCACAATCGACCACTTGCACGAATACGTCATCATAGGTTATGGATTTTAATTTTAAATGATAATGGGAATGCTTTTATATTGGGATAATAAAGGATTTAGATTTTGTTGCAAATGGTGAAATTTGACTGAATGCCCCTCTAAGTACCACTTGGTCAAAATAACTCATCTTTCTAATTTTGTATCCTTACTCAAGATTCATATCCATAATACCATCATAATAGTTCCACTTCACATATGTGACGGTAGAACCAGCGATCTGGTAGGATCGACTATCGTACCGGTACAAATGAAACATTGATCGACAGTTGTACCGGGACAAAGTCCGATCGGCAGTTGTACTGTTAGGATCGGCTATCGTACCGGTACAATTGCCGATCGGACTTTGTCCCGGTACAACTGCCGATCCGAGTTTCTACCAGCTTATTTTGGTAGAACACCCGAATTTCATTGTAAAAACATTGATCGGCAGTTGTACCGGGACAAAGTCCGATCGGCAATTGTACCGGTACGATAGCCGATCCTACCAGATCGCTGGTTCTATCGAGACATATACATTAGACAGAACTGTAAGATTCACATAAGTATGTCACCGTGGGTGTGTACTTACAGAGAACAGTTTAGATGTTTTTTTAAGGAAGATTTAAAGATATTTACAGATTTGCTAGTTTTAACATTCGAAGGAAGAGAGTTCCACCTTGACGGCCCAGCAAAGGCAAAACTAGTTTTATATAGATCTACACGGGTCCTTGGTAGTAGATATTTATCTGATCCGTATCTCTCAGGAGCCTCGGTTATGAATGCATTCAAGTATGGTGGTGCTAGCCCATGGAGTGCCTTGTACATTAACACTGCAATGTTATAGTCAAACTGCTCCTGCAGTGAAAGTAAACTAGCAGCTTTAAGCTTTTCTGACGTTGACAGATACGGGTTAGTAACAATTAGCTTTGCCCCTCTTCTGTGCAGGGAATTTAATTTTTTAAGCAGATTTTCGCTCGCACCGCACCATACAGTAGAAGCATAATTGATAAAAGATTGGCAGTGTGCCACAAAAAACATTTTCAGACCTTCCGCTTCTACAAAGGGTTTTAATCTGGATAAAAGATACAGATTTTTGGAGAGCTTTTTGCAAATATTATTGATATGTACATTCCACCGAAGCTCCTGGTCAACTACGATTCCTAATACCTTGTGTGATTTAACATGCTCTATGGGATCAGTGTTTAGCTTAAGGTTAAGAATAAGGGGTGTTCTCTGGTGTTTCTGTCTGGATGCTATGACCATACTATTTGATTTCTTAGGGTGTAATGTCATTTTATTTTGAACGCACCATTTAAAGACATCGTTTATTCCCTGTTGAAGATCGTATTGCACCTGATTTAACGTTTTTGAGGACGAGTGAAGGGAACTGTCATCGACAAAGAGCTCACAGTTTTTTATATGCAAGGGCAGGTCGTTGATAAAAATGCAAAATAATAAGGGCCCCAAAATAGAACCTTGAGGAACTCCGCATTTTAAGTAACCATCGCCTGAATATTGACCGTTTACGCTGGGTTCTGTTTGATAAAAATGATGAAAGCAGGTTTACCGTGTGACTGCTGTGTGTGTAATACTCAAGCTTGCGAATGAGAAGAGTATGGTCTACTGTTTCAAAGGCTTTCCTCAGATCGAGGAAAACGGTACCGACGATTTTAGAATCGTTTATAGCTGAGAGCCAGGTATCACACAGACGGACAAGGGCCGTGGAACAAGAATGAAATTTACGGAAGCCAGATTGAAACTGGTAGAAAAGGTTGTAACATTCCATATGATGGGCCACGTGCTTATGAATATGCCTCTCAAGAGGCTTTGAAAGTACTGAGAGGATGGATATGAGACGGAAGTTATTAATGTCAGTAGAGTCCGATGTCTTTGGAATAGGAATAACTTTGGCGCACTTCCAGCCCTCAGGGAATACACAAGTTTTATGACAGGAATATTTTCTATAAATTTACCGAACGATGATTTGTTTTAAGTACGCACACTTGCCTGTTTGTCGTGCATTCTTTCGCGCCTATATCTTCCCAGCACACAAAATATGTTTATATGTATATGAACAAATTGCTCTGTTTCTGGGACCAGTTTACAGTAACATAAATCAGACATATCTTTATTTATTTGGAAGATAAATGTTTTTACTAAACCAAACATTTTACCACCACACGGGCGCACAAAACAGGCTAGTTTTGATCAATAAATCATTTAAATTCACTTTATAGGACAACAAAAACAACAACAAAACAGCACATATATCAAGGGCCTTGAAACAAATGGAAACGTTTGCTAACGAGATATGATTTTCCTGCCCGTTCAACCCTTAAATATTTCTTGACAGTAGTATCCAGTGTACTATAGAGTCGAGTTTACATATTATATTATTTTTTATCTCCTGAGTTACAACTTTTAACTCGCCTTTTCTTCAATTAGTATATCAATTATTTGATTTAAAAAAGCAAATATATCAAAGGCCTTGAAAAAAATTGAAACGTTTGCTAAAGAGATATGATTTTCCTGCCTGTTCAACCCTTAAATATTTCTTGACAGTAGTATCCAGTTTACTATAGAGTCGAGTTTACATATTATATTATTTTTTATCTCCTGAGTTACAACTTTTAACTCGCCTTTTCTTCAATTAGTATATCAATTATTTGATTTAAAAAAGCAACAACAAACAGATGATATATTCATAAAAACAATTCATAGATTGCTAAGCATAAGTTCACGAAAACATTTTGAAAACAACCAACCGGTAGAACGTGTACCAGCTTGTCTTGAGAAACCGCGAAAACAAATGGTGGGTTGTGTGTATAGGGAGAGATCTATTGATCCCAGACGACAGCTTTTAATGTCGCTTTTAAATCACATCTGGCACTTTATTTAATGTTGAGTGAAAGCAGCCAGTGTCTGCGATTGAACTATTGCTCTCCGCGCTTATCGCTCTGAAAGCATTTATTGTACTTCATATTGCAAGTCCCAAATAAATGTGTTTAGAATCGTGCTGATTTTTGTTTACACTTAACACCATTGACTCTGCTCAGATCGCGAATCCTTGCCAACTTTTAAAATCGTGCTGAATAGTGTTTGTGAAAAGCTTTGAATTAATCTCAGATCGAACACTGAAACGTATACAACATTTGGAAAGGAGAGAACACATAGAGAAAGACCAACTATACTGCTATTTGCTTCTTGGTAGTAAAAACGTTAACTGGCCAACTCCCAGGTTTCGATAGGAGAAAGAGAGAATCAGAATGATTTAAGAGAGAGAGAGAGAGAGAGAGAGAGAGAGAGAGAGAGAGAGAGAGAGAGAGAGAGAGAGAGAGAGAGAGAGAGAGAGAGAGACATTCCCCATTTGGTATATTATGCAGTCTGTTGGTCTTCCAAAGCAAGTTCTCACACAGCTAAACACGAAACTATATATGTATTTTTATGGCCAAAAAAATATAGTAATAACAAGAAGGGCAAAGCCCATACGACTCACATGCTTGACCTTGACCTTTAAATAACTAAACCTAGCAATGACATCATACACTAAGAACTGCTTTACACATTTTTCCTACCAAAATACATGTGAACTTGACCCAAGGTCAAGGTCATCCAAGGTCATGCAACACAAAGCTGTTAATTCAAGACATAGGAAGTACAATGGTGCTTATTGGCTCTTTCTACCATGAGATATGGTCACTTTTAGTGGTTCACTACCTTATTTTGGTCACATTTCATAAGGGTCAAAGTGACCTTGACCTTGATCATATGTGACCAAATGTGTCTCATGATAAAAGCATAACATGTGCCCCACATAATTTTTAAGTTTGAAACAGTTATCTTCCATAGTTCAGGGTCAAGGTCACTTCAAAATATGTATACAATCCAACTTTGAAGAGCTCCTGTGACCTTGACCTTGAAGCAAGGTAAACCAAACTGGTATCAAAAGATGGGGCTTACTTTGCCCTATATATCATATATAGGTGAGGTATTCAATCTCAAAAACTTCAGAGAAAATGGGAAAAATTTGAAAAATAGCTGTTTTTTAGACAACATTTATGGCCCCTGCGACCTTGACCTTGAAGCAAGGTCAAGATGCTATGTATGTTTTTTGGGGCCTTGTCATCATACACCATCTTGCCAAATTTGGTACTGATAGACTGAATAGTGTCCAAGAAATATCCAACGTTAAAGTTTTCCGGACGGACGGACGGACGTCCGGACGGACGGTCGGACGGACGGACGACTCGGGTGAGTACATAGACTCACTTTTGCTTCGCATGTGAGTCAAAAAAGCTTTTGAAAAGATAAAAAGGAAAATTATGGAGTCTGAATATGAACATGGTGGATTAAAAATGATCAATATGTTTGATATACAGAAAGTATTTTATTTAAATTGGATTGGACGGTTGCATGAAGCAGGTCGAGAAAATTGGAGTGCAATCCCAAAATGGCACATTCAACAATTAACAGATTTTAATCATTTGGCAAAAATTAATTCTACACAAAAGGAATTACAAGGAATTGAAAAAGTTCAAAATGATGTTTGGAAAGAGGTATTTTTGACATATCTTGATAATAAGAATAAAGAAGGTTTAGAGGAAGTTGACAGAAATGATGTTGGTAATCAACTGTTATTAATAGACTGATTCAGTTTAAAGGTAGAGTGTTGGATTTTGTAAAATGGCGCCAGAAAGGTTTTAATGTTATAGCACATAATTATAGTTAATGAAGATATGATTGATGATGAATTGAATGTGTTTAAAAGCAAACCTAAATTAATTAAGTTATATTTAAAGAAAAAACCGGAATTATAGCATTGAAAAGTCTTATGCAATCGACTTTTGGAAAAGAAAATTAGATTTGTTTTTTTCGAACAGACATGGTTGTTGCCACGACAGGTGACAAAAGAAGTGCGCCTGCGTGTGTTGCAATGGAAAATTTGTCACAATTTATATCTCACAATTTATATCCCACCAATATTTTATTACATAAAATGAAAGTAAGTCAAACAAAAAACTGTAACGAGTGCCCACATATTTTGGATGTTATGGAACACCTTTTCTATGAGTGTCCCCGAATTAGAAGGTTTTGGACTTATATTGAACAAATGTCTGACTCGTCGGGCTTTTTTTTATTGTCTATTACATATGTATTATTCGGGATCGAAGAATGTCAGGAATCAGCGTTAATTAACCATGTGTTATTGATAGCAAAATTGTGCATTAGCAAAGTTAAAAAAACTAAATCTCATATTCCATTGGAAATTGTATTTCAACAAGAACTTGCGCTACGAATCGAAAGGTGTATTCCCATTGTCCTTAGATTGTTGTTGAATTAAAAAGTAATTTAATGGAAATGTAACATGAAATGTAAAAGAAACAAGAGGCGAAGCCTTCAAGGCTCACGTAAGAAATCGACAAACAGTAACACAAACTCAATCACTCCGTCACACATACACACACACACACACACACACAGAAAGAGCATAGGTGAAACTGTGCAAGAAAGCGAGACACTAGATCTAGATATGTCACACGCTTTCCTTCTTTGCCACTACTAAAGCAAACGTGTGCAAGATTGTATGTTACACGCTTTGGAGCATGTGCAAGAACGGATTCAAACTCGAAATCGTCCCTCCAAAAGCCCCAAAATGCACACACGACTTTTATTTCTCCTGCTGTTGTCGTGTCTTCTCTTTACAAATTCTTCAACGCTGAGAATACTGAAAACGGCATCCCAGACTACAGTACTGTTTCCATACGCGAGTTTAGCTTCCCTTGGAAAGTGGCTCGCTCAGGAGGCCTGTTAGTCTGAAACTAGAAGGACAGAGTTCTGAACATAGATGACAAAGACCCCGGAAAGAACAAACATTTCGCGGATGCAGACACAGAAAGACGTCATGAAGAATGGAATGCTTCAAAAGATACAGACTGTGACGATGACTGTGACGTCATTCACATATACCGAGACGTCATTCATAGTTGTTCGTTCACTTTCGTCAAAAAGTAGATCTCTCCACAATGGCTGCTCCTGTGTTTAGGTTTATCAAGCGTGAGTACGCAAAACGTGTTTGTTCTCTCCTCTGTTGAAGCTGTGAGACATAATCGCCATTACGAGCTAGTCGTGTGACAGAGAGTGTTCTTGCACACTCGACTGCTGCTGTTTCACTCCGGCTAAAGCCGTCGTGAAACATCTACCGTCTCGTGTGCAAGAAAACTCTCTGTCACACGACTAGCTCGTAATAGCGGGTACTGTCCACAGGCACTCGTCACGATCGGGTCGGGATCAAAGTGGGCGGGGCCTGTGCGCTCTCAGTACTACTACTATTACAAGGTAAAACTCTCTTCGTTGCTCTAGACCGAACGGAAGTAGTGAAGTTATCAGAAACCGAGATTGCAGCAGACGACAGACAGGTTGCGCATGTTTTCTGCGCATGTGACCCCGTGACCAGGCATAATTAAAAAGTTGTCAGCGGCGTTCGTCAGTCGATCTGTCTGTTCACCGCCAACTTTCCTATTCCTTGATTCTTCTTGCAACTTCCAGATAATGGGATGCAAACATAAATTTAGATTGTCTCATCCTTGTGATGGAGTTGGAAATCATGGATTCACCAGAGAAAATATATAGCTGATTCGGCCAGTGTGACCAGTGCATCAAGTCTTCGGATAGTTTTCGAAAACTGGAAAATCTGTTTTGTCAGGGATTGTGGTTGTGTTTCAACCACGAGCAGAGATGAGAGAATTGTTTGTTTACTGCCGATGAACTCATTCAAAGCCTGTTGTTGAACGTCACGAAACATATGACCCATGGTTTTGACCATGTTCTGCTGAAGACGCAACGGAGTCCACATTTGAAGGTGAGCGAATTTTCGAATAGATAATCCCAAACACATGTATCCCCAACCCTTCAGCAGGTTATTTGAAAGAGAGAGAGAGAGAGAGAGAGAGAGAGAGAGAGAGAGAGAGAGAGAGAGAGAGAGAGAGAGAGAGAGAGAGAGAGAGAGAGAGATTGGGTAGCGTGGGTATGGCAGCTCACTCATTCAAGTAGATCTCAAACTCAGTCTGTGCACCTAGTTCAGTTGTAATTTAGATCTAACGACCAGAAGCAAATGACAAGTTAGGGGATTTTATGTTTCCTCTCTCAGATTGATGTGATTTTTGAAAGCGAAGGGGAGGGGTAAATCAGTTTCAAATTGTAATTTAAAGATTCATAGCTGAATATGGAAGCAGCAATTTTCGAGTGATACCAAATACAGATTATATTTCATCAGGTTTACACATCAGTTGTCCAGTCACACAATTTCGGCTATCGGGTGTAGATCTACATTATGAATCAGAAGTTATTTGACACATAATTATTAGGGGTATTGACACTTTTGCAGGTGGAGTATTCTACATTGATGACTGATAGTGCTGGAACAGCAAATTGCAGAAGAACTTTACAAGAAGCCTCATATCCAGTGGAGCTACAGACGTGACAAAGAGACATCCGTTTACACAGCGGATGCTTGGGGAACTGCATGCAGGCCGAACACGGAAAACCCGAGGCGACATGCATGAGCAGAACTAATCTCTTGAGGAATAACAACAGAAGGTCAACTCTTCATCTCTGAGTAAGTTCAGACACCTATTCTTCAATGGTTTAATTAGGACATGTTATCAGAAAATACAAGATCATCTGTGTGTGTGTGTGTGTGTGTGTGTGTGTGTGTGTGTGTGTGTGCGCGCGTGTGTGTGTGTGTGTGTGTGTGTGTGTGTGTGTGTGTGTGTGTGTGTGTGTGTGTGTGTGTGTGTTTTCTAGTGATACATTTTTATTTTACATTTTTAGTTAGAGCTTTGACTATTTACACACTTCTAGGAATTGGCTTTTAGACATGATTAATTACCTGTCTAATTACCATTTTGAGTTATGCACATGTTTGCGTTTATGCAAAACAGCTTGTCTTCAGCTAGGTTGTTCTTCTTCTTGGTTGTGGTGGTGTTTGTTTGCTTGTTTCCTCTGTTTTTAGTTTTGTTTCTTTTTTTATTTGAGAAACTCTGTGTGATAAGAGAGTGAGTGTACTACGTACAAAAGCAAAACAAATAAGTAGATGGAGAGGTGAACGAAAAAAGCTGCAGTGTTTTGGCTTAAGGACTATACGCACTAATGATATTCTGAACTGTTTGTTTCAGTAACAGTCTGATGGACAAGAACTATACAGTGGAGAGGAAGTGGATTTACCTTAGCGGCCAACTTTTTCAAGATTTATCACAAAAATTTTTCAATCAGAGGGCCTCCAACATGTCAAAATGTACCGGACAGCAGGCTGATTAGCCAGTGGTCACAACAGTGCTTCAAATCAGAAAAAAAAGTGTGGACCAGTGAGAAAAAAAACACCTTAGGCCTAAGAGCAACACTGCAGTTGACGATGTTTGGAAACAAATCTACTGAGGGTTTTATTGACCGCCGACCCTTATGAACCTTAATTATGCCAAGGGATAATAATGTTCAGGCAAGTGATGAAAAGCCTCACAGTCCCGATACACATTTTCTGCAAATAAATATGACGCACTGTTCTTTCCAAAACCTGCACATCCAAGCTTATGAGTACTACCATCATGTGTTAACTTTTTCAATCAGCAGTCAAACTATCATGCTGGCAGTGAATGTGGGCTACCTCGTGCATATTTCCGACACCAACACTTTCACAAAATATGCACTTTATGATTATTGTTCACTATTATACGATCAACATGTGTGTGTTTTTATTTTATTTTTTTTTATCTCGGCTCACCATCCAGAAATAAAACTACTCCATAAACACTCAAACACAGTCTTTTTCGGAAAATGTCTATTGAAAGACGAACGAAGAGTGTATACTTGCATGTTTCTTGAATACAAGAATGAATGCTTGCATGTTGCTGTTAAATGTGTTCGTTCAACTTTAGCAGTATGATTCCAAACAGTATGTGTTTGTGTGTGTGTCGAAAGAAGTGTTGTAATAATTTTGAATGCAGATTATTAGTTAAGTGTGTCTTTCTCTATATTGTTGTTGCTAAATTGTATTGTTGTACATTGGTATGAATTAGTAACATATGGAGGTGTTTAATGAAAGATTTAATTTGAAATAAATATATATGAAGGATCATGATATAATTACTCATGTGTGACTTCTTCAATGGTTTCGAAGTATGCACATGCAGGTATGAGATGTGGAATGATCCTGAGTATATGGCTTCTGAAAATAAAAATATAAATAAGAATGTCTTGTGATGAACACTAGAACCTGTAAACAATTAGTTACTTTGTTGAAAAAAATGTGTGCATAAAATATGCAGCAGGAGGGTATTATCTGCTTAATTTTCAATCAATTCGATTAGCATTTTGATCAACTTATAATTGCACAGATGGGTCAAGCTCGGTTGCCCTACTCTGTACTGTACACAGATGTCACTGCACTTGGTGCTCTTTGTGTGCTAGCTAACTGGGAATCTAAGCCTGCAAATTAGATTATTTGGATAGCCTGAACGACTGCAGAGTCCACTTCTTGAAAAGATAAATCCTAACTTCACTCTCAACATAAACCATAAAGTACAATTGGGTTAAATATGTTTTGCTGTGGCATTATGTTCATTGATGAAAAATAGCAAGAAAGATCACACTGTAAGCATGCAAGAACCCTGATTGTATATCCTTCTCTGCATGCGTCTCGTGCTGTGTGCATTATCTGACCTGACTGCTTTGCTATCGTTCTACATCAACAACCAACCCGTACCTGATGTGGATGGGAAACAAAATTTCTCTCTTTCCTCTCTATCTCCCTCCCTCTCTCTTATGGTGCGCAATTTTGGACAGACATTGAGAAAAGCTCCATAAAAATAACAGTCTTGAGCAACAAAAACAATCTTACTATTTCATTCAAGATTACACGTAACCAATCTTCTTATGTTTTCTCAAATCTACAACAGATCTACACGTCAGATTTCGCGCAATATTTTTCCTTCAGCCAATGAAGGCACAGCTTGTTGTCTTGGTTTGATTATAAGGGGAAGTAAGTCATACGTAACTTCCGTTCGGTCTAGAACAACGTGGGTTTTTGTGTACCAAAATCCGCGCCGTTTTGCAAAATAACAGCCGTAGCAACGTCTAATTGGTATAAATCTGTAGCTGCCTGATAGTTTAATGTATACTTGATTTTATCATAGCCGTTGTTTTGCTTTGCTAAGCTGTGTATGGCAGGAATGCGAAGTTTGTCGACGAGGTCGAGAGAATCAGTATCATACCTTGTATAAACCATAAGAAAAGACCCCCCGTCCATCACAAGTGACAGCCATAGGCCACGCCCACCTCGTGACGAGTGCCTGTGGTACAGTCGGTCTGCATGTAGCCTACTTATTCACGACTTTCCGACCTTGACATTGTAGTGGGGGTCAAGTGGGCGTCGGCATCATTGTCCAATCAGAAATTTTGATGCGCTTCCGCTTCCTGTCCCGCCCAGTCTGCGCAAAAGAAATGGCGCAAAACTGTTTGCGCGGAAAAAGGTGATGAAAAAAAGAACACAACCTGGTTTGATAACCAAATGATTGCGATCTTGCATTCTAGCATCATTTAATGTGGAACAACGACACATCTGATAAACAAATAGCCAGTTTGTTACCAACATGAGAAACTAGGGTTTAGAATCGAAGCGGTAAACCCGGACGCTGTTTGTACACGTAAATCCGGAGAAGCTATCGAAGTAGGTGACATATATATGTCGTTTCACTCCGAGTGTGCCAGCACCGGCCCTCTACCCGCCAAACCCCCACTAGGCAGGGAAAGTGGTTCGACCTTGCATGAATGCAGGGCAAGTTCGAGTTTGCTAGCTAAAATTGCTGCTAGTGCTGCCTTGTCTAGATCTGGAACTTTTTCAATTGGATTTTTTCTCTCTATTATACTGGAATAAGTGGGTGCTTTTCTAGATCTATAAGCATCGACCGAATTAGATAATGATGTTCCTTGCATTGCATTCTCCTAAATCTGTTATTCTAACCAGTTTGTTTAAGAATATAATTGTTCGTTTTTTGTTGATAAGCTTACAAGATTTTTTCTTTTTTAAGTAAGTGGTTTCACACGTACAACATGAGACCCACATGCACTAGACAATGGAAGTTGAGGTCCTCGTTCAATACCACAAATGCCAGTATTATACTTCAGACTCCTTTTGGAGGAATGTGTGGGGTTTGGGTGTTGAACTTGAAGTGGCAGATTGTTTGCACAGGTATGAATGTTCGTACGTTCGTACGTGCACGCATGTATGCAGGCATTTGTTTGTCAAGCAGGAACATGCAACATTTTGTTGACCGTATGTGAGTGCGTGTGTAATAAAACCAACGACAAACAATACAAAAAGCTCCAGCTCTGCTTCTTCACCAGTCACAGACGCATTGCGTTGTTCAGCTTTCCAGAAATATATTAACTCAGTCAGAACCGGCTTCATGAATATTTTATTTCAGGAAAAAGTCAATCGAATCTACACAAAAAAAGGTTATTGCGTTGTTCTGTCTTTGAGACTGTATCACGTAATATTGAGCTACTAGAAGAAACATGTCTGTGGCATAGTTTGACCCAACAGATAGAGAAGTCAACAGAGGTATTCTGCCGTCAGCAGCTTTATTGCTGTTTTGAATTTGATCTTGCATAATTTTATTACATAATTTTGCAACACACAAAGAAATCGTAATTGAATATTTTACGCAAAATTGAATAATTCGCAAACATGTTTGTATGAACAAATATTATTTTAAGAAAATATGAGTGTGAGGATGGACGTATTTTGAGTGAAGTAGCAGAAATTCTTTTTAAGTTCTTTAGCTACATGCACACGTTCTGTTAATTACGTTCTTAGCAGGGAGATCCAGATTAATAATACTGCTGTGACAGGTTGTGGTTTCCATACACACTTTGAATACAGGAAAACAAAAACAAAAACACAGTTAAAAAAAAATGTGCACATAATTATGATTAAAATATTAAAGTGTACAGAATAAAAGCAAGATATGTACAAAAACAAATCTCGTGGTTCTCTTGTCAAACCCACTGTAATAAGCACAGAATAGGAGAGAAGATTTTGGAGAAGGTGGCTTAACCTACTGAAGTAAATGATCAAGAGGATTCTAAGCATCCAGTGCTAAAGCTCTCAAATCACAAGACATACACACTTGTTGTGGCTATCCGAACTGTTGATTTAAAAAACCATACCTACAAATTGTAAACATCTATTACAAAATTATATATATTGTATGGATCTGTCTTTGTAAAATATACTGTACAGAAAATTTTAAATAATCTGCACAAATCTCGTGGTTCTCTTGTCAAGTAGTAGGCACAGAAAAAAAACCCAAAAAACCCTGTGTTTTGTCTTGTTTAATTATACTTTACTAAATGTGTACAGTATTCTAAGAAAAGAAAAATGTTTCCTTTTTATCATATCAATTGCCTCCCTTGAATTTTATTTGTAAAATAATTCTGAGAAAAAAAGCTTTCTACTTAAAAGCAGTGCAATCAAGAAAATGGGTACAACCTGTGTGTATACCTTTATTCCTTATTCTTTTTATTTAACTGAGGATGTCACTACGCAGTTTTACTGATTTAAAAAAAAATTCGCTTCAAATTATCTCCCTTGAACAAACACTTCTTTTTACAATTAAATTTTGTTTACACGAAGAGGTAGTTTTAAGGGTATATATACAAGAAAACAATATTGCAACCTTAGATGTATTTACATTTGGATTAATTCCATTAAAAAAAAATCAAACTATAAATGATAAATCAAAATAAAACAGATTTTGGGGCTGTGCACAAGCTGATAGGATTAAACACGAAAGTCGTACCCAAGAATCGTCAAATACTTTTGCTAACAGCTATACTTAAACATAAGAAAATATGATCTGCATCTCTTGTTATGAAGATGATGGCACTGGTCCACCGAAGTGCATGCCATATATGCTTTACTGTGCGCTCTCCCTCTCAATGGTCTTTCTCTGGCTGACTCGATTCTGAGGAGATAAAAGAAAACACATTCAGTACAAGCTGTAAAAAATAACAACAAAACTAGTATTACTTAAAGTAGCTGCTGGTTTCTGAGTATTTGATTGAAGGCCCAATCCGACTTGTAAGAAGTTTGCCCGACTGTCGCAGATTTGGTCAGGTAATTAGATGGAGTAAAATCATGCCTCAATTTGGTAACATACAAACTGCAATATTCTAAGGCTGTGAGTGAGAGAATACATCGGCGCCACTTTTTAAAAACTTTCTTTTTGTGTGTGCGCATGTTTTAGTGCCAAAAATGAATAGGCCGAGTGCTCTCTCTGCAAAACTTGTGTGAAGCTTCAGAGCTCTATCAATGGTTTGAAAGAAAAAACATACTTTTCCATTTTTGACGTTCTTGTTCCCTTCCCTGTGAAATTTACTGTCCGTAGGTTACCGGATTTTGTTAATGTCCGTGAAAACCTCAACTATTCATTGCTGAGTGCCTAGTGATAGCTATCCCCCTCAACGACCTAGCACTGCTGAATCCTGATTCTTCCCATTGTTTGATTCTGTAAGGAAATTGTGTAATTGGTAGTTATGTGAGCTTCGTCTTGGGGGGTGGGGGGGGGGGGGGTGGTGGGGGTGGCGTTATTAAACCATCAGATCACAAAGTAAGACTTCATTGTAATGTGCAGATATTTGTTCAGGTGCCCACCATTTTCTATGTGAAAACATGTTGCTAACTAACATGAACCCAACCATAAAACGTGATGTAGTGAGTAGCCCATCTAGAAAAAAGAACCTGTTCTAATTCGGAATTAGAACAGGTTCGTTTTTCTAGATGGGCTACACACCTACATCAAATTTCATGGTTGGGTTCATGTTAGTTAGCAACATGTTTTCAAATTCTCATCAGGCAATCACGGCTGACACTAAACACAGAACAGGTGGGAAAGACATAATTCAATTTACTCACCTTCCTTGCATTGTGAGACTGGCCATATGAATCTGCTGAAGTAGTTCCTGCACATATTTAATCAAATATTCATCTTAATAACGTGTTAATATCGCTTGTTCTAGCAAATCAGACTTGATAGTTTTCTGAAGGCTTGCACAATTTAAGAGCTTGCCTGTCCCCAATCATTACAATAAGAAACAACATCTAGTATGCAAGTATTTTCAGGGTATGAAGGTTTTAATATAATGTCGGCTCTTCTGGGGGCATGGAGAAACACCTTACACAAAGTAGAACATACACAACAAATTTCAACCAATTGAGGTCACACCATAGTTTTACTCACAAACAAACAACAGCAATACAATAAACGGTCTGCAAACGCCTACATGTTGTCTACACTAGGTATAAAGAAGCACATGAAGACGGGCTTTGTCAAGAGACCATTATAGCGAATGAGCAACAGCTGATGATCCAGACCACCAAATTGACATGATTTCCCCTTATTCAGTTTGTGATTGTAGTCATATTGACGATGCATGACTTCAATTTTTCTAAGAAAGTCTCTTGGTGCGTTTACGGATACATTCATTGTCACAATTACGACATGCTAATGTCTAACCTGGGTAAACTTCAATTCATGACTTTTTTTTAACTGGCATAGACATTATGAGCATACCAGAATTATTTTCCTGTTAGACTGTCTTCTTTTTCTTCTTCTGCGTTCGATATTCATGGCTGTCATATCGTCAGGTCAGTGGCTGTCATGAAGTCTGCATAAACCAATTAAATAAATAATTAAGGAAAAAAACCACCCTTACATCATAATAAATCAGAACCATCAAAACCACCCCCCACCCATCCAATAAAACCTGCATACAAAAACACTTCAAAATAAAAAAATGAAAACATTTAATTCCACTTCAAAAATATAAAAGTTGTTATGCTTTATTTTCATTATCTCTTTACACACACACAAATTGCTGTGCAAATCTTTTTAAAAACATCAATGCCCGAGACACCAGTAACCTGTTTATGTTGTTGACCTTGTAGCTTTTCAGTTTAAGAGGCTGTTCAAAAAACCGTTTCCCTGGAATCTGCACTATGATAACCATGAATAATACCGTAGGGAAAATATTACATCACCAAGACCTAAAAAATAACACCAACCGATACTCCTCACCCTTATTTCACCCACTATGCCAACCCAAAGACTGGAAAATAATAATCAAATACAGAATGAACAAAAATGCTTGATTTCATTTCTTCAATGATAAGTTGAAAATCTTCATTCTTCATAATAATGTTATTGACATAATGTGTAATTGCCACAATTTACAGAGTTTTATGAAAAAATGATGCGATAAAAATCAAAGGGAAAACATTTGTTCATATATACTGATACCTTATTTACCTTGTGGCTTGTGTGCCCCAGGTTTAGGAGCTGCTCAAACGTCCATTGCTCCTCAGTCTGCAAGAAATTAAGCGATGGCCTGAAGGAGAATGGAAAAAAATCCATTGTCAGCACCCTGTGTATGTGTGTGGGTGGGTGTTTTAGATAAATAGGCAGGGTGGGGGGTGTGTGGGTGTGTGCAATAGGTACCACGCCTAATGCAGTCTGCAAAACAAGTGCAACACTTCTACAGAGCTTTTATGATACAAAGCTTCAAATAAGAAACACATTACAATCAAATGAAAGCTGAGCCTGTCATTGCAAAATAAGAAGGAATATACAACAATCCAGTGGCATGTAAAATATTGTTCCTTCAGAAAGATGGCTCTGACAGCAGAAACAATTTAACTTGAAGTTTGAGTCAAAAATTATTTCTCTACATTAGCGAACGTAGGCTACTTGCAGTTATACCCCTCACACATGAAATATTCACAGATTGAATAACAGTTTGTTCCCAATGTTGCTTCCGTGTATCGGTTAGATCCATCTCGGTTAGATCCATCTGCAGAGTACGGATTGTCATCCGTTTAAAAAGGAAAAACAATCAGAACTTGTCATCAGTGATCAACCTACCTTGCAAGAGTGGGGTGAAACACTCACTTCCTGCCAACATGTCTGCAAAAAAAGGAAACAATGCCAATGAAAGCTTAAAATGATTCTTTTGTTCAATATGTGTACACGTGCTTCATTTCTGGGGTGAAAGTGTAAAATATATCGATGGATTGATAGAACAATATAGCCTCAAGTTCACCGCACCAAAAAATACTTATCAATCAACATTGTCATCACTCGATCAGCTATTCCATCTCTTTCATGTGTGTGTGTGATGGTGTGAGCGTGTGTGTGTGTGTGTGTGTGTGTGTGTGTGTGTTTGAGAACAAGCTTTGAAAAACGTATGTTTACCTTGCTATCTACTGATTTTCGTAGGCGGAGACTTCTCTGCCGTGAGGGCGGCTTCGTTTCCCTGGCAGAATTCAACATCTTGTACAGATCTGCCGGTGATTTTCTTTTCCTCCGCTTCGTGAGTCACTTGATCCACAGATTTAACGAACATTGAATGTTCTTTTAGTTCTTGTGACGGAAGTACAATCAAGGAATTAAGTGGGCATTCCTGAGTCCTCTGCTGGCTTCATGTCCACAAAGTAAATCGCACAAACTTGCAGGGTTTGGGGGGTAGTTTATTACTTTGAAGAAGAACAGCTAGTCGTCGCTGCCCGTTCAGCATTCTTCGCGCGACTTTTGCAGAGGAAGGCATATGCAGTTTTTTTTTTCCTGCTGAATGTTGCCAGGGTGCACAAACTGAGAAAGCATTCCCGATTTTCCACAATGTTCTACTTCTTTAGAGTCTTTTGCACAACATGATTTATAACTGCCAGTGTACGTCTAATTCATGATGCCTACCTGACAGCTGGGTCAAAAGTTACGTTCGAGAAAATACTCGAACTAAGTTCCAAACAAGTCGAAGAGCAGACATGTAACATGTGGGATTTTGGCAAGCGGAAACGACGTAGATCTAATGTCATTCAAGGGTATCGTAATGTGGGAATATCAAGGCCAGTTTTTGACTGGTTTTGAACTGAAGTTGGGCTCCGAATGGAAATAAACACTTCCTCCAGCTGCGCGACCCATTGATAACAACAGTTGGAACTGGTAGGAAGATGAACAGGTCTTGTGAACTGGCTGCACACTGTTACGGTTCAAGTATAAGTTCAAACACTCAACTGAGGTGGCAGGTAATGGCGGACTTGACTTCCTTCATAACCAAATATCACTCTTCTGACAAAAAAACGCAAATGCTATGTTAAACCGGAAAATACGTAAACCGGAAAAGGAAGCGCATCAAAACCAAAATGGCAGCCCCCATGAAATCCGAAAGGTCACGGAAAAAAGTCGTGAATAGGGACACGACTGCCAATGGCCGATTTCGAAGAAAAAACTAGTCTCGGCCCGCTCAAAATAACAATGACCGAGACTTTCAGTAATTCCTTTGCGTCACGTCTAACCCTCTTACGCCATAATGTGACGTCTTCAAATCTTAAAGTTTCCACCACAGACATACACACATAAGCACGCACGCACGCACGCACGCACGCACGCACAGACAGAAACAGTTTAGCATCGCATAGGCTACACTTACGTGAGCCAAAAAGGTGTAACAGTTGATTGAAAATGAAATAAAACACCAGTTAATACACACACACACAAAGGAGACATGATGACAGAAGGAACAATAAGACAAGTCGCGTAAGGCGAAAATACAATATTTAGTCAAGTAGCTGTCGAACTCACAGAATGAAACTGAACGCAACGCAACGCAGCAAGACCGTATACTCGTAGCATCGTCACTCCACCGCCCGTGGCAAAGGCAGTGCACGTGGAATTGACAAGAAGAGCGGGGTATTCGTTGCGCTGAGAAGGATAGCACGCTTTTCTGTACCTCTCTTTGTTTTAACTTTCTGAGCGTGTTTTTAATCCAAACATATCATATCTATATAATTTTGGAATCAGGAACCGACAAGGAATAAGATGAAAGTGTTTTTAAATTGATTTCGAAAAAAAAATTTTGATAATAATTTTTATATATTTAATTTTCAGAGCTTGTTTTTAATCCGAATATAACATATTTATATGTTTTTGGAATCAGCAAATAATGGAGAATAAGATAAACGTAAATTTGGATCGTTTTATAAATTTTTATTTTTTTTTACAATTTTCCGATTTTTAATGACCAAAGTCATTAATTAATTTTTAAGCCACCAAGCTGAAATGCAATACCGAACCCCGGGCTTTGTCGAAGATTACTTGACCAAAATTTCAACCAATTTGGTTGAAAAATGAGGGCGTGACAGTGCCGCCTCAACTTTCACGAAAAGCCGGATATGACGTCATCAAAGACATTTATCAAAAAAATGAAAAAAACGTTCGGGGATTTCATACCTAGGAACTCTCATGTCAAATTTCATAAAGATCGGTCCAGTAGTTTAGTCTGAATCGCTCTACACACACACACACACACACGCACGCACACACATACGCACATACACCACGACCCTCGTTTCGATTCCCCCTCGATGTTAAAATATTTAGTCAAAACTTGACTAAATATAAAAAGGAATGAGCCAAGTAAACATTTATATTAATAACTGAGAGACAGAGAAAGAAATGAATAAATAGCATGGAAAAAGTGTGTGTGAGAGTGTATAGGCCGGATGCGATCAAATGCGTGTGTTGGTTTGTGTGTGAGTATATGGATGTGAGTATAGCTATGAGCGTGTAGGTATGAGAGTGTCAGTAATCAAAAGAAGAAACTGTAAACGCCAAACAAATGTCAATCTGCGAGTAAACGACTATTTTCCATTAAACGGCGCAGTACACTTTAGACAGAGAGTGAGAGGTGAGAGGAGGGGAATAGAGAGAGGGGGCGGGGCATGGAGGAAGAGAGAGAGAGAGGGTGAGCAAGAGGAGACTGAGGGAGAGAGAGAGAGGGGGAGACATGGATGGGATGGGGGAGAGAGAGGGGGGGGGGGAGAGAGGGGAAGGGAAGGAATAGAGAGGGAGGGCGCGAAGAGGAAGAGTGAGAGAGACAGAGGGGGGAGAGGGAGAGAGAGAAAGAGAGGGAAAGAGAGCGAGAGAGAGAGAGAGAGAGAGAAGAAGGAGAAGTAGTTGTAAAAGAAAATGAATGTCCAGTATAAAAACAATGTCCGTTTTGCGTGTAACTGAAAAAACATATTGTATAACAAATTCCAAAGAAGCACGCAGAGGGAAGAGAAAGAAAGTTATCAAAAAAGAGAGAGAGCGAGTAAACGGGTTATAAGTTTACAGTAGGCGACACCACAATACAAATTAAAAAAACTTCCGAAATAGTACCCTCTGATGGGGAAACAAAAAAAAAAGTCTGATCTCCTTTAAAAAAAAAAAAATTTTTTAAAAAAAAGAGAGAGAGAGAGAGAGAGAGAGACAGAGACAGAGAGACAGAGAAACAGAGAGACAGAGAGACAGAGAGAGACAGAAACAGAGAGACAGAGAGAGACAGAGCGAGATAGAGAGAGAGCGAGAGAGAGAGAGAGGGAGAGAGTGAGAGAGAGAGAGAGAGAGAGAGAGAGAGAGAGGGGGGTGTGCCTTGTTCTACTGACATCAGGTTGCGGTGACTCCATATATTCTCGATTTTCTTGTTATGTGAAGCATGGAGTCTAGGAAGACGCTGCCAAGCACCTTTCATGGAATAGTCTGGAATCAGACATGATTATTTTATCAGTCAAATCGTACACAGTGGGAAGAGCTAAAACATCCTTTGACAGTAGTGTAGTTTACATATCATGTTTTCACTTGCGACTGACACGTTTTTGCTCGCCTTTGCATAATTTAGTATTATATTTGATTATCGGACAAAAAACAAAGCAAACAGAAAATGTAGTAAACATGCAATAGATAGCTACTCATGAGTACACCAAACCAAGTAAAAGACAAAGAACACGTGCGCGCCCGCCTGCCTAGAGTAACATACAATAGATAGCTACTCATGAGTACACCAAACCAAGTAAAAGACGAAGAACACGTGCCCGCCTGCCGAGAGTAACATACAATAGATAGCTACTCATGAGTACACCAAACCAAGTAAAAGACGAAGAACACGTGCCCGCCTGCCTAGAGTAACATGCAATAGATAGCTACTCATGAGTACACGAAACCAAGTAAAAGACGAAGAACATGTGCCCGCCTGCCTGGAGTAACCGCGAGAACAATCCACAGACGGGTGAGAGATACAATGATCTTATAGGACAGTCTACTGTGTGTCGCTTTGAAATCACACCTGGCACTTTATTGAATTTTGACAGAAAGGCTACAATGACGGCGATTAAAGTCCTTGCCAACTTTTTAGAATCTTGCTCAAAAGTAGACTATGGGAAAAGCTTTTCACTGATTTTAGATCGCACATTAATTGTCAAGTACACACGTTGTCGAAGACCTGAACATTGACAGGGTGACCGACTTCCTTTACGTCTTGGCTGTCAAACACGTTAGCTTGCCTGTAGGTTATGTTTACGAAAAAAAAGAGAGAGAGAGAGATAGATAGAGAGAGAGAGAGAGAGAGAGAAAGAGAGAGAGAGAGAGAGAGAGAGAGAGAGAGAGAGAGAGAAAGAGAGAGAGAGAGAGAGAGTCATATGCATATTACTTCTGTTATGGGTTTATGGCTCACTCTATCTGTCTGTCTGTCTGTCTGTCTGTCTACTTGTATGTCTGACTCTCTCTCTCGCTCTCTGTCTCTCTGTCTTTCTCGGTCTCACTCTCATTCAGTTGTAACGTCCCCAATCTTAATTTCCCTTCCCGTATTGTTGCAATAATAATAATAATAATAATAAAGTAGATGTGTACTGCCAGGCAGTACATACCCCAAGCGAAGTCGTCCATCTGTGTGTACATGATTCTGTCTCTCTCTCTCTATCTATCTCTCTCTCTCTCTCTCTCTCTCTCTCTCTCTCTCTCTCTCTCTCTCTCTCTCTCTCTCTCTCTCTCTCTCTCTCTCTCTCTCTCTCTCTCTCTGTCTTAAAATGTGTCATCGATGACGTGTTTTCATACTTGCTAATGCGGCAGGCTAATCATGACGTCAAATTGAAACTTCTTGAAGTCTCTCAGAAAGGGACATGAAAACCATGTGGGGGTTACTGGTTTGGGCTGAAAAAAAACCCAACTCCACCTAAAATTCAAGCGCCTATGGGGCTGAATTATGCAGCATAAATTGTGAAACATCAGGATATCTCACACTTTCAATTCTGCCATCATGTCAAATCTGACAACAAACCTACCCACAAAATGTCATAAATATCGGTGTAGAATTGAGACTTAACGGTTTTTAACTGCCAAAAATAAGTTTTTTTGACTGGAATAGTTTGTCTTGAAATTCAGTTTGGGACAACGGACCCACCCACTAAATTTCATAAAGATAGGTGAACATTTAAATGTAACGGTTTTTAACTGCCAAAATTATGTTTTTCTTCTGGAAAAGTATGGAGTGAAAATCAGTTGGGGACAACGAACCTACCCACAAAATTTCATAAATATCGATGAAGAATTGAGATTTAACGGTTTTTAACTGCCAAAAATAAGGTTTTTTGTCTGGAAAAGTATGTCTTAAAATTCAGTTTGGGACAACGGACCCACCCACTAAATTTCATAAAGATAGGTGAAGAATTGAAATTTAACGTTTTTTAACTGCCAAAATTATGTCTTTCTTCTGGAAAAGTATAGAGTGAAAATCAGTTGGGGACAACGAACCTACCCACAAAATTTAATAAATATCGGTGAAGAATTTAAATTTAACGGTTTTTAACTGCCAAAATTATGTTTTTCTTCTGGAAAAGTATGGAGTGAAAATAAGTTGGGGACAACAAACCTACCTTTAAAATTTCATAAGAATCAGTGAAGAAATAGGATTTAACGATTTTTTAACGGCCTTTAAATCATTGGTGATGTCATCATAACCCAGTCGTTGTAGTTGTCGTCGTAGTTGTTGGTGTTGTTGTTGTCATGTTCGTTGTCGTGATTGTTGTTGTTCTCGTGTTGTTGTTGTTGTTGTTGTTGTTGTTGTTGTTGTTGTTGTCGTCGTCGTCGTCGATGTCATTTGTTGTTGTTGTTGTTATCGTCGTCGTCGTCGTCATCGTCGTCGTTGTCAGAGGTTATTTCTAAAGATTTCATTGATAGTCTTTGTTCTCGTCACCAAGACTTGCTAAGAACAAGCTTGGAACAGCAAGAGTTCCAAGAACAAGATTAGAACAACTCATTACATCATTACCAGTACGTCATTTGTATTTAGAACACACTTTAGAAAAAAACTCTTCAGCTACAAACCAGTCACCCTCACATGTCCGAGGTGTTTGTCTAAACCACTTACTGAAATGTTTTGAGGTTTAATGACCATACACATGTTGAACCGGTGAGTGTCTTCCGCTGCTTAATTCGCAAATAACTATTTTATTAAAGTCCGCTTGAAACGCTCAAAGATGAAATTCCATGTTAAAAAGTGACAAAAGTTTCACATTTTCCCGTTGTAACAGCTTCCGATGATATTATATGAAAATTCTGATCCTCTGAGAGGATTCCCCGAAACAAAATCAGTTTGTACGCCTAATTTTAATAGAATTGTCCAAACAGTGTCGCTAATATTGTGCTAAAAGATGAATTCTAGAACAATGTCCAGACAGACACCACTTGGCAAAAAAATTTTCAGTGCTGGGAGATGAAAAAAAAAACTACCTCGCTACGCGCGGGCTTCGCCCGCGCTCCGCTTGGATAATAATAATAATTGTCAGTAAGTACTGGTGTCACATGACTGATGTGAACCAGTTGATTGGCTAATGGCGATGCGCTAAAACTGTTAGCGCACTCTTGGAGTGCGCTAACTTTTCCACAGAGCGTATTCTTACGCCCTTTACCTAAGCAAGACTGTGCTCTCATCCTCAGAATTAATTACTGACATGTAGCTTATATTCTCCACAATACCAAATGACCATAAATTCCCTGCTTCTCAATTAAAGCAGAAGTGGGTTTTTTCTGACAGATTGCATGTGCCTGTGCCACAGTGCGGCTGCCACTGATCTAAAAATAGAAGCCGCTGTGTTTCATCTAATTCTCGCCGACTTGCATAGATTCTTCTCATCGTGTTAGTGGCATGTAGCTTATCATCCACATTACCAAATGATGAGTTAATATAAAATTCCCACCCGCTAGCAGAAAACACAAGTGTTATTCCGATAACGTACCAGTTAGACCAGTTTGGAAGACTGACTCGATCGACTCTGTCATACGTAGCCGCACTGACTACACTGAAATACGACTGCATCAGTTCAGTAAATGAATGGTTTCCGAATTATTATTTCAAGGCAAGAACAATCCTAATCGAAAACGTGTAGGGTTCAGAACGTTCTTACCATTATAAGACTTATTACCAGCGTGCCTCGTGCGTGCAGACTCAGTCAGTGCAGACTGCATGCAGTGGTTTGATTGCCCTAGCAGACGACATAAACCCCGCTCAGCAAATTAACATGTTGGGCAAATGTGAACGAAAAAACGATGGGGATATAATACGTGTAGGGTTCAGAGCATTCTTACCGTTCATATTTAGTATCAGACTCCCCGATGAGTGAAGATACAACACGAGAAATATGCCACATTTGTTTTGAAAATGTGCGAACCGTCGAGTCCCGCGGCTTCGAGTCAATTCAAGGGGAGTCACTCCGCACAGTCAATCCGTCCATAAGACAAGGGCATAGATGTCGAAGCTCGACTGGAGGTTTCGAATCGCAAATAATGAAGAGCACAGCCCTTTCTCTGAGTTCAAATGAGGTCTCTCTGAAAGATCATCACTGTTCAGATTAACGCTACACTGGAATTTACCAACAGAAATTAAAATGCGTGTGACGAAAGCACGACACACTTGAGACACCCCACACAAAAGTAGATCTTTACTGTACACGACCTGACCACACAGTTATGCCTATTCAAATGCGCGTTGCAAAATGTGCGCTTGGAATCTTCTTTTTTCTATGGCGGTACTGACAATATCGTTATTGAAACAATCCCAGTGCACTAAGGGATTTATAGAGCAAATCTCGAAAATAATTATTGAACTCAGCGCTATGCGCTTCGTTCAATAATGAATTTTCTCGATTTGCTCTATAAATCCCTTAGTGCACTGGGATGTCTCAATAACTTAAATAATAATAATAATAAATGAGCATTTATATAGCGCAACATCATAACTTTACAATTATGCTCTTTGCGCTTGACACATTTAAAATTAAAACACAGTTATACAAGCATTTACATCTACATTCATAGTCAACAACGCTTAATTAAAAGCATACACCATCAAACATACATTACAACAGATTCTTCCACTAACTAAGTAATAAAAACATGAATAAAATAGGTAGTAAAAAACAAGGAAATACCAGCTGAATACCCTTAATCAACAGAACATGTTATCAACAATGCTGAAAACAGTCCTAGATGTTTACATACATTATCACTAACACAACAAATACACTACATGTAGCCTACTGATGGACTGAGAAAACAAAATCAGGGGTTGTATTTCTTGAAGAGGTGCGTTTTAAGTGCTCGTTTGAATGCTTGGGGTGACTGAGAGTGGCGGATGTGAAAGGGGAGAGAATTCCATTGTGTGGGTGCGCAGAAAGTAAAAGTGCGTTGTCCGTATGTTTTGGTTTTGGTGTGTGGAATGGTAAGGATGCGACAGTCAGAAGAGGCACGGAGTTGTCTTGCTGGAGAATAGACGGTGAGGAGTTCAGAGAAGTAAGCAGGAGACGAGCCAGAAAAGAAGTTAAAGCAGAGGGTGGACAGTTTGTAGTCAATGCGGGCTTGAATAGGTAACCAGTGCAGTGTGTGAAGAAGTGGTGTTGCGTGATCTCGTTTTCGTGCTTTGAGAATGAGGCGTGCTGCCGAGTTTTGGACTTTTTGTAGTTTATGCAGGAGGTACAGAGGACAGCCAGAGAGAAGAGAGTTGCACTAGTCAAGTTTAAGGGCCGACAAGACTTGGACGCCGTTTTACGGTATATGCGCCGCAGGCCGTTTTATGCGTCGCGCGGAATTTTGCCGAGTGGCCACACATCGACGACTTTTTTCACAACGCGGTATCAGTGGAGCGGAAGCGTCAAGGTCACCTAAAGGCAGGAAGGTTCAGTTACATCGACTGCCACGCCGCGAGCGGCTGACGTCATCGCTCTGGTTTGCTCTGATTGGTCAAATTTCCGCCGTTCTATGTCTGTGTCAGAGAAATTAGAACACGTTCTATTCTTCTGCAAATAACGCTACGCGATCATAGCCCGCCGCGGCGCGCCCAACGTGACCGTTTTGAGCATAAGTCAAATGTGGACAGGGTCGGCCTGGAGTGTCTGGACAGGCCTTTAGAAAGAACAAAGGCACAGACAAGAGTGTTAGTTGTTTGAGAGGAGAGTGTGTGGCGAATGGTGCTGATCTTACGAAGCTCAAAATAAGCTGCTCTACAGACTAAAGATATATGTTTGTTAAAGGTCATGTCAGATGAAAGGGTGAATCCAAGGTGTCTAGCTGATGGTGAGAAAAGAATGTCGGTATTGCCTATTTGAACAGAAACAGGTTGGGAAGAGGGAAATGTAGTGTTCTTCAATGGGGGGAGTTTGCCTTTTATTTGAGGAAGTGATGCGTTAGGACTGTCGTGACTCTATTTTCTATTTGGTTTGCAAACTATAGGGTGCCTAGAAAAGGCTACCATGCCTCTATCACGAAATGTTCTGGAGACAGGGACATTGTATCAGCCACATCTTGCAACATGGCAGAGCCTGAAATAGCTCTTGCGAATAGTGTCGAGTTACACATTATTTGTCATTTTGACTATCAATGTTTGGCTCACCTGTATATGCTTCATTAAGAACATTTGATCATTGGACACAAACATTACACCGACGATATGCTTCATTAAGAAAATGTGACCATTGGACAAACAAATTTCATCGACGATATATGCTTCATTAAGAACATTTGATCATGGGACAAAAACATTAGACTACGGAAGAATCAATCGATTGGTGGTGTCACGTTTCAATATCACAAGGTGATTATGAACGGTTAGTTACTCCTAACTAACTAACCACACCACGATCCACTCTCGCAGTCATACAAATAAATAGAATCAACAAAAGTATAAGTTTCAGACGCCTGTTTATGTAATATCACGCCACCTCCCTCGAGACTTCACTCCAAAAGATGTTCTTTTTACATTCTAAACGTAAAACATGTGGTCACAGACAAAAATGCCAGTTAAAGGCATATTAACTCGATGAATATACACGCTAATTGCTTTACCAACAGCTGGAGATATCCTAAATTAAGTTCCCTGCAAAATATTGTGGTCTAGGACCCCTTAAATGTTGAGATATTTGAATTTTTATTTTGATCTAGATCGTCCTATTTATAGATTTGCCAACAGAGGGAACGTTGACGCAAGGGAAATAACTCCGCGTCTTTGTTGACATCCTCACTTTTTCAGAGGCTAGAACAAGCTGTAATGCATGTATATGGTCCGCGCATTGCGACATATCGTCATTATATGGCCTTATGATGCATTTGACATCGATTGTGGGCAAACTACACTTTGTAAACACGGGAGCGCGTACATATGCCTTTAAAGTACAGGAAATAATAATAACACGCTGATCCCGTGTATAGTTAGGAAAAATTACTGGTCTGCCTAAAAGTGTTAATTCATGCAGGTGTCACACACCCCACGTCGTCACCACTCGAGTATAATCACAAATACAACAGATGACTTGATGGTAAGGGTGCAAAAGACATTGTGCAACTTAGCTTTTTGCCACTGAGTGGGCGGCCCCTAATTAGTCTGTAGTCTCCACAACTGCTCCGTTGAATGTAGTTCCGGTTAGCGTGGCAACGAAGCAGGGAACAGTGGAGACATCAGGCGCCTCACTCAGTCGCTGAAGGTCCTCCCCGTAGTCTACCAGAAAGATGTAGAAGACGCGTAGATGGGCAGGACGGCGACAGCGACAGCAAATCACCAGTACAGCAGGTTAGCCGGTTACAACAATGCCGCGGACGACCTGGTTATACAGCATCCCGGCGTAGCACGTAGTGGAATACGTAGGCAACAGCAATAGAAGAAGGCTGCAACAAAAAGCCTCGGTGCACTAAACATGTCATGCTACCCCTCACACCCCACCTTTAAACATGTCACCCTGACATATCTCATCGAGCACGTGGGCCTGCACAAACGGACTTTTACAACAACAAATCAGCTATTTTCCTTCCTTCTCTCCATATCTGCAAAAACCATATACAGATTAGTATTTTAGCGTCACAAAGAGCCAATTATGCGCTACCTGGAAAGAACAACAGAGAGTATTTCATTCCACAAACACAGACTCGTCAAAAGCGTTAAATAATGATTTATTACCTCAACAGCCTTATGTAGGTAGCTCCCTTTTAAGCGAAACCGCTTCCTTTCGAATGACTTCTGTTCGTCACAGAAATACCGTCATCCCCCTCTCTCGGTGAAAACGCACAGCGGAGAAACTTGACGCCCCGACTGTCAGCCAGCATGTGTCCAGAAAGAAGGTGGTCTGTCCTATGTAGTTCCTATCAAGCCCCACTAGCAAGTAGCATAGCACGTTGATACCCAGTAAAGTATTAAAACGTGTTGAAAACCCTCAAACTTGTAGGATAATTCTGACACCGACCCTTCTCTCTCGCTGCTGAGTTTCGAGTGTCAAGTCAATATGTCTCAAACAGACAACCTGGACAAAAATCACGTGGCTCACCTCGTCACATTCCAAGTTCAGCTATCGCCAGTTTTTTGCCCCGACAGCAGAAATCACCCACGTGAAATCCGTGCGACACGAAATTCCCGTGTTCGCTTTGCTCGGTCAGCTAAAACCCAGCCGTTGACAGAAAGCACAGGCGCTTTCTATCGCAATTGACCAAGAGAAGGCACCCCACAGAGTGACACTTTCTCGATCCATGTCACTAAATCGTGACAGGTGGACTGATGTAAACAAGAACATATTTGTGAAGACAGCATAACAGAGGGAGAACATGAGCCCACTTGTCTGAGGAAACCGCGCAAAAAAAAGCAGAACAAAAGTAAATAGGTAGAGACCTAGAGATCTCAGACGACAGCCTACTGTGTGTTGCTTTCAAACCACACTTGGCACTTTATTACACCCCCGGTATAGGGGTGTGTATAGGATTCGGTCGATGTGTTTGTTTGTGTGTTTGTGTGTTTGTGTTCGCATATAGATCTCAAGAATGAACGGACCGATCGTCACCAAACTTGGTGAACAGGTTCTATACATTCCTGAGACGGTCCTTACAAAAATTTGGGACCAGTCAAACACACGGTTAGGGAGTTATTGGTGGATTAAGATTCTACAAGGGCTTATAGAGGGACATATTAATGGTCAAAGGGAAATAACCTTCTCAGTTGGTGGCAGTGAGAATGGTAAGGGCGGGGGTGTTTTTCCTACCTCGGAGGAATTTATTGTTCAATGTTGAATAGAAGCCTGCAATGACGACGACTGAACTCTTTCTCTCTGCGGTGTGTCCCCACGTACCAAACGTCGCACGCTCTCTGACACTTAACACCATTGACTTTGCTCAGATCGCGAGTCCTCGCCAACTTTTAAAATCGTGCTGAAAAACGTTTGTGAAAAGCTTTCAATTAATCTCAGATCGAACATTGAAACGTATACAGCATTTCGATAGAGTAGAACACCTAGAGAAAGACCAACTATATTGCTATTTGCTTCTTTGTAGTCAAAAGGTGTCGATAAGAGAACCATGGTTTAAAAACAATATCACAGAGATAGAACAAGTCCCAGCTTGTGTGGAGAAACCGCGAGAAACTTCCAAAGACGGGTCTACAGGGAGAGATCTATTGATCCTAGACGACAGCCTACTGTGTGTCGCTTTGAAATCACACCTGGTATTTTGTTGTTGTTGTTGACTGAAAGCCTACAATGGCGGCGATTGAACTGTTTTTCTCGGCGCTCTGTCCAACGTACAGAAAAGGCATTTCTGTCTCTGACACTTTAAACCAATGACTGCTCAAATGGCAAATCTTTGTGATTCTTGTTAGAATCGTGGTGAAAAGCAGTTGTGAAACGCTTTTCACTGATCTTAGGTCCAACATTGTGACGTACTCATAATGTGAACGAGCTGAACACCAACAGGGAGACCGACTAGACTTGTTTCTTGGCTCCGAAACACGTTAGCGTGCCTGTAAGTTTTGGTCAGAGAGAGAGAGATCAAATCAAATCAAATCAAATTTTATTTTACGAGGGTTGTGGTATAAGCAATATAAACGAGCTTCTTTTTAACCAGCCCTCGCCCAGAGAGGGACTACTCTAATCTTATATACATATATATATACACACCTAAAACAATTACAAAGGGTAAACCTAAAAGTAAAAGAATAACAAATAAAAAGACAGAACAAATTATTCACAGGACTATATACACGTTGCAGGCTATACACACATTCTTATGTTATGATCAAAATTGGGAATTACCAGAACATGTTTAATGAACAATGATGATATATGGACATATATGATCAATATGAAAATAATCAGAACGAAGTCTTCCATCACTGTGACTTTTCGTAATTTGACATTAAATGTAATGAGAGGTGTTTTTTGAAAGTATTGAGACTCGTTGGGACTCGAACTGATTCCGGGAGAGAATTCCACAAAACGCTGCCAGAATAAGCTAAACTTGATTTAAAGAGATCTATCCGTGAAATGGGGACATTGTAATGAAAGCACGTGGTGCATGGCCGGAAATGATTTTGTGAAGGAGCACGCCTTTATTTGATTTAAATCTTTCTTTTAAGGGCAAATTCTTAAGTTTCTTATAATCGTCGAAAACGAGACTGGATAGTTTTAATATAATTGATTTCAATGCTCGTCTGTGTAGGCTATACAGTGGTTTTAAAATATTTGCACTGGCAGAGTCCCAGATGGTCGAACAATAATCCGTGATGGTTTGTATGTATGCATTACAAAATAATAACCTTGAGTGCGGATCAAGAAGTAGAGGTTACACACCGAGTCTCAGTGATTATTAAAAATAATGGTCGAAGTTTGCGGATCATGAAAAATGCGAGCTTTAGCGAGCTTTTTCATGACCGCGAACTGAGACCATTATTTTTTATAATCACTGAGACGAGGTGTGTAACCTCTTTATTCCTCCTTTCTTCAGTTATTCAAAGAAAAAAGGAGGTTTTTTGCGAAAGTTTGATCGAATCCTATTCACTCAACCAGTCAACCTGCGCAGGCGATCGATTAATGCGCGGTTGTATAGTTCCGTGCAAATCATTCCATTCTGTTAACACTTCTTGTCAGTTTTCCTATTTTGGACTAAAATCAAGTACACAGATATGCTGTTATTCTGCTGTGGCGGCAAAGGCAGATATTGTGTGTTCTGTATATGTTTTGGTATCGCTTATGATAAAGTTCTTTCGTCAAATGGGACTAGCAGACGAACTTTTGCACCCGTGTTCCAACGTTAAAAACTGTATGAAGTTCAGTTTTCTGGGGAAAATAGTGTATGAAACCGCTTTGTGTTGTTTAAATTGATGAGATGTGTGCATTTGGTTGCGTGTGATCTGTTTATTAAATGAAATATTGTTGAAAACTGACCGTCGGATTGCAGTCTGTTGTCGAAGAAACTGAGTGAAAAGAAGGGGAACTACTCTTGTCGCTAGACAAAGTATGAGTTACTTGCCTTGCGGGAAATTGCTTGTGATGAACGTTTGAGCACGGCAAATCTATATTCAGAAAACAACCGAACTCATGGATTTTATATGAAGATTCATGTGTTCAGGCCTGTAGTTGTTAATTTAAATGCGGTATGTTTGTATTGTTTGCTCCAGAGATGTATACTTCGTACGTTGGAGCGTTCGGAACTTTTCAGTCGCAAAAAGTAGTACCGAAACAGAACTTCTCAACCCATTGCACTATCGAGGATTCAGGCTGTTGCTGGGTCGTTATTTGTTTGGTTGCTGGGTCATTATCGAAAAATAACTACCCCTACAAGTTTACAGAGGTAAAGAAGCAGAGGGGGGAATAAAGTGTTTTATTCTGTTCAACAGATATATTTTCCTCGACATGGTTTTACAGTACCCGCTATTACGAGCTAGTCGTGTGACAGAGAGTTTTCTTGCACACGAGACTGTAGATGTTTCACGACGGCTTTAGCCGGAGTGAAACAGCAGCAGTCGAGTGTGCAAGAACACTCTCTGTCACACGACTAGCTCGTAATGGCGATTATGTCTCACAGCTTCAACAGAGGAGAGAACAAACACGTTTTGCGTACTCACGCTTGATAAACCTAAACACAGGAGCAGCCATTGTGGAGAGATCTACTTTTTGACGAAAGTGAACGAACAACTATGAATGACGTCTCGGTATATTTGAATGACGTCACAGTCGTCGTCACAGTCTGTTTCTTTTGAAGCATTCCATTCTTCATGACGTCTTTCTGTGTCTGCATCCGCGAAATGTTTGTTCTTTCCGGGGTCTTTGTCATCTATGTTCAGAACTCTGTCCTTCTAGTTTCAGACTAACAGGCCTCCTGAGCGAGCCACTTTCCAAGGGAAGCTAAACTCGCGTATGGAAACAGTACTGGAGTCTGGGATGCCGTTTTCAGTATTCTCAGCGTTGAAGAATTTGTAAAGAGAAGACACGACAACAGCAGGAGAAATAAAAGTCGTGTGTGCATTTTGGGGCTTTTGGAGGGACGATTTCGAGTTTGAATCCGTTCTTGCACATGCTCCAAAGCGTGTAACATACAATCTTGCACACGTTTGCTTTAGTAGTGGCAAAGAAGGAAAGCGTGTGACATAACGACCTAACATGGTGCATGGGCCCAAGATAAATTATTATCGATATTTACTCCCAAAACTTTGTGATCTCCTACTTCCCCTATTGCGTCGTTGCCAATTAATAAGGAATGAAGGTTATTCTTTTTTTTAATTTATTTTTTATTCTCTTTTTGTGCAGATTTTTTTTTAACATATATATGTTGTACATTACAGGACATCACCTAACCGAAAGGACAGAATCATATAACAGAAAAACACACTTGGACAATTATAACATACATGGGGTGGGGGATGGAATGGGGAGGGGGGGATGTTCAGTGGTTTGGTGGTCGCATTATCAAAAGGTTTTAAGAACGAAAAAACCTAAGGGTTACATCAAAAAGTGCATATACAGGCGCCGATCCTTGTAGAATTTATCTACTGTATTGTTCACAACTGCGTTATACTTTTCACAAATAAATCTTTGCTTAAAGTTTCTACTAAATGTCTGAAAATGAGGGGTCTTTTTGTTCATTTTGGAAATATATACATGGTGTTTGGCACAGATTAATAACATATCAAAAGCTTTATCGGTGACTACATTGTTCGCCACTCCAAGAAGAACCAGTTCTTTAGACAGTTTTAAATTGTCGCAATGGGTGCAGTTCGCCTTTAGCCAATTTACAAATTTTATCCAAAAAGTCTGCACTTTATCACACTCCCAAAACATATGTAAAAGGGTTTCTTCATTTCTACCACAAAATGTACACAATGACGTATCCACAATTTTTCGCAAAAATAGAAACCTTTCTGTGGGCAAAATTCTGTACAATAATCGGTACTGGAACCATCTCAGACAAGTGTCTTTTGTTGTTTTAAAAACATGTTGAAAAATAGCCTTCTTATCTAACAAACAGTCTAAAGATTCAGACCATTTTTCGATACATTTTGGGATCGTAGCATGTTCAATCAGGTTTTTTTGTAAATAAGTTGTGTGTTACCTTTACAAATACATTTCCACACAATGGGCTCTGTCATAATAAAATGTTTATCAAATTCTAAGCCGATTTTTCTCTGATATTTCTTAACAGCCTGGATTACACCTTGATACAATACAAAATCGCCTCGCACATTTGGATATTTGATTTTAAACGCATTATAGGATAAGTACCCATTTTGTCCCAAAATATGACCAATCTGAGCTATTCCATTGTCGATCCAATTTTGAATGTACACTGTCTTTTTATCTCTCCGAATATTAACATTATAATGTAAACATTCTGATACAAAATCGTTAAAGGTTATAGGGTCACATTTTCCATGTAGTTTCTTATAATGTTTAAAAACATTGGTCCAAAACGGGTTTTCCATTCTCTGCATCAAAACATTTGCAAATTCCTCTCCTCTCATATTAATTGTTGTAACAGATGGACATGCTTTAAACAATAATCTTGATATTAATCCAGTAAGACCATCAACTCTTTTTAACCAAACAATTTTTAGAGATGACAGAAAACTTTTCACGTCAACCATCTTTAATCCTCCATCTTCATAGGGTTGGGTGACCGTAGTTCTTTTAATTTTATCTCTTTTTCCATCCCAAAGAAATTTGAAAAACATATTATTTAACTCCATCATAAACTGTTCGTCTGGATCAGGTAAATTAGTAAACAAATGTGTCAATTTGGAAATAGCCAAGGTTTTTAGGACTGTTATTTTACCAAAAGGTGTCAGGTTCCTTCTAATCCATGAATTCAGAAGTTTTTGAATTTCCTTTAACTTATTACTATAGTTAAGAAAAACAACCTCGGATACATTCACCGAACAAATAACGAGGGTTATTCTTGATGTTTTGGTCTTTTTTGCCTTGTTGTAATTAACATGAATTTGGTTTTTGGGGGGTGAAGACTCATGTGGTTATACTCCGTCCAATTTATGAGATCATCTACACAGAGAGAGAGAGGGAGAGAGAGAGAGAGAGAGAGAGAGAGAGAGAGAGAGAGAGAGAGAGAGAGAGAGAGAGAGAGAGAGAGAGAGAGAGCGAGAGAGAGGGAGAGAGAGAGACAGAGACAAAGACAGAGAGAGAGAGAGAGAGACAGACAGAGACAAAGACAGAGACAGAGAGAGAGAGAGAGAGAGAGAGAGAGAGAGAGAGGGGTGCCTTGTTCTACTGACAGTGATATCGTCAGGTTGCTGTGACTCCATATACTCTCGATTTTCCTGTTTTGTGAAGTATGGAGTCTAGGAAGACGCTGCCAAGCACCTCTCATGGAATATTCTGGAATCAGACATGATTATTTTATCAGTCAAATCGTACACAGTGGGATGAGCTAAAACATCCTTTGACAGTAGTGTCGAGTTTACATATGATGTTTTCACTTGCAACTGACACGTTTTTGCTCGTCTTTGCACCATTAAGTATATATTTGATTATCGGACAAAAAACAAAGCAAACAGAAAATGTAGTAAACATGCAATAGATAGCTACTCATGAGTACACGAAACCAAGTAAAAGACGAAGAACATGTGCCCGCCTGCCTGGAGTAACATACAATAGATAGCTACTTATGAGTACACCAAACCAAGTAAAAGACGAAGAACACGTGCCCGCCTGCCCAGAGTAAACATGCAATAGATAGCTACTCATGAGTACACCAAACCAAGTAAAAGACAAAGAACACGTGCGCGCCCGCCTGCCTAGAGTAACATACAATAGATAGCTACTCATGAGTACACCAAACCAAGTAAAAGACGAAGAACACGTGCCCGCCTGCCTAGAGTAACATACAATAGATAGCTACTCATGAGTACACCAAACCAAGTAAAAGACGAAGAACACGTGCCCGCCTGCCTAGAGTAACATACAATAGATAGCTACTCATGAGTACACCAAACCAAGTAAAAGACGAAGAACACGTGCCCGCCTGCCCAGAGTAAACATGCAATAGATAGCTACTCATGAGTACACCAAACCAAGTAAAAGACAAAGAACACGTGCGCGCCCGCCTGCCTAGAGTAACCGCGATACAAATCCGCAGACGGGTGAAAAGAAGAGATATAATGATCTTATAGGACAGTATACTGTGTGTCGCTTTGAAATCACCTGGCACTTTATTGAATTTTGACAGAAAGGCTACAATGACGGCGGTTGAAGTCAGTGCCAACTTGTTAGAATCTTGCTCAAAAGCAGACTCTGTAAAAAGGTTTTCACTGATTTTAGATCGCACATTGTCAAGTACACACGGTGTCGAAGAGCTGAACATTGACAGGGTGACCGACTTCGTTCGCTACTTGTCTGTCAGACACGTTAGCTTGCTTGTAGGTTTTGGTTAGAGAGAGAGAGAGAGAGAGAGAGAGAGAGAGAGAGAGAGAGAGAGAGAGAGAGAGAGAGAGAGAGAGAGAGAGAGAACTCAGAACTCAGAATGTTTATTGTAAACCACACTGTTGTGTTTGTACAAGGGGGGAGTAGAGTTTCCATTTCAATGTATACTCTCTCAGAGACAAGTAAGAACAAGTGCATATACAGTGCTAAGGGTTGAAACATATCGATCGGAAATCATTTACACACATTCATTTTAACCTAGCAGTTGCTGTCGATGCCTGAATGCATAAAATGTATACCGGGAGAGTGCCCACAACCTACTTTTGTTTTGTGTTAGTAGTATCTGCATTGACGAGTTTTCGAGTTGACCAATTTCAAAGACATTTTCCAAGTAAGTTTCTCTTATATCCGAGTACATACTGGGCACTTAAAAAGAAAGTGGTGCTCGTTTTCGTGAGGGTATCTGCAAAGTGGGCAAACATGTGAACCGTTTGCAGAGTATCTCTGTTTGTTGCACATCAAGGGTGAAACCCCAAGTCTGAATTTTGTGAACACTTTTTGAATATATGGATTGTCTATTTGGTCAAGGTACCTTTCTCTTCAAAAATCAGGTTTAAACAATTTGTATGTGTCATACCTCTCACTGTCGTCCAGCTTACTATGCCAGTTCTGGATAAACCAGTCTTTTAAGCGTTGTTGAAAAGCCTTGATAAAGTGTTTTTCGTTGCCGACATAGCCGTACGTCCACACATGTCCAAACCCATTTTCACATAGGAGGTTCCTGACCCTAGCGGACCAATTGTCTGTCCCTCTGTCTGCCATGTTCCTCATCATCACATGGGCCATTTTTACATATCTTGTGTTGGGGAGGCGATTTAGCCGCAACCAGTATTTAACGCATCTGGTAGCAGCGAGAACTGATAGGGGAAATCTACCGAGTTCTCCGTATACCATGCAGTTGGGACTTTGAGGGGAAACACCTATTATCCGTTTGCATGCGAACATGTGTACCTTTTCAATGTTAGAGCAATCAAAACAACCCCACATTTCTGAACCGTATAGCAAGAGAGAGAGAGAGAGAGAGAGAGAGAGAGAGAGAGAGAGAGAGAGAGAGAGAGAGAGAGAGAGAGAGAGAGAGAGAGAGAGAGAGAAAAGAGAGAGAGAGAGACGGGGGGAGGGGGAGGGGGGGAGGAGGGTACAGACTGATAAGTACAGATTCAAAGCGGGACTAAAGATTGGTTTGCATGATTTACTGATGTCTTCTCATAATGACGTCAGTTCTTATAAAATTAACTTCTATACATATGAGTAATTGTGCCGTTCAACCCAGCGAGTCATTTTGCGTTGGAAGTGTGTTGCTGTATGCGCTGTTTGTCAAGAATTAGAAGTATAAGACGGCTGACATGTTTTAGTTGCTTTAAAGTTGGGTTACTCCAGACACACTGTACAGGCGACATTTAGAGAAACCGCGACGAAAGTCCCAAAATGAGTGCGAAAGGAGAGATCTCAAGATCTCAGACGTTAGTCTATTGTGCCCTCACTTTGAAACTACACCTGACGCTTTATTCAATGTTGATAGAAAGGCTGCAATGACGGCCATTGTTCTTTTCTCTCTGCGCTCTGCCCTCACTTGCACACAAAACACTATTTCTGACACTTCGAACCATTGACTCTGCTCAAATCAAACATTGCCAACTTCTTTAACAGCGGTCGTGAAAAGCTTTTAAGTGAACATTAAACATTTATTTGTTTGGAGGGGTGTACACACGACCGGGACTGTTGCCCTTTATTGGTTTGTATACAGTGGAACAGCGGCAGGACAAACATATTGGGGTTTTGAGGGTTGGTCGGGGGGCGGAGGGGAGATAGGTTCAAAGCGGGACTGCAGCTGGGTTTGTATGATTTGCTAATGTGTACTCATAATGACATGGGTTCTTATAGACTTATATACAAATATAAGTGTGCAGTTCAACCTAGCAAGTCTTTTGACGTTTGAAGGCTGTGTTTGCATTAAGCGCTGTTTATCAAGTTTTAGAAATATAAGATGACTGCCATGTTTTTGTTGCTGCGAAGTTTCCATTGCTCCACATACAGTTCTACTGGCGACATAGTGCATGCTTCTTTAAATGGTCTGTTTTGGAGGATGTGGTTTGATGCCATGTATGTTATGTACGTTATGTCTGTAACACTTCCTTGTTTTTATAAGGACCTGCACATCTTGAGTCTTGTGAATGGTATGACGAGCAGAAGGATCAACAGTTACTATAAATACGAATTTAGTGTAACACTGAGTTTGTCAGTGTGACACTGAAGCTTGGATGCGCGCCGAGTACGAGTGTAGCTATGAATGTGTGTTTTTCTCAAACAATTTTGATACATTGAATACCTTCTCTTTGGTGCGAATAAATCCAACCACACACATATTTTAAATCCTAAAATCAGCATATTCAAGTCCGCTGTTGCATACTTTTCATTGGCTTTGCGTTCATCTTCAGAACGACCTCTCTCCGCAATCCATTGGACAGAATACAGAATCTTTAATTGCCCAAGGTTGGGAATTTGTCTTGACATTGTGGTTAAGAAACATTCACTCCAGCTATGTACACCAACACTCGCATAAGCAATTAAGTCGTTACGATCTTTTTCTTCTTCTTCTTCATTCTTGGGCTGAAACTCCCACGTTCACTCATGTTTTTGCATGAGTAGGTTTGTACGTGTATGACCGTTTTTATCCCGCCTTTCCGGCAGCATACGCCGATTTCGGGGGAAGCATGCTGGGTATTTTTGCGTTTCTATAACCCACCGAACTCTGACATGGATTTCAGGATCTTTTCCGTGCGCACTTGGCCTTGTGCTTGCGTGTACACACGAAGGAGGATAAGACACTAACAGGTCTGCACATAAGTGGACCTGGGAGATCGGAAAAATCTCCACCATTAACCCACCAGGCAGCCGCGGCCGGGATTCGAACTCACGACCTTCTGATTCGGAGGCTGATGTCTTACCACTATTCCACTGCGGCCGTCAGTCGTTACGATCATTCTTGTACGAAAAAACAGTCTTTTCAAACAACACAGACACAACCACGAACACAACACACACCGCAACATTGTGTCGCCATAGGCCGGCGCCATCTTATGTATTATAATTACACGTCGTGCAAACATAGAATTTGGCAAACGCGTGACTGACCTAAAGACGCTCTCATAAAAGCCTACTTTAAGTTTTCCGTTGCTTTGCTTTGTCGGGCTTCCATAATGCTATGACCGGACGTCAATCCACAAACCGGCACAGTTGGCCTAGTGGTAAGGCGTCCGCCCCGTGATCGGGAGGTCGTGGGTTCGAACCCCAGCCGGGTCATACCTAAGACTTTAAAATTGGCAATCTAGTGGCTGCTCCGCCTGGCGTTTGGCATTATGGGGTTAGTGCTAGGACTGGTTGGTCCGGTGTCAGAATAATGTGACTGGGTGAGACATGAAGCCTGTGCTGCGACTTCTGTCTTGTGTGTGGCGCATGTTAAATGTCAAAGCAGCACCTCCCTGATATGGCCCTTCGTGGTCGGCTGGGCGTTAAGCAAACAAACAAACGTCAATCCACGATGACAAACTCCAAGTTTCAAATGGAAGCATTTCAATACTTCGCATAACTTAGGGTCTCGGCCTTCTATACTTCTTAGTTGTAACATGACGGAGCAACAAACGTTTGGAACAGTTACAGTCCTCTTTGGAAAGAACTTTTCCAGGAACAATTGCTCAATGAACAAGACTGGCAGACATCACTAGTTTGACTCCTTGGTGTTCCAGGTGACACAGGGCGAGCACAATGGGGAACAAGCTGGGACGTAGCAAGGCTGTTCCAAAGAGACAACGCCAGGTAGGCCGCTGTCACTGTGCTGAGCTGTCCATTCCATTCTGTTGTCCGTCGTGCTGTGTTGTGTCTGTGCATTGCCCATCGTGTTGTATTATCTATTGCATTAGAGAGTCCATAGCATTGTGTTTTGTAAAGCATAATGTTGTGCATTACATTGTATTATCCATCCGGTTATAATGTCCATTATATTGTATTGTTCATAGCATTGAGTCGTAAATTGTCCCCAGCATTGTGTTGTCCAAAGCATTGTATTGTGTAAAGCATTATGTTGTGCATTACATTGTATTACTCATCGGGTTATATTGTCCATTATATTGTATTGTCCATAGCATTGTATTGTCCATAGCATTGTATTGTCCATAGCATCGTGTTGTCCATACCCTTGTACTGTCCATGGCATTGTATTGTCCATAGCATTGTATTGTCCATAGCATTGTGTTGTCCATTGCATGGTATTGTCCATAGCATTGTGTTGTCCAATGCTTTGTATTGTCCATATCATAGTGTTGTCCATAGCATTGTATTGTCCATAGCATTGTGTTGTCCAAAGCATTGTGTTGTCCATAGCATTGTATTGTCCATAGCATTGTGTTGTCCATTGCATGGTATTGTCCATAGCATTGTGTTGTCGATAGCATTGTGTTGTCCACTACATGGTATTGTCCACTACATGGTATTGTCCATAGCATTGTATTGTCCATAGCATTGTGTTGTCCATTGCATGGTATTGTCCATAGCATTGTATTGTCCATAGCATTGTGTTGTCCAATGCTTTGTATTGTCCATGATATTGTATTGTCCATATCATAGTGTTGTCCATAGCATTGTATTGTCCATAGCATTGTATTGTCCATAGCATTGTGTTGTTCATAGCATTGTAGTGTCCATAGCATTGTGTTGTCCATAGCGTTGTGTTGTCCATAGCAGTGTATTGTCCATAGAAGTGTGTTGTCCATAGCATTGTGTTGTCCATAGCATAGTATTGTCCATAGCATTGTGTTGTCCATAGCATTGCGTTGTCCATAGCATTGTGTTGTCCATACCATTGTATTGTCCATAGCATTGTATTGTCCATCATATTGTGTTGTCAATAGAATTAAATCATGAATTGCCCACATCATTGTGTTGTCCATAGCATTGTATTGTCCATAGCAATGTAATGTACATAGCATTGAGTTTTCCGAGCATTGTGGTGTCCAAAGTGTTGTGTTTTACATTGCATTGTCCATAGCATTGTTTAGTCCATAGCAATGTGTTGTCCATAGCATTGTGTTGTCCATGATATTGTGTTGTCCATAGCACTGTATTGTTCATAGCATTGTATTGCCCATAGCATTGTGTTGTCCATAGCATGGTATTGTCCAGAGCATTGTATTATCCATACCATTGTACTGTCCATAGCATTGTGTTCTCCACAGCCTTGTATTGTCCATAGCATTGTGTTGTCCATAGCATTGTATTGTCCATAGAATTGTGTTGTCCATAGCATTGTGTTGTCCAGAGCATTGTATTGTCCATAGCATTGTGTTGTCCATAGCATTGTGTTGTCCATAGCATTGTGTTGGTCATACCATTGTATTGTCCATAGCATTGTATTGTCCATCATTTTGTGTTGTCAATAGAATTGAATCATGAAATGCCCACAGCATGGTGTTGTCCATGGCATTGTATTGTCCATAGCAATGTAATGTACATAGCATTGAGTTTTCCGAGCATTGTGGTGTCCAAAGTGTTGTGTTTTACATTGCATTGTCCATAGCAATGTATTGTCCATAGCATTGTGTTGTCCGTAGCATTGTTTAGTCCATAGCAATGTGTTATCCATAGCATGGTGTTGTCCATGATATTGTGTTGTCCATAGCATTGTATTGTTCATAGCATTGTGTTGTCCACAGCATTGTGTTATCCACAGCATTGTGTTATCAATAGCATTGCGTTGTCCACAGCATTGTGTTATACATAGCATTGTATTGTTCATAGCGTTGTATTGTCCATACCATTGTTTTGTCCATGGCATTGTGTTGTCCATAGCATTGTGTTGTCCATAGCATTGTGTTGTCCATAGCATTGTGTTGTCCATAGCATTGTGTTGTCCATAGCATTGTGTTGTCCATAGAATTGTATTGTCCCTAGCATTGTCTTGTCTATAGCATTGTGTTGTCCATAGCACTGTGTTGTCCATAGCATTGTCTTGTACATAACATTGTATCGTATATAGCATTGTGTTGTCCATAGCATTGTGTTATCAATAGCTTTGTAATGTTCTTAGCATTGTGTTGTCGATTTTCATTGGTGGTTGTGGTGACTCCGCATGTGCGACGTTTTGGCCTAAAAGAGGCTTAATTGGTTTACGTGTCACCGGCTGTTCAGTTTTATTATTTAGGTTTTAGTGTCGGTTCTTTTATAATTTCTTACAGCTCATTGTAATTAGGCTCCAGTGCCTTACCACACAATGGGCATCCGTGTCTCTCGCTCTCGCTCTCTCTCTCTCTCTCTCTCTGTCTCTCTCTCTCTCTCTCTCTCTCTCTCTCTCTCTCTCTCTCTCTCTCTCTCTCTCTCTCTGTTAGGGTTTATTACAAAGCAAAAACTACATGGTGTTTGCATACACATTTTTTGAAGACGTCTCTTCTCTCGTTGTCTGTGAAGTGTAGACATGATTATGAGGCCTGTCAGTTTGCTGTCTGAGTGCTCTGAGCACTGTAGACATAGAGCACGTACATTCTCACAACAACAGAGGTCACTCCCATTGTACTTTTCAGGCGTGCTGCCAGTGCAGCAGACGATCCCGGTGCACCAAGGAAGGGGGGTGTGACTGCCGTGCGAACTGCAACCCCTGTACCAACTGTGCTGCTAAACGCTGTTCGAATCGCGCCGTTGATCTGGTACGTCATGGGTAGCGGTGTATTCTCTCTCTCTCTCTCTCTCTCTCTCTCTCTCTCTCTCTCTCTCTCTCTCTCTCTCTCTCTCTCTCTCTCTCTCTCTCTCTCTCTCTCTCTCTCTCTCTCTCTCTCTTCTCTTTTCACTCACACACACGCACTCTCCCTCTCTCTCCTCCTCTCTCTCTCTCTCCCCCTCTCTCTCTTCCTTTCTCTCTCTCTCTCTCTCTTTCTCTCTCTCTCTCTCTCTCTCTCTCTCTCTCTCTCTCTATTTGAATTCTATTTTAAGATGCGTTAGCTACTGGATGAAATTGTTAAAGATGGAGGCGCACAGACTTCCTCGTAAATCATGATATGTTGTATAAAATGGATGAGAGTGGTAAAAAGAACCGGGCCTCAAGTGTCCGTTGTAAATTGTATGAGTACGGTTTTGGTTTTGTGTGGTTGAACCAGGGCGTTGTTAATGAAAAAGAGTTTTTGCGTGTTTTTAGGGAAAGGTTGGTCGATTGCAGATGGCAAGAGTGGGATTATCATATTCAAAATAGTGATAGATTTGCTGTTTATCGGACATTTTGTACTGTACATGACATTAAACCCTACTTTTTGTTGAATGTGGATAGACATCTAAAGTTTATTATGACTAGGTTTCGATTCGGTATTTCAGAAGTAAATGTGCATGCTAACCGATATAAACAGCATGATGCCGATCAGTTAATGTGTCCCCTTTGTAAAGTAAAGCAAGATGATGAAGTCCATTTTGTTTTGTTTTGTCCATACTTAAATAAATTAAGAGAAAAAATTATCCCATTTAAATATTATAAAAACCCAAGCACTTTTAGACTCAGCTTGCTCCTGGCTTCCCCTCAAGAAACTGTTGTTAGAAATGTATCCTTGTATTTGAATAAAGCCTTTAAATTAAGAGATGTTTTAACCTCTTATTTTTTTTATTTTTTTTTTTTTACCTCAGTTGCATGCAAGGCTGCTTCAACCCATCTTTTTTGCCTCTTTCATCTTTTTGTTTTTTTGTGTTTTTTTGTTTCCTTTTTTGGGGGGCGGTGAGCATATCCTTCTTCATTGGTCTTTTTTTTTTAATGAAATTTTAATTTTGTTTTCTTTTACATTACAGGTTACATTTCCATTAAATTACTTTTTAATTCAACAACAATTTAACTAATGTTTGCGTGTATGTGCATATGTGTGTGTGTGTGTGTGTGTGCGTGTGTGCGTGTGTGTGTGTGTGTGTGCGTGTGTGTGTGTGTGTGTGTGTTGTTGTTGTTGTTCCCATAATTCTGTTATATAATACATTTTCAGCGGGACAATACATAACAAGTTAATTAATCCAATTACAGTACTAGTTTTCAGCACAGCATCATACAGCGCATATATAAATAACTTTACATTAACAGCACAATACTACTAGTTATCTATATTCTTATACACAGTTCAATTTTACTAGAGATTTCGAAGTCGAGCTTGGTTCTGAAATAAGATCTTCATGTTAGTTTTTGGATTTCCGTACTTAAACTGGCTTATGCACATTTTCGATATCAATATAAGGTGATTAATTATGAAGGTTTTCTCTCTGGGGATATCACGTGTGAAATACCCAAAAAGAGCCTCTTCGCAGCTTAACTTTATATTTTTGCCTGTATATTTAAATATGTACCCTTGACATTCCTGCCATATGGGTTGCACTGCTCTACACTGCCAAAAAAAGTGCTCGATGAAGTCGGTTTCGTTACAATACTGACAGAGATTTGTTTGACGAATTCCCATCTTATGTAGCAAAATATTGGTGGGATATATATTGTGTAAAATTTTCCAATGCAATAGACGAAGACGGGTTTCTGTCGAGCATTCGTTAGCTAATTTCCAGTGTTTATCTTCTAATGTAATATTTAATTTGTTCGACCAAAATCCAGCTGAGCTTGGCTCCTTTATCTCATAATTTAACATCTTTAGGCGAATTTGGCGTGGAGATAATTGTGTAAATGGCATATGATCAGAACGGGCCTGACCCGTATCACGCAATAATAGAGCTTTAATGGCAGTCTGTATTGCATTATATTCAAATAGGCGAGACTGTTTATATCCAGTTCGTTCACATATTTCCTCAAAAGAGTACATGTCGTTATCGTTAAAAACATCTTTAACAACGCATATTTTAGCCTTTATCCAGTCATTCATGTATAGTGTTTGCTTCCTGTACCTTATATTTGTATTATTCCATAAGGTTTGATTGCGTACACTTATCTGCTGTTCATTACTGCTTATTTCTTTGATCTTGTGTTTATTGTTTAGCCAGGTGATAAAAGCTTGTTTCCAGAAATATTGCTTTATGGCACCTAGTCCTTTAAAATTTTCTGCACTCACATTTGAGCGCAGACAGCATAAGCGTTCGCCCAGATTTAAAAATGATGCTAATGGAATCTGTTGCCACTTTGCGTTACTTCCGTCCAGCAGCCTCATAATCCATGAAATTAGAAATGATGTTTGTACATCTTTGACATTAATCATTTTCAGACCTCCAAGATTTGTCTCTTGGCACATTACTTTTCTATTAACTTTTTCATAAGCTCTTTTGTTTGAATATTTTTTCTTCCAGATAAATCGGAATAGAGATGAATTTAGCTTATTGAGGAAGTTTTCTGTGGCACATAGAGATTGCAGTGCGTAAGTAAACTGTGACAACATTAATGTTTTGACTATACAAATTTTCCCCATTATACTTAGGTTTCTTTTCGACCATGTTGCTATTCATGAATTTACTTTATGTAGTTTAGGTTCCCAGTTTTCTTCTATGTTGGAGGCTAGGACAGAGTTGTTGAAATGAATTCCTAAGATTTTGATTTGTTTTTTCCAAATAATATTACATGGTCGGTCAGCAGAAAATTTATTTATACCAAGCCACATTGCTTCTGTCTTTTGATCATTCATTGCTAACCCTGAAAATTTTGAAAACTGAGTTATAAGATGTAACACGTTTCTTAAGTCTTTCTCATCTTGTAGGAAGAAACTAATGTCGTCAGCATACATAAGTAGTTTAAGAATTTCACCACGTCTATCAGAATTCCTTGGCAGTTTAATCCCTTTAACATCTTGATCTGCACGGATTTTGATTGCTAACACTTCGAGGGCCAGAACAAAGGCTAATGGCGAAAATGGACATCCTTGTCTTATTCCAGCATCACATGGGAATGGACTCGAGATCCATCCCATGTAATTAATACTACTCTCTGTATTTTTTGTTAAAGTATCGACCCACCTAATAAAATGTTTACCAAATCCGAACTTTTGGAACGCCCAGAGCATATATTCTTTAGATATCGTGTCAAAAGCAGCTCTGTAGTCCAGCGCCATTAAAATACCTGGTTGATTACTGTTATTCATATATTCAATGACGTCATCAATCATTCTAATAACAGTGCTGGAATTTCTTTTTTTTTAAAACCCAACTTGATCTTCACTTATTAAGTAATTGACGACTTGATTTAATCTGTTTGCAAGGCATTTCGCTAATAGTTTATAGTCGGTGTTCGTTACAGATATAGGACGCCAGTTATTTAGGTGCTCTTGTTTCAGCCCCTTTCCTTTGTGTATCAGTGTGATTGCTGCTCGCTTCTGGGATACAGATAGTTCCCCTTTTTCAAAGGCTGACCAAAAAGAGGATAATAACATTTTGTTTATATTACTCCAAAAGAACTTTATGAAATTGGTTGTTATTCCATCCAATCCTGTCCAGAGCAGAATTACTTCGCATTCCCTTAAGTGCATTAAGGAGTTCTTTTTCTGTAATTTCTTGATCAATACTGCCCTTTTGCTCCTCTGATAATTTTGGGATGTCAGTGTTTTTTAAAAATTCGTCCCCAAGAAAGTTAAATAACGTGTAATGTATGTTTTAATCCGTAGTGTTGTGCGATTGTTATGTTGTACCTTTTTTGCACCTGATGAGTTAAATTATTTGCAACGTTAATCATTTGTTCACACTCCGATCCTTCATAAGGGGCTATGGCCTATTGAATAAATTATCTGCGTCTGCGTCTGCGTCTGCGTCTCTCTCTCTCTCTCTCTCTCTCTCTCTCTCTCTCTCTCTCTCTCTCTCTCTCTCTCTCTCTCTCTCTCTCTCTCTCTCTCTCTCTTTCGATCTCGCTCTCTATAATAGCTTAAAGTAGCTTAAGATTTGTAACAAGATTTGACGAAAGAAGTGTTACAAGACATGCAAGTTTCTAAAACCGTCTACAATTTCACCGTGATTTCCACAGGTTGTAGGCACATTAAATAACCCAAAACAATAACCAGCCAACCAACCCATCTCTGTCTGTCTATCTCTGTCTATGTCTCTGTCTCTCCTGCCCTCCCCCTCAGCTCCTAAATGAGGCCGATCTAATATGTCAATTTGTTGGAGGTCATATAAATATATTGTCCGTTTTAGTGTCGATAAATGCAAATTCCATTTTTTCTCTGCGGGGTAGACTGCGAACATTCCTTCTTTATGGCGATCGCAACAGCCAAGTAGACGGTTGAGTGTTTAGAACCCGGTCACCTGCTTGATAAAGAAAAGAGATGTTCCGATCTCCCGGGTCACTTTATTTGCATACCTGCTAGTTCCTCCCCCGCCCCCTTTTTTTGTGGCACAAAACCAAGTAAACAAGAGGCGAAGCCATCAAAACTCACGTAAGAAATCGACAAACAGTAACACAAACTCAATCACTCCGTCACACATACACACACACACACACACACACACACACACACACACACACACACACACACACACACACACACACACACACACACACAGAAAGAGCATAGGTGAAACTGTGCAAGAAAGCGAGACACTAGATCTAGATCTGTCTGTCTGCATGTAGCCTACTTACAGGACACGACTGCCAACTAGTCTCGGCGCGCTCAAAATAATAATGACCGAGACTTTCAGTACTTCCTTCGCGTGACGTCTAACCCTCTTACGTCATAATGTGACGTCAATGTAATGTGACGTCTTCAAATGTTAGAGTTTCTACCACAGACATACACACACACGCACGCACACACACACACACACACACACACACACACGCACAAACGCACAGACAGACAAAGTTATGATCGCATAGGCTACACTTACGTGAGCCAAAAACTGTTAAAATCCTGTAGTCCATGTCGGTGAACTATAGAAACACGAACATACCAAGCATGCATCCCGCGAAATAGATGAGGGGAAGGGCTCCTAATATGGACAACTTTTTGTTTTATGCTGATAATTAGCTGGTTTTCTTGCGAAGAAGTTTCATTTGTGTTTGGTAGTCCTTCTCTCTTGGGTTAACCGTTAGGCCTAATTAGAGTTAATTAGCTTTGATAGACATTCAGCAAAAATCTTCATGAAGCTTCACATGAGAGTTCCTGAGTATAATATCCCCAGACGTGTTTTTCATTTGTTCGATGAATGTCTTTGATGACGTCAGATCCGGCTTTTTGTGAAAGTTGAGGCTGCACTGTCACGCTCTTATTTTTCAACCAAATCGGTTGAAATTTTGGTCAAGTAATCTTCGACGAAGCCCGGACTTTGGTATTGCATTTCAGCTTGGAGGCTTAAAAATTAATTAATGAGTTTGCTCATTAAAGTTGTCATTAAAATCGATTTTTCGCAAACAGATTTAAAATTGATTGCGTTGTATTTCTTGTCTTCTCCTAAATTCGAAATATTAGATATGTCATGTTTACTTTAAAAATGTGCTCAGAATGAAAGAAAATAGGTTCAGTAAGTACTACGGACGCGTGGTTCGCGGCGGCGAGCGTGACCCGTCCTGGTCTTCGGTATGGTTAGCCGAGACTATCTGAATGTAGTCTCGGCGATGATTAGTTTGTAGTGTTGATCTTGACTAAATGTATTTATATCGCTTCACGCGACTTGTTTCTTTTTCAATTTACACCGTGGATCAACGTTTTTAAACAATGATCTGCTGTGTTCCGGGCAAATATTGTGTGAACCACCAACCAGACATAAGTCCCTATTTGATCACTGTATTTTCACACAGGGACCGGCAGTGGAATGTGCTCCGCCGTGCAGTACCTCTGGGTCACCGGGGAACCAGGCTGCCTCTCCAGCCCCGCCCTTGATGGCAAGCTCACAGGAAGCAGAAAACCAAGTGTTAGGGTTGTCAAACAATGAGGTAAATTCAACAACTACACCCAACCTTATATAACTATATTTTAATACTTGAAAGTATGTTAAAAATGAATGAGGTTCATTATTATTTGCTTCACTCTTTTTGTGTTGTTGTTGTTGTCGTTGTGTTGTTGTTGTTGTTGTTGTTGTTGTTTTTACATTTAGTCAAGTTTTGACTAAATGTTCTAACATAGACGGGGAATCGAGACGAGGGTCGTGGTGTATGGGTGTGTGTGTGTGTGTGTGTAGAGCGATTCAGAGAAAACTGCTGGACCGATTTTCATGAAACTTAACATGAGAGTTACTGGGTATGATATCGCCAGAACTTTTTTTTCTTTTTTTCGATACATATCTTTGATGACGTACGTCATATCCGGCGTTTAGTGAAAGTTGAGGCCGCACTGTCACGCGGGTGCGTATCGCTAGTGCTACGTGTCATTTGTGCTACGTGTCATTTGTCCTACGTGTCATTTGTGCTACGTGCCGCTATCGCTACGTTGATTAGTGCTACAAATAATTTGTCTATGAGTCGCTATCATTCGTTCTTTATCACTACGTGTCGACAGCACTACATCTTTTAGCGCTACGTGTCATTATCGCTACGTGTCAATACCACTACTTACTGACGACTTTCTCTTTCTCATTTTTGGCTCACGTAAGTGTAGCCTATGCGATGCTAACTTTTGTCTGTCTGTGCGTGTGTATGTGTGTGTGTATGTGATAGAAACTTTAACATTTGACTGAACACCGAAATACTAATTTTACCTGGTTATTATCCAAGCAACAGCTTCAAAGTATTGAAGCAATGATCAACATTTCGTCGGCACGTATGTAGTTAAAGTGTGTATCCAAAGAAAACGGGTGGTGTGGGGTTTTTGGGGGGTAAAAACAGCTGACTGGTTTGTGTCGTGTGTGGTATGTAGACCAGGTCAGGGGTCAAGGTTAGGTCAGATCGCGAGAAGGATTGTGGTATAGGTACAGTTATCACCGAGCTGCAGTTCGCCGATTCGGAGAAGACAATTTCACATTGTTCGGTTTCGTAGCTCCAGAAAAATAGATAAAGAAGATACCAAAGGAGATTTCCTTCAGGTTAATCTGCACAGTGTCTGCGCGAGGAAGCGCCGTCGAAAGCGCAGTGTCGATCTGGCCATATCTGGCAGTCGTGTCCCCGAGTAAGTAGGCTACAGACAGACAGATCTAGATCTAGTGTCACCTATGCTTACTGTGTGTGTGTATGTGTGACGGAGTGATTGAGTTTGTGTTACTGTTTGTCGATTTCTTACGGGAGCCTTGAAGGCTTCGCCTCTTGTTTCTCTCGCTCTCACTCCTTCTGGTTTGTGTGTGTATATGTATGTCTGTGTATGTGTGCGTGTGTGTGTCTGTTTCAGTATGTGTGTGTGTGTGTGTGTGTGTGTGTGTGTCTCTCTCTCTCTCTCTCTTGCTCACTCGCTCGCTCACTCACTCTGTCTCTCTCTCTGCCCACCTCTCTCTCTCTCGCTCACTCACTCTGTCTCTCTCTCTCTGCCCCCCCCCCCTCTCTATCTCTGGCCTTAATATAATAAACCATTCTGAGTTCTCTCTCTCTCTCTTTATCTCTCTCTCTCTGTCTCTCTCTCTTCTCTTTTCACTCACACACACGCACTCTCCCTCTCTCTCCTCCTCTCTCCCCCTCTCTCTCTTCCTTTCTCTCTCTCTCTCTCTCTTTCTCTCTCTATCTCTCTCTCTTTATCTCTCTCTCTCTCTCTCTCTTCTTCTTCTTCTTCTCTCTCTCTCAAATCTCCGTTCAAAGTCTAACTGTAATGCTTTTACTTCCTGTTACCTAAGTTGGACCGTACTCAAATTGAGCAGAAATCTGTTTCCCATCAAAGCACACTTTTTCCCACATTTATTAAGATTCGCTTTTACTACCCGTTACTTTACTTGAACTTTGGTCGATTCAACACTTTGATATCAGCAATATGAAAGGACATCACAGGACATGTTTCTCTTTTCACGTTTAGCCTGATGGAGTATAGTCGTTGTAAGATTTTGTTAAGATTTTTAGCCAGGGGCGGATGGGATGGATGGGGAAAAGAAGAGTAATGATAAGGTCTATATCATGTGATATGTGCTGCATCAAAGTATAACTTTTCATTGCCACCTACTTGTTCCTAGCTTTTTGCTTTTGATGTGTAACCGTAAAACAACGGCAGTGTTGTGTTAACGATCTCGAATCTGTGTCTTTTCCAAGCATCATATTTTAGCTACTATATATGATACTAGCAACTGGGTATCACAGGAAATATTTCCTCATCTGAATTAGCGCCTTCCTAGTTATCATGCGTTTGTATCCAGATTGGTTGGTGGTCATACCTATAATATGTGATTAGCTGTATGTTTCCAAATTTACGAAACAACCAAAAATATATGTTGGTTTAGGGTAACCCGACCGACCCTATTTTTTGCCCGCCGACCTTAAAACGGTTATTTTCATTTCTAAAAAATAAAAAATAAAATGTTGGCACATGTTGCGAACCTTACCGAGACTAAGGGAAGTAACCTCCTTTAAAATCAACCAAATCAACAACAACAAAACACAAAAAACAATAACAAAAAACGACCTACCTTTTTTGGTCACGTTACCCTAAACCAACATATGTTTTTGTTTGGCCTTAGCTTCACTGCCCTTTTCTTCAACTCCACCCCAAAACAAACACCAGGGCAATGTAACGAACTTTTGTCTGTCAAATGTGAATACCAAATTAACATTTTACTGAGGTCTAAACGGGCTCCTCATTACTGTGCTCTTGCAGATCCTCCGTCCACCTTTCTCGTCCAAATATGTCCACATACCAACATATTTTGTGCGTTTCTATAAGTTCTGCTACAGTTTTTCAAAATGTGTCCCAATGCATTATGAACAGTTTCACACAAGGATACATGTTTCTTTATTCATCATCTCACTCGGCTCACGTTTGCTTGGAATGTGTGTGGCATATTGCCTTCCTGGAACTACTAACGCATATATTTTTCTCTGGTGCACTTCCTCTCTTCTTTCAAATATGCCACTCTTCAACCCACCCCTATTCCCACCCCTGCCCAGTTGACTGAACTTTTCTCATCTGTGATGTTGTTGAACACACAAACGTCTGTGCAGTTCAAAGAAGGCAATGCTATGTATGAGCCAAACGCCCTTTGATTTGAATTGCAATCCCTTTAAAACTTTCTTCAAAAGTATAAGAAAGATGACAATTAGCAATCAAAATGTATCTTCAATCGCAAAGAAAGAATGCATGATGACCTGTGAGAAACTTGTCCCCTGTCTCTCTCTCTCTCTCTCTCTCTCTCTCTCTCTCTCTCTCTCTCTCTCTCTCTCTCTCTCCTTCTCTCCCTCTCTCTTTCTCTCTCCTTCTCTCTCTCTCTTTCTCTCTCCTTCTCTCCTTCTCTCTTTTTCTTTTTCTCTCTTTTTCTTTTTCTCTCTCTCCCCCTCTCTCTCTCTCTCTCGCTCTCTATGAAGGAATATTTTGTTATTTTGTTGTTCCTTTCACTTTGTCAGAGATTTGTACTTTTTGGAAGAAAGTCTCTGCATGATTTTCTTTGAGTTGTTTCTTTCGGATTTTGATCTATTTAGAAAAAAAGGCTTTGTTTTTGACAAACTGTAAGACAGTGTTATTGGATATTATTGAAAATACAAATATTGACACAAGGTATAACCGAAGATATTGAAACCTTTTCTTCTCTCCCAAATTCTTTTATGAAATTAGAGAGGGAGAGAGAGAGAGAGAGAGGGAGGGGATTGACAGACAGACAGAGAAAGAGCGAGAAAGCGGAAGAGAGAGACAGTTAACCTTCTTCTTGTGGTGGAGCGCATGCGGGTGTTGCAATTACAAAAAAAACAGAGAGGGAGAGAATACACAAACAATAAAAAGTTTGAAGAATGCCTTGAATAATGTTCTCTGTCCTCTTTATTGCATGACACTCACGCACACAATCACCAAGCATTTAAAATAAAAGTTAAAAATAGGTTCGTCAGACTAATGCTACTTTTCAATAAACATTTTCAACACTTAGTCTGAAAAAGGTGGAAACACATACTCCGCACTCAACTCAGAAGTAGCTTGAGGCAAATCTCTACTACGAAAAAGTTCTGTTGCCACAACACTATAAAGTCACTGGTGTGTGCTCTAAAACACGCTATTAAACACGGTAGTAAAACACTACCTAGAACTAACACGCTAGTACTAAACATACACGCTATCCCACCAAGAGTCCGCTCGGCTGGGAAAACAAAAAGTAAAAGCAAAGTCAGTAATTACCGAAGCGACAGTCATCATAACCGGAAACACAGTTACAATTTCAAGTTCCAGTATTACATCTGACATGCATGTTTGGTTTTCTCAATCTTATCGTTGGCCTTCTCTTCTGTTGTTAATTACACATCATTTTATTACAGCTGTCAATTTCCAGACAAAACAACAGACCATTTAGCCAAATCCAATATTGGTCCGAGAGGGGACCAACTTTCTGTGCTTGCTGAGATCTAATTCCAACACATTTTCATGACTAAAGAACAATCAAATTATTGTGCCAATTCCAAAGAAGGTGTACCGATAACAAAAGGTCTATTCTCACCTGGTCTACATCATCTCTGTACACGAAACACTCCCTGGTTCACAACAGCATTCAGTTCCAGGACATCCAGCCAACACACACTCCATCACTCCAGTTGGCACACACCAACACACACTTTTTCACTTCACAAATGCATCACAAATGCATAATTCATCCAAAGGCCGGCAAGGCTTGACATGTTTTTCTCTGCCAGTCCAGGCCACAAGTGCGCGTTTGTTTCAACCTTGGCCGAGTTCATTACAACTTTTACTCATTTTAGTCGGGAAAAGGGGAAGGGGGGAGAGGGTCCTATATGACGCTGCTTGATTATGCGTCGCCACCCCAACCATTCTTTTATCAATACGATCTAAACTAATTTAACTTATTAAGAACAAAACTAAGCATTCCCCATTCAGGAATATTCAAACAAATGCATAGTCTGTGTGTTTTCATTCAAACCGAACACGCAGACGTAACCGATAGACACAAGCTGACACCCCTGTCTGTGAAATGACGAAACCCTGAAACCTACGTCATACCTACGTCATACCTACGATAACAGCCTACGACGCAATACAGGCGCTAGAAATTATAATTCTATTGACACAGTCACACAATGTCAATACAGATTTCTCTCACTCACCACATTCTCCCCAACTTAGCATGACTTCTCCTGAAGGCATGTCTTGGAAACAAAAACATGATGTTAAAACCTAACCACCAAAGAAGTTTCAACAACCAATCAAAACTCAAATTGGGCTAACCTATATCTTCAGCCGTCGCAAGTCTCAGTCACAAAAGCTAATCCTGAGTAACACATTTCGAACCTACATGTCAACCACTGTTTAAAGATGCATTGACTGTACCGAAACTATTACCTTATTTCGAACCTACATGTCAACCACTAATTAAAGATGCATTGACTGTACCGAAACTATTAACACATTTCGAACCTACATGTCAACCACTATTTAAAGATGCATTGACTGTACCGAAACTATTAACACATTTCGAACCTACATGTCAACCACTAATTAAAGATGCATTGACTGTAGTTTCAATTACCTTCACAATGCTAACAAAGACTTCGACATGTTGATGATACAGATCAGGAGGTGGGGGGGGGGGGGGATTCTCATTGAATAACAAAAGGAAATAATCCAAGTTAATATAGTTTCGAAAAATAACAACTGTTACTCTAAACATTGAGGCAGAGAACAACGATAAAACTAGAACTAGCCAAACCACAGAGACCTTTCTGAAAGTACTACTATCCATCACTTGTGTTCTTATACCGCTTAACAGTCCAGCCTTTTACAGTACCGACACTGTACATACAAGTCACAGCGACCAACTTACAGGTTCATACTCTCCAGACCTGCAAACCAACTCCTAGTCCTCAAATGTCGAGTGCTATTTAAAGCTAAACAACATGCACTAAGGGCGGGCAAAACAGGCTGATTAATACTACCCTCAAAATCTATCCTCATGCTCAGTTATCTCTTGGTGATGGCATTAACAAAAATTGAAAATGTCAAAAAAAAGTTAAACAACAAAGTAAACCTTAGAACATATTTACAGGAATCCTAAGTCGCCTCTTACGACATGCCTGGATCCGCAATAGGCCTATTCTTTGCCCCACCTACAGTCGTCTATCTACCAATACAGACTGCACTGTTGAGCCACCCGTACCTATAGGGCTCCCTCGACAAAAATAACCTACACTAAACAATAGGCAAAACAGAACAGCTGCTCCCCAACTTTACTTGAACCCACTCCCTAAGAATCCAATAATGTTTCCATGATCCGAAGGAACCGAGGGAGTACGTCAACTGCACGCGAATGCACTGTGCGGGGTTCCTTGTACAAGTTAGTATATAACATTTAATAATATGTAGATATATCCTTCACCATCCTTCTCTCCCAATATGTTCAATATTTGGTATTTCAACAATTAAATGTTGCTCACCATGTTTGCTTAAAACAAATTAACTAGCAACGCATAACCCAAGCCCCAGACTTCGCATGGTTAACGTTTCAGGGCGATCCCGGTGAGAAGACACTGTGGGGTTGCTCATGGGACTACCCCCCACTGCATCTTCCATCTCACCGTCGCGAACGTTTCAGGGCGATCCCGGTGAGAAGACACTGTGGGGTTGCTCATGGGACTACCCCCCACTGCATCTTCCATCTCACCGTCGCTCATGGTGAACAATAAAACAACATTATCACACAAGTGACACTATTCTGCTCAAATGTATACAAAATGCTTGAACATAAACACAGCACACAAAATGAGACAAATATGCAGTAATGTTCACTAGACCCACAAGTCCACAAATTCATCAAAATGTCACTACCGGGTCAGTAGCAAGACATGATAAAGCAGATACACAGAACGCACACGGTATCAGGACGCCTGTTCCGCATCAGCCACTGTTCCTCTGTGGAAGATATTTAAAAATTCCACTCACCATTGGCCGTCGATACGTTCCACTAAATGTCCTTTCACATTACCGGCACGTGCAGAAACAAACACAGTCACCACAGATCCTCGGAAATTGACGGTGTTAAAGTCGTCCACTCCCTGGGGTTGGTCGATAGTCGAGCTGGAGTCTCTCCTCCAAAGTCCGTCCATCACCGGGTCGTTCCAGGTTGGTGACGGGTGGTTCCAGGTTGGTGACGGGTGGTTCCAGGTTGGTGACGGGTGGGACAGCGTGTATACCTAAACTACTCGTGTACTACCGTACTACTTTCTATTCTCAAAATATGTGTCCACTTATCTATCCTGTCGGCGACGCCAAAATGTGGTGGAGCGCATGCGGGTGTTGCAATTACAAAAAAGCGAGAGGGAGAGAGTACACAAACAATAAAAAGTTGGTAGAATACATTGAATGATGTTCTCTGTCCTCTTTATTGCATAACACTCACGCACACAATCACCAAGCATTTAAAATAAAAGTTAAAAATAGGTTCGTCAGACTAATGCTACTTTTCAATAAACACTTTCAACACTTAGTCTGAAAAAGGTGGAAACACATACTCCGCACTCAACTCAGAAGTAGCTTGAGGCAAATCTCTACTACGAAAAGTTCTGTTGCCACAACACTATAAAGTCACTGGTGTGTGCTCTAAAACACGCTATGCTATACACGGTAGTAAAACATACCTAGAACTAACACGCTAGTACTAAACACACACGCTATCCCACCAAGAGTCCGCTCGGCTGGGAAAACAAAAAGTAAAAGCAAAGTCAGTAATTACCGAAGCGACAATTCATATCAAAGTATCATCTCACACAGTCATCATAACCGGAACCACAGTTACAATTTCAAGTTCCAGTATTACATCATGCATGTTTGGTTTTCTCAATCTTATCGTTGGCCTTCTCTTCTGTTGTTAGTTACACATCATTTTATTACAGCTGTCAATTTCCAGACAAAACAACAGACCATTTAGCCAAATCCAATATTGGTCCGAGAGGGGACCAACTTTCTGTGCTTGCTGAGATCTAATTCCAACACATTTACATGACTAAAGAACAATCAAATTATTGTGCCAATTCCAAAGAAGGTGTACCGATAACAAAAGGTCTATTCTCACCTGGTCTACATCATCTCTGTACACGAAACACTCCCTGGTTCACAACAGCATTCGGTTCCAGGACATCCAGCCAACACACACTCCATCACTCCAGTTGGTACACACACTTTTTCACTTCACAAATGCATCACAAATGCATAATTCATCCAAAGGCCGGCAAGGCTTGACATGTTCTTTCTCTGCCAGTCCAGGCCACAAGTGCGCGTTTGTTTCAACCTTGGCCGAGTTCATTACAACTTTTACTCATTTTAGTCGGGAAAAGGGGAAGGGGGGAGAGGGTCCTATATGACGCTGCTTGATTATGCGTCGCCACCCCAAACATTCTTTTATCAATACGATCTAAACTAATTTAACTTATTAAGAACAAAACTAAGCATTCCCCATTCAGGAATATTCAAACAAATGCATAGTCTGTGTGTTTTCATTCAAACCGAACACGCAGACGTAACCGATAGACACAAGCTGACACCCCTGTCTGTGAAATGACGAAACCCTGAAACCTACGTCATACCTACGATAACAGCCTACGACGCAATACAGGCGCTAGAAATTATAATTCTATTGACACAGTCACACAATGTCAATACAGATTTCTCTCACTCACCACATTCTCCCCAACTTAGCATGACTTCTCCTGAAGGCATGTCTTGGAAACAAAAACATGATGTTAAAACCTAACCACCAAAGAAGTTTCAACAACCAATCAAAACTCAAATTGGGCTAACCTATATCTTCAGCCGTCGCAAGTCTCAGTCACAAAAGCTAATCCTGAGTAACACATTTCGAACCTACATGTCAACCACTATTTAAAGATGCATTGACTGTACCGAAACTATTACCTTATTTCGAACCCACATGTCAACCACTAATTAAAGATGCATTGACTGTACCGAAACTATTAACACATTTCGAACCTACATGTCAACCACTAATTAAAGATGCATTGACTGTACCGAAACTATTAACACATTTCGAACCTACATGTCAACCACTAATTAAAGATGCATTGACTGTAGTTTCAATTACCTTCACAATGCTAACAAAGACTTCGACATGGTGATGATACAGATCAGGAGGTGGGGGGGGGGGGGGGGGATTCTCATTGAATAACAAAAGGAAATAATCCAAGTTAATATAGTTTCGAAAAATAACAACTGTTACTCTAAACATTGAGGCAGAGAACAACGATAAAACTAGAACTAGCCAAACCACAGAGACCTTTCTGAAAGTACTACTATCCATCACTTGTGTTCTTATACCGCTTAACAGTCCAGCCTTTTACAGTACCGACACTGTACATACAAGTCACAGCGACCAACTTACAGGTTCATACTCTCCAGACCTGCAAACCAACTCCTAGTCCTCAAATGTCGAGTGCTATTTAAAGCTAAACAACATGCACCAAGGGCGGGCAAAACAGGCTGATTAATACTACCCTCAAAATCTATCCTCATGCTCAGTTATCTCTTGGTGATTGCATTAACAAAATTTTAAAATGTCAAAAAAATGTTAAACAACAAAGTAAACCTTAGAACATATTTACAGGAATCCTAAGTCGCCTCTTACGACATGCCTGGATCCGCAATAGGCCTATTCTTTGCCCCACCTACAGTCGTCTATCTACCAATACAGACTGCACTGTTGAGCCACCCGTACCTATAGGGCTCCCTCGACAAAAATAACCTACACTAAACAATAGGCAAAACAGAACAGCTGCTCCCCAACTTTACTTGAACCCACTCCCTAAGAATCCAATAATGTTTCCATGATCCGAAGGAACCGAGGGAGTACGTCAACTGCACGCGAATGCACTGTGCGGGGTTCCTTGTACAAGTTAGTATATAAAATTTAATAATATGTAGATATATCCTTCCCTCCCAATATGTTCAATATTTGGTATTTCAACAATTAAATGTTGCTCACCATGTTTGCTTAAAACAAATTAACTAGCAACGCATAACCCAAGCCCCAGACTTCGCATGGTTAACGTTTCAGGGCGATCCCGGTGAGAAGACACTGTGGGGTTGCTCATGGGACTACCCCCACTGTATCTTCCATCTCACCGTCGCGAACGTTTCAGGGCGATCCCGGTGAGAAGACACTGTGGGGTTGCTCATGGGACTACCCCCCACTGCATCTTCCATCTCACCGTCGCTCATGGTGAACAATAAAACAACATTATCACACAAGTGACACTATTCTGCTCAAATGTATACAAAATGCTTGAACATAAACACAGCACACAAAATGAGACAAATATGCAGTAATGTTCACTAGACCCACAAGTCCACGAATTCAACAAAATGTCACTACCGGGTCAGTAGCAAGACATGATAAAGCAGATATACAGAACGCACACGGTATCAGGACGCCTGTTCCGCATCAGCCACTGTTCCTCTGTGGAAGATATTTAAAAATTCCACTCACCATTGGCCGTCGATACGTTCCACTAAATGTCCTTTCACATTACCGGCACGTGCAGAAACAAACACAGTCACCACAGATCCTCGGAAGTTGACGGTGTTAAAGTCGTCCACTCCCTGAGGTTGGTCGATAGTCGAGCTGGATTCTCTCCTTCAAAGTCCGTCCATCACCGGGTCGTTCCAGGTTGATGACGGGTGGTTCCAGGTTGGTGACGGGTGGTTCCAGGTTGGTGACGGGTGGGATAGCGTGTATACCTAAACTACTCGTGTACTACTGTACTACTTTCTATTCTCAAAATATGTGTCCACTTATCTATCCTGTCGGCGACGCCAAAATGTGGTGGAGCGCATGCTGGTGTTGCAATTACAAAAAAACAGAGAGGGAGAGAGTACACAAACAATAAAAAGTTTGAAGAATACATTTAATGATGTTCTCTGTCCTCTTTATTGCATAACACTCACGCACACAATCACCAAGCATTTAAAATAAAAGTTAAAAATAGGTTCGTCAGACTAATGCTACTTTTCAATGAACACTTTCAACACTTAGTCTGAAAAAGGTGGAAACACATACTCCGCACTCAACTCAGAAGTAGCTTGAGGCAAATCCCTATTACGAAAAAGTTCTGTTGCCACAACACTATAAAGTCACTGGTGTGTGCTCTAAACACGCTATGCTATACACGGTAGTAAAACATACCTAGAACTAACACGCTAGTACTAAACACACACGCTATCCCACCAAGAGTCCGCTCGGCTGGGAAAACAAAAAGTAAAAGCAAAATCAGTAATTACCGAAGCGACAATTCATATCAAAGTATCATCTCACACAGTCATCATAACCGGAACCACAGTTACAATTTCAAGTTCCAGTATTACATCATGCATGTTTGGTTTTCTCAATCTTATCGTTGGCCTTCTCTTCTGTTGTTAGTTACACATCATTTTATTACAGCTGTCAATTTCCAGACAAAACAACAGACCATTTAGCCAAATCCAATATTGGTCCGAGAGGGGACCAACTTTCTGTGCTTGCTGAGATCTAATTCCAACACATTTACATGACCAAAGAACAATCAAATTATTGTGCCAATTCCAAAGAAGATGTACCGATAACAAAAGGTCTATTCTCACCTGGTCTACATCATCTCTGGACACGAAACACTCCCTGGTTCACAACAGCATTCGGTTCCAGGACATCCAGCCAACACACACTCCATCACTCCAGTTGGTACACACACTTTTTCACTTCACAAATGCATCACAAATGCATAATTCATCCAAAGGCCGGCAAGGCTTGACATGTTTTTATCTGCCAGTCCAGGCCACAAGTGCGCGTTTGTTTCAACCTTGGGCGAGTTCATTACAACTTTTACTCATTTTAGTCGGGAAAAGGGGAAGTGGGGGAGAGGATCCTATATGACGCTGCTTGATTATGCGTCGCCACCCCAAACATTCTTTTATCAATACGATCTAAACTAATTTAACTTATTAAGAACAAAACTAAGCATTCCCCATTCAGGAATATTCAAACAAATGCATAGTCTGTGTGTTTTCATTCAAACCGAACACGCAGACGTAACCGATAGACACAAGCTGACACCCCTGTCTGTGAAATGACGAAACCCTGAAACCTACGTCATACCTACGATAACAGCCTATGACGCAATACAGGCGCTAGAAATTATAATTCTATTGACACAGTCACACAATGTCAATACAGATTTCTCTCACTCACCACATTCTTCTTCTTCTTCGTACGACGGTTGTGTCAGGCTCGGAATCCGGATGCCACGAACATGGACGTTCTTTCCAGGTCCTAGACAGTTAACCGAGAGAGAGAAAGAGAGAGAGAGGGATGGAGGGTGCTTTTTATTTCATGGTTGGTTGGTTTTAGTTGTTAATGCACTGTTTTTGACAATAGTTTTCATTCGGTAAAACTAAAAGGCAAATTCAATTACCTCTCTCTCTCTCTCTCTCTCTCTCTCTCTCTCTCTCTCTCTCTCTCTCTCTCTCTCTCTCTCTCTCTCTCTCTCTCTCTCTCCATTACAAACACACACACACACACACACACACACACACACACACACACACACACACGCACACACGCATACGTACACACGGTATCGTGCACACAAACTCACACACAGAAAAACATTCGTGTATGTATATACGGTATCATGCGAGAGAGAGAGAGAGAGAGAGAGAGAGAGAGAGAGAGAGAGAGAGAGAGAGAGAGAGAGAGAGATAGAGAGAGAGAGAAAGAGAGAGAGAACTCAGAACTCAGAACTTTATTACATAAGGTTAAAGGTTTTAGGCTTAGCCTAATCTTTCAACCTGTCCTTGGAACATATACAGAGAATAATTGTAAACGAGAGAGAGAGAGAGAGAGAGAGAGAGAGAGAGAGAGAGAGAGAGAGAGAGAGAGAGAGAGAGAGAGAGAGAGAGAGAGAGAGACCTCAGAATGGTTTATTATACTGTACTAAGGCCACAGACTCATATACAAACCACGGGGGATGGGGGAAGAACAAAATACAAAAACACACACACCAACAACAACCATGAAATAAATACGTGGTGAAAGAGAGAGAGAGAGAGAGAGAGAGAGAGACAGAGAGAGAGACAGAGAGAGAGACAGAGAGAGAGACAGAGACACAGAGAGAGAGACAGAGACAGACAGACATACAGATCCGTCAGACAGCCATGCAGACAATATATATACACACTCACACGCACACACAAAGGGAAGTGTCTGCCGTTTGAACATGTAGTATAGTGCTATCGACACGTAGCGTTATCGACACGTAGCGCTACAGTACATTGGTTTTTCAAAAATAGTGATATCGACACGTAGTTCTATTGAGACGTAGTGATAATGGCATGTGTGAATTGTGGCAATAGCACTACGTGCCGATAGCACTACTATTTTGGACAATTTGTGTCGATAGCACTACAGAAAATAGTGCAAACGATACGTAGCACAAATGACACGTAGCGCTAGCGGGACGCACCGCTGTCACGCCCTCATTTTTTAACCAAAATTATTGACATTTTGGTAAAGCAATCTTGGACGACGTCTGGACGATGGGATTGCATTTCAGCTTGGAAGCGTAAAAATTAGTTACTTAGTTTGCTCATTAAAGTTGTCAGTAAAATCGATTTTGCAGAAAGAGATTAAAAAATGATTGCATTGTATTCTTCATCTTCTCCTGAATTCAAAAATATGTAGATATATTATATTTACTCTACAAATATGCTCAGAATGAAAGAAAATATATTCAGTAAGACCAGCACGGTTGGCCTAGTGGTAAGGCGTCCGCCCCGTGATCGGGAGGTCGTGGGTTCGAACCCCGGCCGGGTCATACCTAAGACTTTAAAATTGGCAATCTAGTGGCTGCTCCGCCTGGCGTCTGGCATAATGGGGTTAGTGCTAGGACTGGTTGGTCCGGTGTCAGAATAATGTGACTGGGTGAGACATGAAGCCTGTGCTGCGACTTCTGTCTTGTGTGTGGCGCACGTTATATGTCAAAGCAGCACCGCCCTGATATGGCCCTTAGTGGTCGGCTGGGCGTTAAACAAACAAACAAACAAACAAACAAATATTCAGTAAGTACTACGGTCGCACGCTTCGCGGAGACGGAGGTGACTCGTCTCGGTCTTTGGTTAGCCGAGACTATCTGAATGTAGTCTCAGGGATGACTGGCTTCTGGTGCTGTATTTTCACCGTCTTCGTAGTTGACATGAGTAATTAGACAGTATATCATCATGTCTTTTATTCCAGAGGGAGTTTCTCAACGCCTGGTTCCCTCACCTGGAGAGCGAATCATACATCATCCCCCCTGCTCACATGGACACGGTGCACGAGAAATTATTTTATGACGGGGCAGGTACGGAAATCCGACTGTTGAGAAAAATAGATGAGAGCAGAGGGGTCAGGGACACTGTCCGCATAGATAGCGTGCTGAAAATTGTCCACCACTGTATGAATCAGATAAAGGAGAAAGCAACGAAGCAAAATGAAGTTATGGTGTGTTTGACCCAAGCTAAATGTGGTCTTTATGGCGCTGATTCCCAAAGCATCTATACTGGAGCAGCCGCCAGGAACATGAACAGCGACAAGGCGGAGCCGTTGGATCTGAAGGAGGATTTTGTGGACATTCTTGTAATTCATCGACACTATGGAGTACTGATGGCAGCAATCATACCTCAGACAGAAGACGACCCCCTTGCCGTTCAAGAAAAATTCAGGAAGGCCGCTGAATACCTAAAGCAAGCCAGAGATGTTGTGAGGCGTTCCGTTCTGGATGACTTGCCCAAACAGCCTGTAATTCACCACGCCATTGTCCTTCCTGACACAACGAGACGCTGTCTGGAGGAGGCGCTGAGAAACCTGAGTGATGTAAGTAAACACCTGGCCTGTACTTGTTTACACACGCAAAACACCGACGCACTCCCAAGAGAGAGAGAGAGAGAGAGAGAGAGAGAGAGAGAGAGAGAGAGAGAGAGAGAGAGAGAGAGAGAGAGAGAGAGAGAGAGAGAGAGAGAGAGAGAGAGAGAGAGAAAGAGATAGAGAGAGAGAGAGAGAGAAAGAGAGAGACAGAAGGAGAGAGAGAAGGAGAGAGAGAGAGAAGGAGAGAAAGAGAGAGAGAAGGAGATAGAGAGAGAGAGAAGGAGATAGAGAGAGAGAGAAGGAGAGAGAGAGAAGGAGAGAGAGAGAACGAGAGAGAAGGAGAGAGAGAGAGAAGGAGAGAGAGAGAGAGAGAGAGAAAGAGAGAGAAAGAGAGAGAGAGAGAGAGAGAGAGAGAGAGAGAGAGAGAGAGAGAGATCAGCACACAAAAGCCTTCAAAAATAAATCTTAGGTGAATGATTCTCACTCACACATTTCGAAGTAGCAACAAATTCACTATCACAGTCACGTTTAGATGAGAATAAAATTACTTAATGATGCATTTTAAGAGACTATGACAACTCTTTTCCTATATCTTTCCTACAAGAACAATGTAGGCTGAAAGTTTGTGTACCCCACTCCCCCTCCTAAACTAGTAAATGGCAGCCACCCAGCGTTCAGTCCCAACCATGCTGCAAGTCGTGGATACTCCATTCAGAGAAAGTGTTAGTTTTTTTGGCCATTTGAAGTTATTATGCTATTTTCTTCTTTGCAGGACAAAGCCGGTAAAACAAAATTGAATTTAAAATGCATGTGATTACAAGCTTACCTTGCAAACAGGTTGAGCTAGACCTTCCTGCATAACTTTGTTGAACTCGGTCCAGGATGGGAACTTTTGGTACTGCACAGCATTTGCAAACCTGAACATTTGGTCCAGAGTGCGTGGCAGGCCTTTTTCTTTTCTTTATTTGGTGTTTAACGTCGTTTTCAACCATTCAAGGTTATATCGCGACGGGGAAAGGGGGGAGATGGGATAGGGGAAAGGGGGTAGATGGGATAGGGGAAAGGGGGGAGATGGGATTGAGCCACTTGTTAATTGTTTCTTGTTCACAAAAGCACTAATCAAAAAATTGCTCCAGGGGCTTGCAACGCAGTACAATATATGACCTTACTGGGAGAATGCAAGTTTCCAGCACAAAGGACTTAACATTTCTTACATACTGCTTGACTAAAATCTTTACAAACATTGACTATATTCTATACAAGAAACACTTAACAAGGGTAAA
>NC_090260.1:21074902-21107402 GCF_037325665.1 Littorina saxatilis | reverse complement strand
TCTTAGCGTAATATTGAACCAGACACAGAAAACATGTACACAGCACTGAAACGGTTGTTTGTTTGTCCCGCTCTTTCTGTCTTTAGAATAAAACTACTCAGACCTTGTCAACGCAACACGCAAGCCAACACAAAACTGGAACGCACTCGCTTTTACGACATATTGTCACAACCACATAACCACAACTCGCAGGTACATATAGGTGTCGGAGGGCTATCAAATTGATTGCGAGCAAATGCGCGCACCCTACCCCCCTTCCCTTCCTTCCAACCACCGCCCATATTTGTTTCTTTCATGTGAGTTGTTCTTTGCTACTGGTCACAAGTGGGGGTCAGCACACACGGACGCATTTTTTCATTACAGTCTAGGGGAGAAACTGGTCACAAAGCACCCAGTACATGCCAGAGAGAAAGGAGAATCGGAACAATTAATCAAAGAAAATACCAAAATCATTCAATAGATATGGAAATATTAAGATTTACTGTGAAAATGCTAGCAAAAATGGCGTCCAAAAATGGGAACGCACACTTGGTGCGTCTTTGAAGACTTACCTCCCGTTCTGTGTTGTTGATAATAGTCGTGTTTGTGCTGTTTTTGTTGAAATAGTATCTAATAAAACTGATGCAGTTCTTGAAATGTTGCAAATTATTGTTGTCTTTGTGAAATGCGAGAGTGTTCTGAGGCGTAATCTGCATACGGCTGATGTCACACATAGGGTACCCCACTTCGATCAGCGTATCACTCCAAATGAGCTTCATAGCAGAAAAGCAGATACACTACCAAAACACTGCATAACAGATCTACAAGTCTGAGCCAGAATCATTGAAATTTACTTTCTGTATAAAATATTGCAATCAAATTTGTTCACGCCGTCACACAAATAACGCAGGTTACCCTCGCCTTCGATTCAAAGTAACTCCAATCTGACTAAATTACCATCGAAACGCAGATGACGAACTGATTCACCACAAATTTGTGGTATTTTACACACAAATTTCAACTGTGTTGTTTCGCGATAAACAGCCATAAACAAACACATGTGGCGCCGTCACGTCGCCTTGGAAGGAATAACGCAGGTGACCAAGGCTTGTTTCCGATACCTGTCTGATTAAAATCATCGTTTTTTCATGAATGACGGCTCTTTGGCAGATCTGGTGAGTTGGAAACTGTCTATGAATGTTTCATTTAATGTCAAATGCGTACATTCTTGTCGATATTGTTACATTTGGGCTCATAAATTAAGTCAATCGTCGTGTTGTCCGAAAGTGACTTTTGTCAGCATAGAACTTACCGTGCCCAATAGACTGAGACGACTCGAAAAATCTTCCAATGACTTAATTTCACTACGCGACTGCAAGGAAACTTGCTGCAGGGGAAATAACTAAACACAAATAACCGGAGTAACTGTTCTTGAGCGAACGGATCTTTTTTTTTTTTTAATTAGATCTGTTATTGTCTGTTTTATGTCTGCTACTTGCTGGTAGTCTTCGGCAGTGTGAAAGTCACACCTATTTCGGCTGTGCATCGATCCGTGTAGTGAAATATTGATCTATGATCTATTTGGCAACATAAATTCGCAAAATATACTTCGAGTATATCTGAGACAGCTGAGAAGGAGGGCCGAATCTCCTTTTTTTTTGGGGGGGGGGGGAGGGGGGGTAGGGGGGGGGGGGGGTGCCCAGTGCGACTAAGGAAAGTGCGTGATGAGGCAGTAGGGCTTACACTCAAAGATGGAACAAGGTCAGGAATTTCACATGTTATAAACTTATCACAAACGGGACAAAACACACAAATAGAAATCATCCTTCAGATTTTGGCATTTCACAAGAGGAATTGTTTTTTTGGCCGGTTATGTATACGTTTAATCAGCATATGAGTGTCTATCGCGTTTGTGGTGGTGTTTGTGGTGGTGTTTGTGGTGGTGTTTGTGGTGGTGTTTGTGGTGGTGTTTGTGCATTTCACAGAGGATGAATGTGTTTCTTTGTGTGCGTGTGCGTGTGTGTGTGTGTCAAAGTGTGTGTGTGTGTGTGTCCCAGTGTGTGTGTGTGTGCGTGTGTGTGTGTGTGTGACTGTGTGTGTGTGTCAGTGTGTGTGTGTGTGTGTGTGTCAGTGTGTGTGTGTCAGTGTGTGTGTGTGTCAGTGTGGGTGTGTGTCAGTGTGTATGTATGTATGTGTGTGTGTGTGTGTGTGTGTGTGTGTGTGTGTGTGTGTGTGTGTGCGTGTTTGTAGAATATAAGGTTGATCATTTGTGCGTCGTAACTTGATGTGTGCGCTGGTTTTGTTGCGACTGTGAAGACACTCCTCCCGGAAAATGATATTGCTGACATGCTTCGTGTGTTCTTTGGGTGAGTCAGTATTTGTTGTTGTTATGTGTGTGACTGTTGTTGTCGTCGGTTTTATTTATTGTAAGAGTCTGTCTGTCTGTCTGTCTGTCTGTCTCTCTGCCTGTCTGTCTGTCTGTCTGCCTGTCTGTCTGTCTGTCTGTCTGTCTGTCTGTCTGTCTGTCTTTGTCTCTCTTTCTCTCCCTCTCTCTCTCTCTCTCTCTGTTGTTGTTGTATGTGTTGTTGTTGTTGTTGTTGTTTTGCGTGTGTGGTGGTATTGTTGTGTGTGTGTGTGAGGTGTGTGAGGTTCATTTTGTGTTCTCTTTTTTTATTGTGGTCTTTCTAACTTTCTCCGCATTATTTTTATTCCCTTTTATATTTAACATGTTTTTCTTCAATTGTTTCTTTCCATGTTTATACTATTTGTTAGTGATTAGATTTGAATTGGAGCGATCTTAAAATAATGTCCGAGAGTGACATGGAGACACATGTGTGGTTTTTGACTCACGTAAGTGTAGCCTATGCGATGCTAACTTGTGTCTGTCTGTGCGTGCGTGTGTGTGCGTATGTGATAGAAACTGTAACATTTGAAGACGTCACATTATGGCGTAAGAGGGTTAGACGTCACGCGAAGGAATTATTGAAAGTCTCGGTCATTGTTATTTTGAACGGGCCGAGACTAGTTGGCAGTCGTGTCCCTGTAAGTAGGCTACATGCAGACAGACAGATCTAGATCTAGTGTCTCGCTTTCTTGCACAGTGTCACCTATGCTTACTGTGTGTGTGTGTGTGTGTGTGTGTGTGTGTGTGTGTGTGTGTGTGTGTGTGTGTGTGTGTGTGTGTGTGTGTGTGTGTGTGTGTGTGTATGTGTGACGGAGTGATTGAGTTTGTGTTACTGTTTGTCGATTTCTTACGTGAGCCTTGAAGGCTTCGCCTCTTGTTACTTGTATGTATGAGGATGACACGCAAGGCGTCAGTTAGATAGCGCGTTTTCGTTACGGTGGCTGAAGTGAATACCCATCTGCTTAATTTTCGATTACGTCCAGTAGGTGGATTTATAATAAAACTCTCTAATAAGAATTGAATACATACACGTGTCTGTTAATGTACAATGTTGATGATAACAACAGGCACACGAGGTTGCTATTCATCACTGTCACACGATTAGCGTACCCTCCGTGTTCAGCAAACTAGCTACTGTGACATATTAAGCTACGTTGAGATTACGCAGTGTTCTATTTTTAACTCACATTTAGAATTCCTGGCAACCTTCTGTGTTTAGAGGGACACTTACGAGTGTCGACCCATGCGATATGGAATTTATTGACGGTCTTTACTGTTTTTTTTTTTCATCAATCGGATATCGTGGGTCGTGCACAACTCTTACTTGGAAAATATGCGGTAAAAAGTGTATCCCTATTCCAATCGTGTTATTCGTGAAAGACGAATCCCTGTTGAAAAATCTGGCTAGTAACGAACATTACCTGGACTGTTTAATCCAAAACGAGCGGTAAATAGTAAAGAGCAAGGGGAGTGGGAGGGGTGGTGTTGTGCAAAGACAGATAAAGGGGAAACCTTGAAATAGAGATTACGAGATACAGTAGGAAAGTTTGTTAAGAGAACGGAAAAGGTTAGGGGTGCTTGGGGGCGGGATCTGGCGCTAGAGATGGGGGTGGGGGGATATAAGGGCGCCGGGACGTTTATTTTTTGCCGCCGATTTCGGCTCTTGATAATAATGTATGCTCAACCCTAAGAGAGCAACCATGACGTTACTAGCGCAAAAGTCCAGTAGCGTTGAATGAATCATTGTAGGCCTATAGGACGCAGGAACGCACATTTTGTGGAACTCTGAGGGCATACATTAAACAAACTTACCTTTCTTGGCCATGACAAGAGAAAAAAAAAATAAATTAGGGCAGTTTAAAAAGCAAATTGAAATAGCAATACAATCGTCCTGATTGGCATAATTATTGCAGGACAGAACACAGGCGTGTTGTACCTTTTAAACAAGATTTGATTCGTCATTTTCTTCCTAATGCAGCAGATACATAAACATTTTGCAAAATAAATTGATTTGTTTATGCAAATCACACGTCAAATTCGAAACATATTTTGCAGAAATTAATTTTGCTTAGATAAGAAACATATCATCAATTCTGCTGTAGCATAACATTAAGAGTAAGCAAGACATTAAGACAAACTAAGCTCTAATATATAGTTAACAAACAGTTCTGCCTGTCGATGTGTGCGGTTAATGGTGGCCTTCTTTATCTTTTTGGCAATCGTTAATGTCCCTACACAGGTTTCGTTCAAGTCAATGTTGGGGTTCACTCTCGCCTAGCTCGGGGACTGGCATGTGACCTTGTGATCGTGTATTTATTATCCCCACCCCCCCCCCCACACCCACCCGCCCCACCTGATAAAATCAGTAGCCTGTACATGTGCCCTCTTTAGCATAGACAGATTAAATGTAGGTGACATAGGGCCAAACAAAAATATATGTTGGTTTAGTGTAACATGATAAAAAAACAAGTCGCGTAAGGCGAAAATACAATATTTAGTCAAGTAGCTGTCGAACTCACAGAATGAAACTGAACGCAACGCAACGCAGCAAGACCGTATACTCGTAGCATCGTCACTCCACCGCCCGTGGCAAAGGCAGTGCCCGTGGAATTGACAAGAAGAGCGGGGTATTCGTTGCGCTAAGAAGGATAGCACGCTTTTCTGTACCTCTCTTCGTTTTAACTTTCTGAGCGTGTTTTTAATCCAAACATATCATATCTATATATTTTTGGAATCAGGAACCGACAAGGAATAAGATGAAAGTGTTTTTGAATTGATTTCGAAAAAAAAAATTTGATAATAATTTTTATATATTTAATTTTCAGAGCTTGTTTTTAATCCGAATATAACATATTTATATGTTTTTGGAATCAGCAAATGATGGAGAATAAGATAAACGTAAATTTGGATCGTTTTATAAATTTTTATTTTTTTTTACAATTTTCCGATTTTTAATGACCAAAGTCATTAATTAATTTTTAAGCCACCAAGCTGAAATGCAATACCGAACCCCGGGCTTCGTCGAAGATTACTTGACCAAAATTTCAACCAATTTGGTTGAAAAATGAGGGCGTGACAGTGCCGCCTCAACTTTCACGAAAAGCCGGATATGACGTCATCAAAGACATTTATCAAAAAAATGAAAAAAACGTTCGGGGATTTCATACCCAGGAACTCTCATGTCAAATTTCATAAAGATCGGTCCAGTAGTTTAGTCTGAATCGCTCTACACACACACACACAGACAGACAGACAGACAGACAGACAGACACACACACACACGCACATACACCACGACCCTCGTTTCGATTCCCCCTCGATGTTAAAATATTTAGTCAAAACTTGACTAAATATAAAAAAGAAGAAGACACCAGAAGAAGAAGAAGAACAAGAACAAGAACAAGAACAAGAACAAGAACAAGAAGAAGAACAGCGCGGTAAAAACACCAACCACTCACCAGCCTAAAGCCTCAAATTAAGTGTGGGAAGTCGACACTGGCCGCAGGGACCTTTAGATAACACTGACTTTCGGTACAAACACTTCACGAAGTCTTCGCGAAGTAGACTTAGGTCTGAATTAAGACCTGCCTTAATAATGGTTTTGAAATCATTGACAATTTCATACGTGCGATTATGAGTATATTCTCTCAGATTGCCAGTACAATCCTCATATGAATGTTCATAAAGTGGCTCATCTCGTTTCTTATTGTATCAAGTAAGTAGGGAGATGCTTCAAAGGTAAGACGGCAAAATAATCCCAATGTGGAAGCTAATGTGAATTGGAAATATAGAGGAAAAAAATTTAAAGCTAAGTATTCTTTTCTGTGTCCGGTGACGCCAAAAAGATGGGACTTTTGTCAACGTTTTAGATGAACTTACAGTAAAATAATAATGTAAATCTATGCTTGATCTTTCGAACACTGCAATATGTACTGCCACAGTTCTCATGTATTAAAACAGTTCCTAAAGAGAGTCAAAGCCACATAAATGGGAAGCAACTGACAAATAGAAAAACAAACTGACTCTGAAGATGTTTATCAGCATAATATTTATTAGAAAAGCAAAGGATAATATAGGCCAGTAATTCATAAGAGTACTATTTTCATCCAGCATGTCACAATCAAAATATCAACCTCTCATCAAATCAAGGAATTCAATTATCGATTATCTGAAGAACGGATAATTCAAAAGATTAGCAGACTAAACAATCGCCTTTGTGAATTCACTTAAAGGCATACTAACGCACTCCCGTGTTTACAAAGTGTAGTTTGCCCACAATCGATGTCAAACGCACCATAAGACCATATAATGACGATACGTCACCATGCGCGGACCATAATACATGCATTACAGCTTGTTCTAGCCTCTGAAAAAGTGAGGATGTCAACAAAGCCGCGGTGTTCTCTCCCTTGCATCAACGTTACATGTGTTGCCAAATCTATAAATAGGACGATCCAGATCAAAATGAAAATTCAAATATCTCAACATTTAAGGGGTCCTAGACCACAATATTTTGCAGGGAACTTAATTTAGTCTGTCTCCAGCTGTTGGTAAAGCAATTAGCGTGTATAGTCATCGAGTACATATGGCTTTAAGTCACTGGACACACGATGACTAATCCTTGAAAAATCCTAAGGGTATACCAAGGTATTGTTTGTTTTTGGGTAAAGGATACTGATGGTAGTTTCAAGTTCAATTACACAAGACAAATAATGTACACTTGACTTTTACCAGTTAAATCTTCTTTTTCAATTAAAAAAATGGAATAAACGAAAGAGTAAAAAAAACCACCCACACTGTTTGAAAAAATCAGAACTTGTATTGAAAACATTTACAAAAACTCTGCTCTTTTTAATCAGAAGAAAAAGAAAACAACACAAGCCAAACGTGCAAGCAAAATCATAACATTTAAAACACCCTTTAATTTGAGTTTTTTTGATGTTATTGTGGTAACCAAGAAAGGGAAAACAAACAGATACCCGTAATTACAATAACATTTTATCATAGAATCTGGCTTAGCCACAAATGCCCAGCCCCCCCCCCCCCTCCCCCCCCGCCCCACCTACCCCACTCGAAAAATATATCCCGCTCACAAATATTTCCTTTGATCTGTTTGAACACTCAAATCTGGTTAGATCAGTTGTTGCCTTGACATTATATTTGTTTAGTGTCACATTTTCCCTCTGTAATACAAAACAGTTCAAACAGTTATCTCACCTTCTTTATCTTACCAGAAACGTTTACATTTAAAAAAAAAATAACATAAAATTCTACTGCAGTACCCGTTTAAGATGACTGCTGAAACAAAGCGGCCACAACAACACACAAAAACAACAAGCAACAACCTTTAAAGACATTAAAAACGTAATCAAAGCATAATGTTGTGTATGCCTAACGCATTGAGCGTAACAATAAGGTTTAATTTCACGGAACAAGCTGTACAGAGGCAGACCATCAACAGTTTCTTTCTGTGAGATAAGAGCAGCATTAAGTCGGCCCACAGCAGCAGGATTCGATTACTTGTGTGGCGTTTAAACCATAGGATTAAAAAAAAAGTGTAATATTGCTAGATATGGTAACGTTATGTATTGGAACTTTTCCAAGTATCGAAACCTACATTCGGAATTGTTATTCGTGAAACAGGATAGTTTTTACAAAAACAATGATACATTCACATTGTTATTAATTTTGAATGTTGTAAATTTCTAGATAATTTTTGCCGACTCTTTCTGTACAGCTGCAAGTTTGCTCACAGAGTGTCTCCTTAAAACACTCACTTATAAAAAATGAAATCAAACTTCGATCTATGAAGAGTTTTGAGCAAATCTTGATATAAAAATTATGAGAAAATATCATATAACATCTATAAGGACAAGTGATATACAAAATGTCATCTTTATCCAAATAAAAAAGCAACCGTATGACACGAATGTTGTATCAAGATTTGTGTCAGCTTATCAGCATAAGTATAGAAACAAACACCCATAGAACATAAAACATAGATACAGAGAAAAACACACATTCCAGCAACACATCATTGTCAACACTTTTTGCATATTTAGTCACCACAATACTCCACTTCACACAAAAACCAAACCAAAACAAAAAATAGACAAGCAGTAAAGCAAAAACTCGTCATTAATAACACTACTGAAAAGTTATCAATCTTTGAGCAATGACACACAAACAAAAAGTCAAAAACTAATGATCAAAAGTTAGATTGCCTGCAAGTACCAATAATAAAGCTGCAAAAGCAAGAATAGAGAACAAACAAAATAACAACCACGATTAGCATAAATATTCCCATGATGTCCAAGAGATGAACAATTACATGATAAACTCATTACATTAAATGTTGCATCATCTTTTGTCTTTTCCATTTAACATGTTATGCTCATAAATAACACAAAAAGCGATTAAAACAAAGTGCATACACTATTGATAGCAAATGTATATATTCTAATCACAAAGTTTCAATGCAGATGTACACTGTCAGCAAATGAAAAAGATCTTTTCCCAATACAAACCAGAAACATGTTTTTCATGTTAACTTAAACTGGCTACTCTATAATTTGTTTGATCATAAGTATCAACCGTTTATGACGACCTCGAAAATTCAAATGAAAATGTCAATACAAAAATCAAACTCATGCCAAGTTTGTCCAGTAACTCTTGATTTGAATCTATTGCGTGATTATAACGATAAACTCAGGAGAACACAAGAAACAAGAAGTTGCTTGTACACTCAAATTTAGACCACCGTTAAAAAAATAAAAAATAAAATAAAAATGCATATAAACATTTCTCATCAAGCAACAGTATACATTGTCACTGAACATGAAAAAGGTGGTTGACCAAGAATCAAAAAAGCATGATCATTCTTCATCAACAATTAGTGTCCATGCAATCACCGTAACCATCGCTAGCAAAATGAAAAGCACCATTTCTTGTGAGCACACGAATTCGCAAGTACCTGAGACTTACACAAGACAAACAGCAGTAAATATGCACAAAACAACAATTGTTCTTATCTGCAAAACACATTATTCTCACAAAGTAAGGCCAATAAAAATAACTGTGATTTAAAAAAAATAGAAGCTCATCCGCCTTTCTCTCAAAAGATAAGTTGAAATATACATGTTAACTGTTAGCAAAAAGAAAGCTACACCAAAACTGACAACAAGAACAAACTGATACCCAGAGGTTTATGTACATTTAAATAATGAATCAACAGTAAATACATACAATAAAGCCATTTTAATATTTCTGATCAAGCAACAAAACATTGGCATTGACCATTAAGAGAACATTGAACATGGGAGAAACACATCAAGACTAATCATCATTTATGTACAATGAGTGTGTTACTAGATAAATCTTCTTCATAAAACAGACTAAAGTGATAAAGCAACAATTCTGAAAGGACTCTTCCTTCTTGTGTAACCCATCTTGTAAGTAATAATAGTGATGATAAGAGTATTGATACAGCGCAAATCCCAATATTATAGTTTTAAGCGCCTTACAATAAATCTTCAATATCGAAATTCATTTCCGCAACAACACACATTTAAATCCCAATTGATCCGTTCAAGATGTTGCCTGGGACATGACCATTCCTTCCCTGGGACATGACCATTCCTTCCCTGGGACATGACCATTCCTTCCCTGGGACATGACCATTCCTTCCCTGGGACATGACCATTCATTCCCTGGGACATGACCATTCCTTCCCTGGGACATGACCATTCCTTCACTGGGACATGACCATTCCTTCACTGGGACATGACCATTCCTTCACTGGGACATGACCATTCCTTCCCTGGGACATGACCATTCCTTCACTGGGACATGACCATTCCTTCCCTGGGACATGACCATTCCTTCCCTGGGACATGACCATTCCTTCCCTGGGACATGACCATTCCTTCACTGGGACATGACCATTCCTTCCCTGGGACATGACCATTCCTTCACTGGGACATGACCATTCCTTCCCTGGGACATGACCATTCCTTCCCTGGGACATGACCATTCCTTCCCTGGGACACATGTACATGTACCAAGAAGAAGAGCGAACGCTGGAATGACTCACCTTCGTCATACATGAATCACAAACAAATCAGCTGCTGCTCTAGCTCCATAAACGTTCAAGAAAATGATTATTTTTCCTACCAATCTGCCTCACTGTGACTTTGAACAAATTTGACCAGGATCAGCCAGACTTAATTCAGGCCTTGAGCCAGTGAAAAACATCCAACCTTGCAAGTGTGTGAAGTTTTAAAGTTGTAGTATGAAAAAAGAACTAATGTTTACCAAAACATGACCTGCTGTGACCTTGAAATTTGACTACGGTCAACCGAGCTTGCCTGAAAGTCATCAAACCAGGAGTGTACAAAGTTTCAGATCTCTATCTTCACTAATATTTGAGAAAGCGTCAACGTTATGTTGTTTTGCTGCAACTTGGTTACGTTGTGTGCAGACTAGGATATTTTGCTGAAATGATTTCCTCACTCACACTTATGTCAGTATGCCAAATCAATTTAGCAAATCAATTCCTTTCTGCAAACCTGGTATGTCAAAGAAGAAGAATATTCTTATCACCAGTGAAAGCCTGGTGAGACCTAGTGTGATTAACATGATCATTAACACAGCAAAGAAGCCATCTTTCTCAGTGATCTCTAACTTGTTTTGATGTGAAAGCAATGACATGAAAAAGACTGATTCTAACCTTATAATCAAAGGAAAAGTACCTACAAGTGTCAACATTAAAATTGCACAAATTGGCTACTATAGAAAATAAAGTCAACAAAATATATTTGATACAAAAATCAATGTGCCTGTGATATTCAAAAGATGTGTAACAATAAATATGTAAAATGCAGGTAAACATTTCTCATCAAGCAACAGTATACATTGTCATTGAACATGAAACAATGAGGCTGACTAAGCATAAAAAAAGCATGATTAACAGTAATCTTTGCAACACTTAGTGGTTTTTTTCTCTCAATACAGCAAGCCAACTCGGTTGAAGGGACGTTACAAATGAACAGCAACCAACCATTACAACACAATTCAATTTAATGTCTATGAAAACATAGCAAAGTAGAACATAGCTAAAACATTGTAATGCATACAATAACCAAATATCGGTTTGCAAAAAATAAAAGGACATGCTTGAGTGTCAATCTTGCACAGTGCCAGTCGGAAGTGTTCTCTTTTCACACTGCAAAGATCATTTAAACACACAACCCTAATCTTTATGTAAGCTAGTGTTGATTAATAAGCAGTTTTGAGGACTAATTTGTCAATGCATACAAGCAAGAAGCAGAAAATGTAATCAGAAACACAGACCTGGGAACCCATACGATTTCGCCGTATTTTGTACGCATGATTGTCTAGAATACGATCAGTACGTTCAGTGGGAACAAAATATGACGAGAAAAATACCAAGGCTACTTTTCTTAACAAGCGCATCCCGAGGCCGATCCAGTAAATTGACACATGATTAGTAGTTGTCAGTAAACATTGAAAGACGAATTTGTTTTTACATGTGGGTTATTTGTAAACTTTATTAACGGTGCGACGGACGTGTGTGAAGCATGTTTGAATCATGGGTGTTCAAATGCGGTGTGATCGAGTACGCTCATTGTTTCTGAAAATACTCCAAGTTTGTCTAAGTATACTCCAAGTGCAAAACAGGGGTTCCCAGGTCTGGAAACATCAACAACAACAACAACAACAACAACAACAACAACAACATCATCAGCAGCAGCAACATCATCATCATCAACAACAACAACAACATCATCATCAATAACAACAACAACAATGAAAACGCCTGAGCAGACACCCAGTTGCGCACGCAATCGTTTACACGGGAAGGAGGGCTGTGAATTGAAAGGTAACATCCATATGATTGAGGTAAAGTCGACTAAATTAGCATTTGGGATACAGAAAACTACTGGCGAATTTCACAAAAACATCCTAAATTTCAAGAGTCTTTGTAAAATGTGTTCCCAACCGATAATTCTGGCACATTGGGTTGACATTGAAATCTTAGCAGAAATAAAAGAGATTATGGAATTTAAGTGCGACATGTTGGTGGTGAAGAATTTTAAGCACGTGAAGGTCACTGGCAATAATCCTCCATCTCTGCCTGTAACGATCATTGCAATTATTGTTTCATGAAACCAAGCATGTCTTTGTTCTGTATCTTCCTTCCACCGTCTGTAATACAAAAAGTGTCGTTATATTGCATAATTGTTTTTGTCTTGCAAGTTGGCATGCTGTATTGCCCGCATTATCTCTGGCACTAGTGTTGACTCTCCAGGACAACAGCAGTCTGACAACGAACTCTTGGTTCTCACTGCAAGCTACGTGCAGCGGTGTCAGGCCTCGTTTGGATGGGACATTACTATCAGCACTTTTCTTTAGCAACAGCTTGACAGTGTCGAACTTTCCCTGCTGGCATGCCATGAACAGAGCAGTTTGTCCAGCTGTGTCTATTATGTTAATATCAACACCACTATTTATCAACACCAGCGCTATATCAGCGTGTCCATTGTAACAAGCAGCGTGGAGAGGTGTTCTGCCGTCCCCCATTGCAATGTGTGGGTCAGCACCTTTTTCCAGCAACATCTTGACAGTGTCCACCTTTCCCTGCCAGCATGCTTTAAACAGAGCAGTTTCCCCAGCTGTGTCTGTTGTATCAATGTCAGCACCACTGTTGATCAGTATCAGTGCTGTGGCAGTACGTCCATTCCAACATGCTGTGTGTAAGGTTGTGATGCCGAGTTTGTTTGCAATGTGTAGATCAGCTCCTTTCTCCAGCAACATCTTGACAGTGTCCACCTTTCCCTGCCAGCATGCTTTGTACAGAGCGGTTTCCCCTACTGTGTCTGTTGTATCAATGTCAGCACCACTGTTGATCAGAATCAGCGCTGTGTCAGTACGTCCATTCCAACATGCTGTGTGTAAGGTTGTGATGCCGAGTTTGTTCGCAATGTGTAGATCAGCTCCTTTCTCCAGCAGCATCTTGACAGTTTCCGCCTTTCCCTGGCTGCCTGCTTTGCACAGAGCGGTTTCCCCATCTGTGTCTGTTATGTTAGTATCAACACCACTATTTATCAACATGAGCGCTATGTCAGTGTGTCCATTATAACAAGCAGTTTGGAGAGGTGTTCTGCCGTCTACCTTTGCAATCTGTGGGTCAGCTCCTTTCTCCAGCAACATCTTGACAGTGTCCACTTTTCCCTGCCAGCATGATTTGTACAGAGCAGTTTCCCCAACTGTGTCTGTTGTAATAATGTCAACACCACTGTTGATCAGTATCAGTGCTGTGTCAGTATGTCCATTTAGACATGTTATGTGTAATGGTGTGATACCGAGTTTGTTTGCAATGTGTAGATCAGCTCCTTTCTCCAGCAACATCTTGACAGTGTCCACCTTTCCCTGCCAGCATGCTTTGTACAGAGCGGTTTCCCCATACACGTCTCTGTTGTCAACATCTACCCCCTTGGTGATCAACATCTTCACCAAGTCATTGTTTCCACTTATAGAAGCAATATGCAGAGGAGTGAGATCTTCAAACTTTGCAAGTTCCATGTCTGTAATTTCGTTCAACAATGTTTTCACAGTGTGAATCTGTCCCTGTAGACATGCTAATAGCAAATTATTTTCTTCATTTGAATCTGGACGTTGAGCGTCACGATGTGTGTTTACCAAGAAAGACACTACATCTGTACGTTTACAGTTGAATGCTTCATGCAATGGTAGTCGCCCATGATTGTCGCTGATCAGTGGATCAGTCCCCTTTTCAAGCAACATCTTGACAGTGTCCACCTTTCCATGGCTGCATGCTTTGTACAGAGCGGTTTCTCCAGCTGTGTCTGTTGTGTTAATAGCAACACCATTATTTATCAAAATCAGCGCTATGTCAGTGTGTCCATTGTAACAAGCACCGTGGAGCGGTGTCCAGCCATCCCCCATTGCAATGTGTGGGTCAGCTCTTTTCTCCAGCAACATCTTGACAGTGTTTGCTTTGCCTTGCCAGCATGCTTTAAACAGGGCTGTTTCCCCAGCTGTGTCTGTTGTATCAATGTCAGCACCACTGTTGATCAGAATCAGTGCTGTGTCAGTATGTCCATTCCAACATGCTGTGTGTAAGGGTGTGATACCGAGTTTGTATGCAATGTGTAGGTCAGCTCCTTTCTCCAGCAACATCTTGACAGTGTCCACCTTTCCCTTCCAGCATGCTTTAAACAGAGCAGTTTCCCTAGCTTTGTCTGTTGTATTAATGTCAAAACCACTGTTGATCAGTATCAGCGCTGTGTCAGTACTTTCATTCCAACATGCTGTGTGTAAGGGTGTGATACCGAGTTTGTTTGCAATCTGTGGGTCAGCTCCTTTCTCCAGCAACGTCTTGACAGTTTCCACCCTTCCCTGCCAGCATGCTTTGTACAGAGCAGTTTCCCCAACTGTGTCTGTTATGTTAATATCAACACCACTATTTATCAACATCAGCGCTATGTCAGTGTGTCCATTATAACAAGCAGTTTGGAGAGGTGTTCTGCCGTCTACCTTTGCAATCTGTGGGTCAGCTCCTTTCTCCAGCAACATCTTGACAGTGTCCACCTTTCCCTGCCAGCATGCTTTGTACAGAGCAGTTTCCCCTACTGTGTCTGTTGTAATAATGTCAGCACCACTGTTGATCAATATCAGTGCTGTGTCAGTTTGTCCATTTAGACATGTTATGTGTAAGGGTGTGATACCGTCTTTGTTTGCAATTTGTAGATCAGCTCCTTTCTCCAGCAACATCTTGACAGTGTCCACCTTTCCCTGCCAGCATGCATTGTACAGAGCGGTTTCCCCATCTGTGTCTGTTGTATCAATGTCATCACCACTGTTGATCAGTATCAGTGCTGTGGCAGTACGTCCATTCGAACATGCTGTGTGTAAGGGTGTGATACCGAGTTTGTTTGCAATTTGTAGATCAGCTCCTTTCTCCAGCAACATCTTGACAGTGTCCACCTTTCCCTGCCAGCATGCTTTGTACAGAGCAGTTTTTCCAGCTGTGTCTGTTGCATCAATGTCAGCACCACTGTTGATCAATATCAGTGCTATGTCAGTATGTCCATTTAGACATGTCTTGTGTAAGGGTGTGATACCGTCTTTGTCTGCAATATGTGGGTCAGCTCGTTTCTCCAGCAACATCTTGACAGTGTCCACCTTTCCCTGCCAGCATGCTTTGTACAGAGCGGTCTCTCCATACACGTCTCTCTTATCAACATCTACCCCCTTGGTGATCAGCATCTTTACCAAGTCGTTGTTTCCACACAAAGACACAATCTGCAAAGGAGTGAGATCTTCAAACTTTGCAAGTTCCATGTCAGCCATTTTGTTCAACAATGTTTTCACAGTGTGAATCCGTCCCTGTAGACATGCTAATAGCAAATCATTTTCTTCATTTGAATCTGGTCGTTGGGAGTCACGATGTGCATTTACCAAGTAAGACGCTACATCTGTACGTTTGTTGTTGAATGCTTCATGCAATGGTAGTCGCCCATGATTGTCCCTGATCAATGGATCAGCTCCTTTCCCCAGCAACATCTTGACAGTGTCCACCTTTCCCCATTGGCATGCGTGGAAGAAAGGTGTTCGTCCGTGAGAATCTCTCTTATTAGCATCAGTTCGTTTGTCGAGCAACATCAAAGCAATATCAACGTTACCATTTCTTGAACAGGCACAGTGGAGTGGCAAGAGGTTGTCTTCAGCCTCAGCCTCAACATCAGCACCAACATTCAGAAGTAAAGATACTGTCTTGTCATGACCCAGCCAACAGGCCCAGTGCAACGCACGGTGCTTTTCGTCAGTCTCTGCCTCAACATTAACACCGGCATCCACAAGTAAAGAGACAACACTTTCGTGGCCCATCAAACACGCAAAGTGTAAAGGACGAAACTTCTCATTGTCCTCTGCTTCAGCACTGGCTCCTGCCTGCAACAGGGTTGCTACTACCGCTTCGTAGCCTTTCATACAAGACAACTGCAGTGCTGTAAAGTATTCTGGTTGCCGCTGGTCATCAGCACCAAAAATATCTGACAGCATCTTCCGTGAGCTCTCTCTTTCTTCAAGCTTTAATATCGAATGAAAGAAGTTAAACTTAGCCGGTGTGTCCACGGCTGCCCCCTCATCAATCAGAAGTTTAAGCAATTCTGTATTTCCTTCTTCGCAGGCTGTGTGGAGTGCAGTCTTTTGGAGCTTGTCTTTTTTCTCTTTGTCGGCTCCTTGCCGGATCAAGGCCCTTGCTATATCCACATAACCGTGAAAGCATGCAATGTGCAAAGGTGTTTTTCCGTCATTGTCTGACGCAGTAGGATCAGCACCACTTTCCATAAGGATACTCACAGAGAACAACTGCCTGGATGTGCATGCAATATGCAGTGGAGTATCACCGTTTGAGGTCGGTTGATTAACTGCAGCTTTGTTGTCAATTAACAATTGAAGAATATCAAGGTGACTTTTACTTGCAGCAAAGTGAACTGCTGTCCAACCACTCTTCTCTGCAATGTCGACGTCTGCGCCTTTCTCCAGAAGAAGGCGTACAACTTCCACCCATCCCATCGAACAGGCATTATGCAGCGCTGTATACTGATACGCATCCTTTGCATTGATGTCTGCTATCCAGTCTAGTAATAACTCAACCACCTGCAAGTTACCACTCTTGCTGGCAACATGAAGAGGAAGATTTTCGTGAATGTCCTCAGACATGACGCTTACGCCACGCTGGAGTAATTGACGTAGATGGTGTACATCACCTCCCTGAACTGCGTTCATTAATTCCTCAGTCAATGCTTCGACATCCTGATTAGACAATGGCGTTGAAATGATAAATATGTCATCTTTGAAAATGTCCTTCAGAGAAACATTAATGTCAACGCTCTCAGCAAAGTCTCGACAGCATTTGGGAAACATGTGTTTGCTTGTGTCCACGACAAGAATGTCACGCACAACGGATGATGTAAGTATTTTCCCAGCTTCCTTTGTGTGTTTGTGGAGCAGTTCCGTCTTCTCGGAGTCTGTCGGTGTTTTTGACTTTTCTATTTCTAGTATGGGTAAGTTTGAAACTATATGCTTAGAGTTACATTTTGCTTTGAGACCAGCGATGACTGTGTCACGAATCGTAATGACGGCAATACATTTCTTCTGCTTACAAAATTCTCTTACTACTGCAACTGCACGTGACCATTTCTTATACCGTTTATACAGAAACTCTTCATCCCCAAAAATGTCCTCCAACAGGATTACCTGCCTGCGGTTCCCTCCCACGTGCTGTCTGAACTCCTCGTAGCGGTGAAGAACGAGGGGCGTCCTGTCCTGCTGCTGGTAGTGACGGAGTAAGGCCGTGGCGATGGATGTCTTACCGCTGTCGGCAGGTCCTGTGATGAAGAGCAGTCCGCTGTCTTCCAGTAGCTGCAAGGCGTCCCTGTAGGCTGGAGTAGATGTAAACAGGCTGGCTTCACGGTTGATCTCCACTTTACTCTGGTCTGAACAACAACAACCCTAACTTGTAAAGCATCAATAAAAACGAAAGCTTTTCGCATTTTAGAAGAACAAGTGTTTTAAGATGACGATGATGATGTTGATGATGATGATGATGATGATGATGATGATGATGATAATGATGACGACGATGACGACGATGATGATGATGATAGACGGGCGCAGTGGCGTGGTGGTAAGACGTCAGCCTCCTAATCGGGAGGTCGTGAGTTCAAACCCCTTCCGTGAGTTCGAATCCCGGTCGCTGCCGCCTGGTGGGTTAAGAGTGGAGATTTTTCCGATCTCCCAGGTCAACTTATGTGCAGACCTGCTGGTGACTTAACCCCCTTCGTGTGTACACGCAAGCACAAGACCAAGTGCGCACGGAAAAGATCCTGTAATCCATGTCAGAGTTCGGTGGGTTATAGAAACACGAAAATACCCAGCATGCCTCCCCCGAAATCGTCGTATGCTGCCTGAATGGCGGGGTAAAAACGGTCATGGACATAAATATTCACTCGTGCTAAAAACATGAGTGAACGTGGGAATCTAAGCCCATGAACGCAGAAGAAGAAGAAGAAGATGATCATCATCATCATTATCATCATCATCATCATCATCGACGTCGTCATCATCATCATCATCAATGGTTGGCTTAGTATACAGTGTTTTCTTGAGATTACGTTCATTGTTACCTTTTTCTAATGTCAAAATCAATTCTCTTTGAAAAAAGGCAATAGAGTGACACAAGCATGAGAGATATCATATGCATAACAACGTGGATTTGTTCTCATGCAACGAAGAAAATGTCAAGAATCACCTTATTTTTTTCTGTTTTATATCTTTTCGGTCCAGTGAACAGTCTTCTGAAGTTTTTGCAGCAAGGCATGATCAGAACAAAAACATATCGCTTCCACCAATCACCATCGACATCAACATGGTAAAAGCAGAAGCTAGCCAAAATTTATTGATGACTTTTGTTGACGCAATTAAAGCATCTTTTGAGCGTTGGTTTTACGCTCTTTATTGCCACTTAAAGGCACTATTTGACACATTATTTTGACAAACCAGAAGTGATTTCATGTGACTGTTAACTGTTATAACGGTCAGACTGGGACGCTTTAAGTTTATCACTCCGAAAGTAAACAAGTCATCCAACTACGAATTATATAAGAAAAATATTAGTTTGACTTTTTTTTGCGACAAAACCTGTTTTATATACATCTATACATATAACAAGCACATCATGCCAGTGATATTAGAGACTTGCTATTGCTCCTATGAGGGGAAGAAATGAAGAATGAAAAATTAACTGGACAGTTCCGGAAATTTCTAGAAGGTAAGGGAGATAACTCTTTTTTGTCTGTAGCAAGCACATCATGCCAGTGATATTAGAGACTTGCTATTGCTCCTATGAGGGGAAGAAATGAAGAATGAAAAATTAACTGGACAGTTCTGGAAATGTCTAGAAGGTAAGGGAGATCACTCTTTTTTGTCTGTGGTCGCCATACCTCTGAGATGGCAAGAGGCAGGAACAAGATAGTACATCATGCCAGTGATATTAGAGACTCGCTATTGCTCCTATGAGGGGAAGAAATGAAGAAAGAAAAATTAACTGGACAGTTCCGGAAATTTCTAGAAGGTAAGGGAGATAACTCTTTTTTTTGTATCCAAACAAAGGAGGTAAAGCTAATGATAATGGGATAGCGAGCGTCTTAAATTGCTACAGGGCTCCGCTTACTCCCGGGCGCAGCCGGGCTTAACTGCTAGTCTATACATATAATAAAAGAGAGTGTCTGTCTGTCTGTCTGTCTGTGGTCGCCATACCTCTGAGATGGCAAGAGGCAGGAACAAGATAGTGTGCACGTACACTCCCTAGGTGCCGCAGATGTGCACCTGGGTTTTAGTTTCTTGATTCACTGTTTCCTTTCTCAGATTATGGACCTCCCATTTATTGAATACAGCCTATATGGTGCAAGACCAGTTCAGTGCCTACTGTTCACCTGTAGCAAGCACATCATGCCAGTGATATTAGAGACTCGCTGTTGCTCCTATGAGGGGAAGAAATGAAGAATGAAAAATTAACTGGACAGTTCCGGAAATTTCTAGAAGGTAAGGGAGATAACTGTTCACCTGTAGCAAGCACATCATGCCAGTGATATTAGAGACTTGCTATTGCTCCTATGAGGGGAAGAAATGAAGAATGAAAAATTAACTGGACAGTTCCGGAAATTTCTAGAAGGTAAGGGAGATAACTCTTTTTTGTCTGTGGTCGCCATACCTCTGAGATGGCAAGAGGCAGGAACAAGATAGTGTGCACGTACACTCCCTAGGTGCCGCAGATGTGCACCTGGGTTTTAGTTTCTTGATTCATTGTTTCCTTTCTCAGATTATGGACCTCCCATTTATTGAATACAGCCTATATGGTGCAAGACCAGTTCAGTGCCTACTGTTCACCTGTAGCAAGCACATCATGCCAGTGATATTAGAGAATCGCTATTGCTCCTATGAGGGGAAGAAATGAAGAATGAAAAATTAACTGGACAGTTCCGGAAATTTCTAGAAGGTAAGGGAGATAACTCTTTTTTGTCTGTGGTCGCCATACCTCTGAGATGGCAAGAGGCAGGAACAAGATAGTGTGCACGTACACTCCCTAGGTGCCGCAGATGTGCACCTGGGTTTTAGTTTCTTGATTCATTGTTTCCTTTCTCAGATTATGGACCTCTCATTTATTGAATACAGCTTATATGTTGCAAGACCAGTTCAGTGCCTACTGTTCACCTGTAGCAAGCACATATTGCCAGTGATATTAGAGACTCGCTATTGCTCCTATGAGGGGAAGAAATGAAGAATGAAAAATTAACTGGACAGTTCCGGAAATTTCTAGAAGGTAAGGGAGATAACTGTTCACCTGTAGCAAGCACATCATGCCAGTGATATTAGAGACTTGCTATTGCTCCTATGAGGGGAAGAAATGAAGAATGAAAAATTAACTGGACAGTTCCGGAAATTTCTTGAAGGTAAGGGAGATAACTCTTTTTGGTCTGTGGTCGTCATACCTCTGAGATGGCAAGAGGCAGGAACAAGATAGTGTGCACGTACACTCCCTAGGTGCCGCAGATGTGCACCTGGGTTTTAGTTTCTTGATTCATTGTTTCCTTTCTCAGATTATGGACCTCCCATTTATTGAATACAGCCTATATGGTGCAAGACCAGTTCAGTGCCTACTGTTCACCTGTAGCAAGCACATCATGCCAGTGATATTAGAGACTCGCTATAATTGCTCCTATGAGGGGAAGAAATGAAGAATGAAAAATTAACTGGACAGTTCCGGAAATTTCTAGAAGGTAAGGGAGATAACTCTTTTTTGTCTGTGGTCGCCATACCTCTGAGATGGCAAGAGGCAGGAACAAGATAGTGTGCACGTACACTCCCTAGGTGCCGCAGATGTGCACCTGGGTTTTAGTTTCTTGATTCATTGTTTCCTTTCTCAGATTATGGACCTCCCATTTATTGAATACAGCCTATATGGTGCAAGACCAGTTCAGTGCCTACTGTTCACCTGTAGCAAGCACATCATGCCAGTGATATTAGAGACTCGCTATTGCTCCTATGAGGGGAAGAAATGAAGAAAGAAAAATTAACTGGACAGTTCTGGAAATTTCTAGAAGGTAAGGGAGATAACTCTTTTTTTGTATCCAAACAAAGGAGGTAAAGCTAATGATAATGGGATAGCGAGCGTCTTAAATTGCTACAGGGCTCCGCTTACTCCCGGGCGAAGCCGGGCTTAACTGCTAGTATTTTAATGAAACATTCTACCATGTAAAAGTACAGATAAAGGCCAGTGTTCACATTTCCTCCCAAGCCCTTCCTTCCACATGAACTCAATCCCATACTCACCCTAAGACTGTGATGTGCTGTGTGTGTTGAGGACACCATCTTAAAAGTTTGTGACGTGTCAAAAGTAAAACATCAAGTAAGAACTCAACATTATTTTTTGCTGGCTGGTCTCACTCTGCTGAGTGCTATGACTCCTGATTCTACTGATAAGTCAACTAGCAATCAATCAACCATACACATACACGGAAATCACCTTTAATCTGATTGTATCCAGTGACATCATCCATTGTGTAGTTGGTGAAATTGTCGACAATGTCGCCATACATCCTGTCATCACGAATCGCATAGTTTGCCATACTGCCTGCGAGGTACATGGGGTTGACCACATCGTCGGGGAAATCTGTTAGAGCAATACACAAAACACGTTTCTCCAAAAGGCTTTTCAAACATTGTTGCCCTTTGTGTTAGATTGTTCGTGATCCTGGTGAATCTTTTATAAGCAAATATTCGTCCTGTAGTGTGCTGTCCTTGTATAGGCGAGTACAGATTTCTTTTGTTTCTTAACTTTCTCCAAAAGATGTTTATTTTCCCCTTCTTGATCTCAATACCCGCACACACGATTACGCAGCCAGTCGGAGGAGGCCATTGCTAGGTCTGACAGAAATAACGCGATCAGTGCATCAAAAGATGATGTGATTTATTTTTATGGAAGAAAGTCGGTCAGCTTTTGATAGCAACTCCTTAATGCCATTTACTTTCATGTCCGCTAATGGCTGTATTTTTATCCCTTGCATCTGAAAAAGTGTTTCAGTTCATGATAGGAAAGTGTAATTTAAAAGTGGGAGACAAAAAGGAATCAGCCCAAATACCTTTGAACCTGAGGTTGTAGAATTTGGAAACAGAAGCTGAAGGAAACAATCAAACAGATAGAATGTTTATAAATAAGAACCAGTGACGTCATGTTAGTAAGGTCTGAAGGTTTTGCACAAACCTGAAGCCATTTACAGGAGATAGCTATCGTTTCAACTCGTGTGCACAATGCGGGGGCATAACGACATTTTGTGTGTGTGATGAAAACGTTACACTCTATACATACAATCAAAGACCTCAAAGACCTGTGCATATTTGTCGGGGCCAGGGTTTATTGAGGGAGGGTCCGAAATAGTCAGCGAACGAAGGGAGCTAAGAGCAGTTTGAAAAAAAAGTGCGCAAGAAGGAGAGTTCTCTCTTGACGACCTTTGACACAAGCCAATCAGACTTCAAGTAAGATTTTTGCACGACAACATTATCCAATCAAGCTTTGCGTTGCATACGTGCACAAAGAACGCTGCGTCATTATTGATATCTTATTCGGTTAGTGTTCTTTGACACCGCATATTTTACATCACACGCATTTTATGTTGATTAGTAATTATTTATAATGCAAAGAAATGCGTGTTATTTTTTTCTCCAGAAGATACAAACATCAACATGATAAAATGATGAACCAAAAACAAAACAAAAACAAAAACATGAAATGTAAATGACTGTTGTTGTAATACACAATGTCGTGGACAAAATGCTGTTGTTACTGCCTGTAATTGTCTCCATAAAAGCAAAGAAAAGATAAGGCCGTGTGTTTTACTTCTTTTTTTTTTAATGCCGGTCTGTACAGTTCTATGATTTTGGATAACTAAAGTATTGAAGTCCTGAAACTCACAATTTACGTTTTCATTTGCATATATAATCGAACATTACGCTGCACACATTTTGATGGCGATGAAAAAACATGCAGATACTTTCATGAATCCCTTGAGACTGAAAGGTTGACTTATTTTGCAAAAGAATGAACACCCTTAGGCTGCGCTCAAGGAGTTGTCCCCACACATTTTTTTTTACAAAGTGTACGAATAAGGAAACAACGAGAGGTACCACACGGCCTGGCACGAGCGTATTTTTGATCGTAGAGAGTATAAGCTGTATTTGATGTTTCATTAAGGAAACATTGCAGTTATACGTGTTGTGTTTTATTGGATGGGTAAATTAGTAAAGTGAGGGTTGGGTGCATTTGGAATGAAAGACAAAGTGTTCTAATGGGGTGGATAAGTGGGTACGATGAGTTTATAGTAGACCCCCTACCTCCCACCCTCCCCCACTCACACACACAGACACACACTAATGGTTATGTGATACCATCACTGTGACGCATTCATGGAGACACGCGTGATAGGTGACAGGACAAAGTAATCATTCAATCTGTTTTGCATAATAGAAGAACTGACTTTTATGTATTGATTGTATGTAAAAATAATTTAAAAAAAAAGCAAACTAACGTCCTACTTCAAGAATCATTCGACTCAAATGCAAATTCACTCCCGTAAAGAAACAGTTTTGTTAACCATGTCAGACCTGGTTAGTCTGTTACAAGATATGAACATCCACTGTTGTAGCTTCTCGTACGTAGAAATAAGATACGATTAATTCCCATTCAGCAAGAAAGCATTCAAAGTGTTTATAATAGGATGTGTCTAAAGCAAGGGAAGGTCCCTTGTAAAAGTCTATTCAGATTTGAGATGGTAAGCCAAAGCGTTACACGAGGAAGAATGCTTTAATAAGAAATGAATGGAATACATGTTTTAACACAGAGCTTGTACTTGTTATTTATTCCACATGGGTACCCCGCTAATGATCTGTTGTTGACAATTAAAGCCCTTCGTAATTTTAAAATATTATCGATTTTGAGTCGTCGAGTATTGAAGACATGCATCGAAGATTTGACTGTTAAAAGCCGACAATTGTATGGTGACTGTTGACAAACCATAACTTGATACGAACAATATGTTCAGCTGTGACTTTGAATGAAACGCGTGTAGCCATGTGATGTATTACATATAAGGCGCTGTAAATACTAGCCAGGCAGCCAAGCAAATGGAAACTGACAACCAGAAGCACATGCATCTTTTAAGAGGCTACGAGCTGAATCAAAAGAAGGTCACACCTGACAGAGAAATGCCCACGTTCTACCGACCACCAATATGCGTCTTTATTTTGAAGGTCACGAAAAATGTTGATTGCATTTTGGATGAAGATGCGAACTTACAAACCGCATAATGTTTCGTTTGGCTGGCAACACAAAAGGTAGGTGAAGTATTCTGTGGAATATCAAATAACCAAAGAGAAGTAAGTACTCTAAATCTATACAACATGTGTAATGGAGTAAGCGAGAGCTATACGGAACCAGTCTCCTGGCACCTAAAAAAAATAACAAGTATTGAAATGAACAAGCGACTTTCATCCTCAATTTCGTTTGTTTCCTTTTTTTTAATTCTGTGGGATAGTTTTGTGAATGTTTTGACTGTTTTCATCCTTATCTGCAACTAAAAGACAACTCGTTGTTTCAACAGTGCTCTGAGCTAATCTTTAAGGCCAGAGATGGCACTACATTTTGGTCCAAACACGTATTTCGGGTTCTAGGCATGTTTAGGTACTTTGAACACAATACAATCATTGTGCGAAATCATTTTGTTATTAGACTGGTTAAGTGTACAGTCTGAGTGTTAGTGTTAGTGGTTATCGGTACTTTTTTATGTGGTGACGTCAGCGTTTTGTGCGCAGTTCAAAGGTTATTGGTCAAAGTTTACGTTTGCTCCCTTTGATCTGCTAACGAGCGGTGGTTAAATCGACAGAAATAACGAGCCCTGAATGTTATGTGAAAACTCTGTGTGTAAAAGCCTGACAGTATCTGTGATGGTTTACGGGAGGCTTACTGTGCCTTTAAGCTGTAGCTTACAAAATGTTTCATAAAATGATAATTTGACAAAATAAATGTGGATTATTTTTATCTGAGCTTGCCCCATTGTGACGTTGAAATGTAATCATTGGCTGCAAGACGTTCAGTGGCATCGTTTCTTTTAACTTACACTATGTTGGGGCTACCATAATTGTTGATATTGAAAAGGAACAAACGTTGTAAAACTATTACAAAAATATATTGTCTGGATCGTGTCATATTATATAGAGATATCTCATTGAATATGTAGTTTCCTTCTTTCTATCATATAGTACATTGTCTCCTTTGATTTTTGTTTGTGAACATTTCTCAGAACAAATATTTTCACTCCAAAGCAATGCAATTAGGTGAACAGCATGTGAAGAGACCTGTATTCGTTATTTCTTTTAATTTTTGGAGGATATCACTATGCAATTTTACTGTTAGCGAGTTTCCGCGACAACTTTGAAATAAGTTCATTACCTGTGTCAGACCTTAAAGACCACTGGGTCGACGTACTGTAAATGTAACGTTTGATTTAAAAAAAAAAATTAAACGTTTCAAGAACCTACCATTCCTGTTTTTATATTCTTTTCTTTATCTGAAAAGTGATAAACGGATCTTCGGGTTGTACACAAGCTTATAGGCTTGAACTTAAAAGTACTATTTGCTTACAGTTATACTCTATGATATATATGTGTGTGTGTGTGTGTGTGTGTGTGTGTGTGTGTGTGTGTGTGTGTGTGTGTGTGTGTGAGTTTGTGTGTGTGTGTGTTTGTGTTGTTGTTGCTGTTGCTGTTGGTGGTTGTGGTGGTTGTGGTTGCACTGTGCGTGCGTGTGTGTGTGTGTTTGTGCGTGTGTGTGTGTGTGTGTGTGTGTGTGTGTGTGTGTGTGTTTGTGCGTGTGTGTGTTTGTGTTTGTGTGTGTGTGTGTGTGTGTGTGTGTGTGCGTGTGTGCGTGTGTATGTGTGTGTTTGCGTGCGCGCGTGCGTGCGTGTGTGTGAGTGAGTGAGTACACTATTTGTTGGACTTTCAAGGCTGTTGATAGTACATCACCAAGTGAACTATAAAGATCGTGAATTAGAACCAAGACAGAACAATATGGAGAAAACGTAACATCACAACAGTTTGTTGTTGCTGTAGTTGTTCTTGTCTAGTAGTCACCTGGCTGGCTATAGTGGAAAGGTTACTTTTGGTGGTCACATTAGATATTATGTTTTTTGGAAAGTTCGTTTTATTTGCAGCCACAGTTCGGTAAACGACAAATGGCTAAACCCAACCACCTAAGAATGAGAAGCGTTTTTGTAACATGACCCATATTCTGCAAAAATGCAGCCATGACGCAGGGGGTAGGTTACAAAAAACCGTCATGTACCGCTTGACTGCATACGGATATAAGCAAATTATACCTAAAACGAAAGCTAAAGATTTTTGCCATCAGACAGCAAGTAAAATGCCTAATTCGTATACACAGTTTTATTTTTAACAACATCTGTATAACATGCGGACGACAAAACAGGAAATACCATTTTCTCAATCGATATGTATAGCTAACTGAACGCCTGGTTGAAACCGCAATCAAAAACATCTTGAAAATTGTTTATTCTCACAGCTAGAATTATTTTACATCAACAATTGTTAATTTACCGAGGAAAACAACAGTCACATAAGATACATAATGGATGATTTTGAATCAACTCCGAAAACCGAACCGGGTCGAAGCAAAAAAGAGTTTACACATACACAGGCTTGAAAAAGGATAATTTGGTTCAATCTGTTAGATTTTTACCCATAACGTTAAAGATCAGCTTAATATAAAAGGAAAGTGATCATTGTAAAAGGATTTTGCTATTGCACAATAATTCAACTTCCGGTTTTACCACATGGCGTCCATAATATTATCAATTTATTACATATTGTGCATTTGTCAGAAATTATACTAAATGTTAGAAGCGATCTCAAAGTGAAAGTAACGTTTAATAAAAGTATGCGCATTTGTTTATTGATTGATATATGACTAAAATAATGGACATGTAATTCAAACGTACAAAACGACATTTTGTACACTACCTCTCTAAAAAAAAACGCGACTATGACCGACCGATATGTATGTGTAAATTAGGTCATTGTTAGTGATGAAAACGGGTTTTCTTTAAAAGATAACACGCAAACTGTGAAGTTCAAGCCCATAAATGATTTTAGTACGACTTCTTCAAAACAGGTCTGTTTTTCACTCCACCAGTTTCAGTTTTAATAAAATATATGTATAGCTCTCATTTTCAAAAAAAATGTTATCTGCAATTCACTTAACCAAATACACAATAAACCCAGAAGGTATTAGAGTGAGAAACTTCACAGTGAAATATGTTATGATTCCCCTTATTTCAAAATATATGCATTTTAATTGGCAGACACGATTCACGTCGTTGGTACGTGTCCTCTGGTGAGGCAACCGTTAGCATTTTTTGTCGTAAAAATTGACATTTTTAAACATAAATCATGGACAAAAAACTAATTCTACAAAAAGTGCAGGTTTTCTTGGTATAGTCAGTTAAAGTATCTTAAAATTCAAGAAACTGTGCAATTACGTGTATGTATTTGAAATGGCAGAAAATATTGAATGAAAGTGATTTTTGACTGATTGAAACCCTACCCCCACTAACAAAATGTGCCCTGAGATTAGGGGTGTTAGTTGAAGATGAATGAATAATGGCTATGGTTTTCCCCTAAAGTATTCAAAACCTAAACATATACATAGGCAAGATGTTCTACATTAACACAATTAACTTTTTAAACATATACATATGCTTAGTACACGATACTTCCGGTTTTTCTACCGGATGACTTATACATTTAGGGGGTAAACACCTTATCGTAGAAAAAGCTTTATTTTCAAAAAGTGCAAGTAATTATTAAAAATCATACATAATATTTATATATTGGAGTTAATTTTCCTTCGAAAGTCATTTTTTTCAAGTGGCAGACAATGTCAGTTGGAGAGTTACATGTACGTAAAGTGTATAACTGTTGTCTGTGATTAGTGCATTGTGTACACATTGGCACCATTTGATCCTAAATGCTAAACGATGTCGTGATCATACCACAGTTTTAGGATAATTTACATCGCATCGATTACTAAATTGATGGTAGAATTTCACTGATAAATTCTATTTCCGGTAGCGTCAGTGACGTTATCTGAGATAGTAACGTTTTACATGGTTTCACGTTCAGTGGTGAACGTAACGTGTGGTTTAACAAAATTACTTGCACATACAATAGTGAAGTCTGTCTGTGTGTCTTTGTTTGTGTGTTTGTCTATGTCTGTCTGTGTGTTCGTCTATTTGTCTCTCCCTTTGTCTGTCTATCTCTTTCTCTCTGTGTCTTTGTCTGTCTGTCTGTGTGTGTCTCTCTCTCTCTCTCTCTCTCTCTCTCTCTCTCTCTCTCTCTCTGCGAGGTAGGTGCACTTAAAGAGAAAGCAATACAGAAAGAAATGCATTTCTCTACCAAGAATGAAGTTTGTCTGTCTGTGTGTTTGTGTGCGTGTTTTTTTGGTTGCGTAAGTGTTTCTCTATAAGCATCTCTACGTCTTTGTTTGCGTACATAAGTGCGTGCGTGCATGTGTGGGGGTTTCTGTGTCGGTTTGTCTCACTGTGTGTATGTCTGTCATTTTGTCGGTATGTTTGTGTATGTCTTTGTGTGTGTGTGTGTGTGTGTGTGTGTGTGTGTGTGTGTGTGTGTGTGTGTACGTGTGTGTGTGTGTGCGTGCGTGCGTGCGTGCGCGCGCGCGCGTGTGTGTGTGTGTGTATGAGTGCGTGCGTGTGTGTGTGCGTATGTCTGTGTGTGTGTGTGTGTGTGTGTGTGTGTGTGTGTGATTGCAATTATTCCTCCTTTTTACATTTAGTCAAGTTTTGACTAAATGTTTTAACGATGAGCGGGGAATCGAGACGAGGGTCGTGGTGTATGTGCGTGTGTGTGTGTGTGTGTAGCGATTTAGACTAAACTACTGGACCGATCTTTATGAAATTTGACATGAGAGTTCCTGGGTATGATATCCCCAGACTTTTTTTCAGTTTTTTGATAAATGTATTTGATGACGTCATATCCGGCTTTTCGTGAAAGTTGAGGCGGCACTGTCACGCTCTCATTTTTCAACCAAATTGGTTGAAATTTTGGTCAAGTAATTTTCGACAAAGCCCAGACTTCGGTATTGCATTTCAGCTTGGTGGCTTAAAAATTAATTGATGACTTTGGTCATTAAAAATCTGAAAATTGTTAAAAAAAAAATATTTTTATAAAACGATCCAAATTTACGTTCATCGTATTGTCCATCATTTTCTGATTCCAAAAACATATAAATATGTTATATTTGGATTAAAAACAAGCTCTAAAAATTAAAAAAATTAAAATTATTATCAAAATTAAATTTTCGAAATCAATTTAAAAACACTTTCATCTTATTCCTTGTCGGTTCCTGATTCCAAAAACATATAGATATGATATGTTTGGATTAAAAACACGCTCAGAAAGTTAAAACGAAGAGAGGTACAGAAAAGCGTGCTATCCTTCTCAGCGCAACTACTACCCCGCTCTTCTTGTCAATTTCACAAAAACAAACAGATAATGACGTCATTTTAAGTGGCACAAACGTGTACATGAATGCCTTCCCTTTCGAATGTTTTACAGTTATATAATTTCTGTCAAGCGGTTTAAGTTTTATGTCCGTTTTATGAACCCAACCCTCAAAACAAGAATAGTAACGCCAAAGAAGGAAAACATACACACAAACCAACGTTTTTCTCACCGGTGGTTTGGAATATTGCCCCAAAACTTTCGATTTAGTGTTGTGGTGTTAAAATCTATCAGAAAAAAGTGTTTGCTAACGTGACGCCAAAAAGTAACCAAAACGGTCCTTAGCCGACTGACCATAGTGTTACAATATGAACCACTGAACCTATAAGCATCTACGTTATGCATATATATATATATATATATATATATATATATATACATTGCATTGGTTATATAACCACACAAATGTACCTACCTGATGCCTTGATAACGAGTTTTATCCGATCTAACCAAACGTTTCTTCAAAAACGAAGACAGGCGTCCGACAAATTTCAAGGCTACTGCATACCTGCTTAGTGCGTAATAAAGTGATCACTCGCGGAATGCGTGATGGAAGGAAACACGGCTATTGTGCTTAAAGCCCCATTCCACCTCAGAGGAGGTTTACAGAACGATGGCACTTTTTCCACGAAAACAGCAAAAACACTTACTAACCTGATGAAACACATTCCTAATACCATTCAACACCTTTAAATGGCACATACGGGTCATTGGAGTGACTACTTAGCACACGTAAACCCCACATCATTTCTTGTGGTTTATTCAACCCCCGAGCCGTTGAGGCCCTTTGTGACCCACTTCTTTCACACATGGCCTTAAGTCGTTTGCGTTTTCAGAGCGACTCTTGATCTGCAACAGCACGTCATTGTGTACCTCTGAATCTAAAATACAACAAACGACTACGAGTGACACAACAAACCTAGTGGCGGCGGTTGACTTCAAAGACACTAGCGATTTACAGGAACTGTGTCATTCGGCAATGGTAAAATACAGCTCATGTGATGTGATATGGTAGCGCCCTGTCTCGGCAGAACGTTTTTTAAGCGCAATGGTCATTATTCACAGGCACAGCAACAAACTCTATGAAATGTTCGGAAATCTCAGTCCACTAGCACCCCGAAAAAGGGGAAAGTTGCATGGTGTTTGGTTGACTACTTCGTCATCAAGTGAAAAGAGCTGCATCTTACACGCACTGTCAACTTACACACCCACCTCGTTTGACCTGCATCCGGGCTCCCGTTTTTAAAACTTTTACAAGTTCGAATTGTACTGATTTTGTCTTGATGATAAAATAGTTCTTTCGTATTTTAGGAATCTTTGTATCACATGCTATTAATTTATTCTTTAAAGTTAGGACTAGCGCCAGATCGACGTTTTCCGATCCATACATTATACCTCCACGCAAATTAAATTCTTTAAAAATATGCTCGCTATCCATGGAAAGCACCTAGGGTGTTTCCTAGCGATAAGCGTTCAAACAAAAGTGTGTTTGTACTTTTGTAAAAGCCTGGCGGTGTCTGTGATTGGAAACTGGTGGTTTACGGGAGATGGAGTGGGTCTTTAACCTGCAGCTGCACTGAGATCTGCATGCAGCATCTGTCACCTCGACAGATCAATAGATAAATTGTATGAACCCTGTCGCTCATACCACACGCACACACACACACACACACACACACACACACACACACACACACATACAAACACACACACACAAACACTCACACACACATACACACACACACACACACACACGCGCGCGCATACACACACACGCACACACACACACACACACGCACACACACACTCACACTCACACACACACACACACACACACACGCACACACACTCACACATACAATCACACACACACACACACACACACACACACACACACACACACACACACACACACACACACACACACACACACACACACACACACAATGGCTGAATCCGACTTCTGAGAAGGAGCATACATGTAACATCGACTAGTTGTTACTCCCTGCACGATAATTGTGCATATGGAAGATAGCTGATTTAAACTTGTCCAAACTCAACAAAGTACAAGACAGGCCTTTTTCTTAAAACCTTCCGATGGTACATACTCTAAACTGCAGTGCCCAACTTTTTAAACACAGTTTTTGTAAGCACTTTTGAACACACTATTATAACCATGCGAACACAAACATGTGTTTACTTTGCTGTAATCAGTTTTTAACACTTATAACCCTTTTAGAACACTCTCACTTTCACTGCCATACAAGTCAGAAGGACTTTAAATCACGTGATTTGTATTAAAGAATTCTTTTTGTTTGACAGAAGTATTCAAAAATATCTTGTTAGATCGAGAGAGAGAGA
>NC_090260.1:21062402-21069902 GCF_037325665.1 Littorina saxatilis | reverse complement strand
TCTCATACACACAAAACACACTCATACGCACATACACGGTTGGGCTAGTGGTAAGGCGTCCGCCGCGTGATCGGGAGGTCGTGGGTTAGAACCCAGGCCGGATCATACCTAAGACTTTAAAATTGGCAATCTAGTGGCTGCTCCGCCTGGCGTCTGGCATTATGGGGTTAGTGCATGCTAGGACTGGTTGGTCCGGTGTCAGAATAATGTGACTGGGTGAAACATGAAGCCTGTGCTGCGACTTCTGCCTTGTGTGTGGCGCACGTTATATCTCAACTAGATGAATACCCGCTTCGCCGGGTAGCCGGCTTCGCCGGGAAGAAGTACTTAGAGCCGTACGCCGGCTTCGCCGGGTCCGAACAATGGACCCGCCAAGCTTAGGTCCCTCCCAGATTCGTGGAATGGGAACAGCACGAAAATGATTCAGTGGTCATAATGCCATTCCTGACCATATCGAGTCCCATCCTTGTCGACGAATGTAACCGTGTTAATCACCTTTGGAGGCGAACTCCACTCAAACAGGATTGAGCAATTTAGAGCTTATCTCTAAGCCCTTTTGAACTGTTATGGCTTTTCAAAGGAAGGCCAGTACATACAAATACACAAAAGCCGCCAGACCACATCACAAACAGAACTGAACAATCCCCAGGTGTTGCTCACATAGAGAGACACACACACACACACACACACACAAACACAGAGAAGCCGTATCTATAGAGAGATAGATGACAGTGTATTTTTCGCGTGGCTATAAATTGATTCGACCTTTGCACTTTTACAGTGAGGATAATTTACGGGTCCAATTTACGTTCTGGACACTGCGGTGACCTTCTAAAAATAGTAACAGAACGCCGGGAATATCCGAAGATGCCCCCTCATACTATAGTGCACCATACGAAGGAAGGGAGGTAAACGCTGAAAACATGGAGAAGATAAGGAAGAGTTACTGGGAATGGTGAAATGAACACAAAAACCAAAATCGGTTCAGCGCTGCGCGCTGAGAGCACGTGTTGAAATATCTCATCGATGATATTGTGTCCGGGGTGTAGCTAAATACGGTGTCCAAATTTGAAAAAGATCCACCGAGAACTTTGGCTTTGGTGTGTCGGTATGGGGGCCCGGGTAGCTGTATGGGGGCCCGGGTAGCTGAGGTGGAACCAAAATCGGTTCAGCGCTGCGCGCTGAGAGCACGTGTTGAAATATCTCATCGATGAGGTTGTGTCCGGGGTCTCTCTGAATAAGCCCACCAAATTTGAAGCAGATCCATCGAGAACTTTGGCCGTGCATCGCGAAGACACAGACACAAGTCGTATATATATACTAGAGGAATACCCGGCTTCGCCGGGGTGAATCGCGAGACAGAGACAGACAGCGTGGCGGTTCACCACAATCACCTTTGAAGGCGAAGTCCTGTCAAACGGGATTGAGAATTTTAGAGCTTATTTCTTAGCCCTATATTATCTGCTGTGGCTTCTCAAATGCCAGAACATACAGACAGATTGATAAAATCGTTTACAGACAGACAAAAGCCGCTAGACCACATCACAAACAGAACTCTACAATACACAGGTTTTTTCCCACACACACACACAAACACCCACACACACAGAGAAGCCGTATATATAAGCTACTCACAAAAAGTTAAGGATCACTTGCACACAAATTCATAACTTTCCAAATAAGAAAGCCAATGCGTTGGTATTTGGCAAACGTTTAATTCAATGCTTTAGTGATAACGATACAACATTTCTTTCAATTTAGAGCAATCGTTTGGTCTGTACATGTTATCAAAGTGTGTACGTATCGAAATTTAATTTCACAGAGTCGTTAAAATCACAAGACATGGCATTCCGATGCTCCCAAAAGTTCAGTAATGCGTGTAACCGCCCTGGCTGTTCTGCCACTCGACGCAGCGAGTCCTCATAGAGTTGACCAGGGTGGTGAAGATCATCTGCGGAAGCGCCTGCCACTTAGCCTGCAGCATCTGGTAGAGGTGCTGGACATCCCTGGGAGGGGGGTGGTTGCTCCTCACTTTGCGATCCAACTCATCCCAGAGGTTCTCAATCGGGTTGAGATCGGGACTGCATGCTGGCCACTCCATTCTGTTGACTCCAGACTGCTGCAGGAAGTCGTTGACCACCCTTGCCCTGTGGGGGCGAGCGTTGTCATCCTGGTAGACAGCCTGCGGTCCCATCTGCTGCAGTGTAGGCACAGCCAACGGTCGAAGGATCTCATCCCGGTATCGGAGGCCAGTCAGGTTACCCTGTACATGAAACAAGGGTGTTCTGTGGTGAAGGCTGAAGGCCCCCCAGACCATTACAGAATCTCCACCAAAGGCCACCTTTTCTTGGACAGTGGCGTCAATGTAGCGTTCCCCTTGGCGCCTCCAGACCCTCAGTCGGTCGTCGTTGTGGTTCAGGGTGAAGCGTGATTCATCACTGAACAGGACCTGGGACCATTGCTGACGTGTCCACCTCATGTGACGTCTGCAGAAGGCGCGGCGTGTTGCCCTATGGGCTGGAGTTAAGCGTGGTCGTACAGCTGGGCGACGAGAACGGAGGTTAAACCCATGAAGGCGATTCCGTATGGTCTGCTGGCTGATGCTGGTGTTAGTAGCCACCCTCAGCTGCCTTCGAATAATGCTGGAAGAGGCTGTTCTTGTTTTCAAGGCTAGTCGTTCAATGAGACGATCTTCACGTGGAGTTGTCTTCTTTGGTCGCCCAGGTCTGCGTCTTTCCTGGACCCTCCCAGTGGCTGTGAAACGTTGAATCAGTCTGACAATGACCGAGATGGACACGTGAAGTCGCCTGGCCACTTCTTGCTTGGGGACACCATCTTGGAACCATGCAACAGCTCGTCCCCTCTCAAACTCGTTCAATTTTTGTTGTGGAGGCATTGTCAGATATTGCCTAATACTGGTGGTATGTCTTCTCAAAAAGCCAAGCAAGTGACAGCATCTCACTCATAAACAGCAGTGCTTGCACGTGCATAATGGTTTTCCATGTGGCTTGTGCAATGTGCTCGGGCTGAACGGTCCAATACAAGGTCCGTTTTCGCAAGTTTCCGCTTTTTCTTTTGCTACCAAGCTCAGTAGTAGAGAATCCCGTGCAATGTTCCCACTAACACAACATCGCCCACTTACAGCTGAACAAGAATTCATAACAATTTGGTTTGACTGAGAAATAAATAACAGTAGCGAACTGATTTTATTGAGCACCTGTTTTCTCATAGTGATCCTTAACTTTTTGTGAGTAGTGTATATATGTATATCTATATCTATAAATATATAGAGATAGGTGAGAGTGTATTTTTCGCGTGGCTATAAATTGATTCGACCTTTTCACTTTGACAGTAAGAACAACTTACGGGTGCAAGGGAAGCGTTGTGGACAGCGCAGTGGACAGCGCAGTGACATTCTAAAAATAGTAATAGTAACTTACAAACGGGAAAGCCACACGAAGGAAGGGAGATAAACGCCAAACACTGGAGAAGATAAGGAAGAGTTACTTATAATGGTGAAATGAACACAAAAACCAAAATCAGTTCAGCGCTGCGCGCTGAGAGCACGTGTTGAAATATCTCATCGATGATATTGTGTCCGGGGTGTAGCTGAATACGGTGTCCAAATTTGAAAAAGATCCAGCGAGAACTTTGGCGTTGTGATGTGGTGTAGCGGCTTTGGTGTGTCGGTATGGGGGCCCGGGTAGCTGAGGTGGAACCAAAATCGGTTCAGCGCTGCGCGCTGAGAGCACGTGTTGAAATATCTCATCGATGAGGTTGTGTCCGGGGTCTCTCTGAGTAAGCCCACCAAATTTGAAGCAGATCCATCGAGAACTTTGGCCGTGCATCGCGAAGACACAGATACACAGACACACACACAGATACACAGACACACACACAGACACAAGTCGTATATATATATATAGATAGAAGCAGAACCGCCCTGATAATTATGGCCCTTCGTGGTCGGCTGGGCGTTAAGCAAACAAACAAATACGCACATAGACAGACGGACACACACACCTTTACAAACAAACACATATACACACTCATACACACACAAACATACACACAAACTCATGCACACACACATTCACACACACACACACACTCTTTCTCCCTCTCTCTCAGTCTTTCTTACACACACACACACACACACACACACACACACACACACACACACACACACACCCAAGTCACACTGTTATGGAGTGGTATAGCCCTTATTGCGCCAGATGTTATGGTCCTTTATTGGCCTGTTTCTAGACACTCATAAATGCCTCTACACCACTCTATAAATTTAGTATTTGTTTACAGGCTGGAATGTAATCTGAATAGTTGTCCGCTACCGTAGCTTACAAGGCACAAGCGCACACGCACTCACACACGCAAAAACCTGGTGTTAAATGGATCTTGACACTGCCAAGACTAATTATTATTAGTTTACAAAGCTTTTTACATCACAAAATCATTTCCGGCTTCGACCAGTACCCTAGGTCGACAACACCGCAAGAAACTCTACAGTCCAAGACGCAGACACCTTTTGGCTCAAACAAAGCAGCTTAACAGGTAAGACGAATAGGTATTCTACTGTACGTTACCCTACTGCCATCTTTCGGCTTTCAAGATGTTGGTATGGCTGTAAGTCCTTCAGACGACTGACAAGGATGCACCAGTCCTCACGACACCGCGACCATTGCTTGACGTAGTCCTTGATCCTTCCAGTTCGTCTCGGCGGCTAACTGTAGAACCCTGCCAGCTCTCCATGCCATGGTCATGTACACCAAGCCGCAGTTGACTGGTTCAGTTCAGCCTCCGTCGATGAAACCCTCCAGTTGGAACACTGTAAAGTTTATAGTCCATAAGTCAACTTGTCTTTAGTTTCTTTCACTCGCACAATAAAAATACTCACTCGTCCAACATATTAAGCTGCATGAGCCAATATAATTATTTACACGTTAATTCCTGTTTTCTAAAGCCAAGAAAACGTTACGTAAAACCCTCACATGTTTAAGCAGTGTAGCACAATAGCTTAGGCCTACACAATAACATTAAACACAGAAACAGTCACTCTTCTCACATACGACAACATGACATGAAAATATAACCTGTTTCAAACATACCTCAAAAGAGTGTAAAGCCAACATTTAGTACAGTCGCCGGCCTGGCATGAATATGAAAATGGAAGATATCATGTAAGCTGATAGGGAAAGTTCGTCAGTCTTCATCCTTCTTCAGTCAGATACCTAAAACAGGAGCCCGTCTGCTAAAGTGTTACGAAAAACATGAGTCGAGCTTGGCTCCTTGACGGCGACTGATTTTACAAAGTCGTTTTTGCTATGACATTGCCAGTGAGCTGTCGCCTGCATTACTTGCACGTGAAAAACCTTGTCAGTTACACAAAGGTTCAACTGCGGTCAACGCGACGGTATGCAGCCTATAGCCCTTTCCAATGTCTGACCATCGCTATAGTCTATTCTATTTACAACAATACACATTACCACAAATACGAGTAAACCGCTTCGTAACATCACCCCCTTTCCTCAAAAGAAAATGAATTGTTGAAAAAACGATGAAATTTTCTGAATCTCGATCAGAGATTATCCAAAAAGTCAAAAGAATTATATACCGGTCATGTTCAGAAGCTGTTTAAAAAAATATATCATGAACGAAACTCGAGTAAGACCTTGGCCTTGCAAGAATATGCCAGTCAACACATCAAATCAAAAATCAAATCAAATCTGAAAATGTTACTTGATAAACAGGACAAACAAAACAATCATTCACACCCGTGTAAGCGCACGTGCCTTGAGATAGAAAACAATACTGCTAAAGGGTCAAACAAACAAACACTATTGGGCGCCATTTGTTATGGAGTGGTATAGCCCTTATTGCGCCAGATGTTATGGTCCTTTATTGGCCTGTTTCTAGACACTCATAAATGCCTCTACACCACTCTATAAATTTAGTATTTGTTTACAGGCTGGAATGTAATCTGAATAGTTGTCCGCTACCGTAGCTTACAAGGCACAAGCGCACACGCACTCACACACGCAAAAACCTGGTGTTAAATGGATCTTGACACTGCCAAGACTAATTATTATTAGTTTACAAAGCTTTTTACATCACAAAATCATTTCCGGCTTCGACCAGTACCCTAGGTCGACAACACCGCAATAAACTCTACAGTCCAAGACGCAGACACCTTTTGGCTCAAACAAAGCAGCTTAACAGGTAAGACGAATAGGTATTCTACTGTACGTTACCCTACTGCCATCTTTCGGCTTTCAAGATGTTGGTATGGCTGTAAGTCCTTCAGACGACTGACAAGGATGCACCAGTCCTCACGACACCGCGACCATTGCTTGACGTAGTCCTTGATCCTTCCAGTTCGTCTCGGCGGCTAACTGTAGAACCCTGCCAGCTCTCCATGCCATGGTCATGTACATCAAGCCGCAGTTGACTGGTTCAGTTCAGCCTCCGTCGATGAAACCCTCCAGTTGGAACACTGTAAAGTTTATAGTCCATAAGTCAACTTGTCTTTAGTTTCTTTCACTCGCACAATAAAAATACTCACTCGTCCAACATATTAAGCTGCATGAGCCAATATAATTATTTACACGTTAATTCCTGTTTTCTAAAGCCAAGAAAACTTTACGTAAAACCCTCACATGTTTAAGCAGTGTAGCACAATAGCTTAGGCCTACACAATAACGTTAAACACAGAAACAGTCACTCTTCTCACATACGACAACATGACATGAAAATATAACCTGTTTCAAACATACCTCAAAAGAGTGTAAAGCCAACATTTAGTACAGTCGCCGGCCTGGCATGAATATGAAAATGGAAGATATCATGTAAGCTGATAGGGAAAGTTCGTCAGTCTTCATCCTTCTTCAGTCAGATACCTAAAACAGGAGCCCGTCTGCTAAAGTGTTACGAAAAACATGAGTCGAGCTTGGCTCCTTGACGGCGACTGATTTTACAAAGTCGTTTTTGCTATGACATTGCCAGTGAGCTGTCGTCTGCATTACTTGCACGTGAAAAACCTTGTCAGTTACACAAAGGTTCAACTGCGGTCAACGCGACGGTATGCAGCCTATAGCCCTTTCCAATGTCTGACCATCGCTATAGTCTATTCTATTTACAACAATACACATTACCACAAATACGAGTAAACCGCTTCGTAACACGCACACACACACATACACACACTCACTCACACGCACTCACTCACTCTCTCACAAAAACTTCATAGACACAAAACACACACCCATACGCACATATGGACAGACGGACATACACACCTTTACAAACAAACACACATACACGCACACACATACACTTATGCACACACACACACACCACACACACACTCGCACACGAGTACAGACTCATGCACGCGTGCGCGCACACACACACACACACCCACACAAATGCACACACACACACACACCCCCCACACACACACACGAGTACAGACTCATACACGCGTGC
>NC_090260.1:21007402-21057402 GCF_037325665.1 Littorina saxatilis | reverse complement strand
GGTGATGAGGTGGTGTTCACCGTTGTGAACCGTAACAATACTGCTCTTCTGAGTGACAGTGCAGGGGTGTTAATGATGGGGTCGAGGTGGTGTGGGTGGGGAGGGGTGGGGGTAACAACGCTCAACAGTAACCATACTGTCCTACTGGGTGACAGTGTAGGGACGTGAATGATGGGGGTGGGGCCGATTGTTTTGTTAGGGTAACCTTCTTCTGCTACACATCCGAAGTCCTTAGTCACTCGGTTAAAGTGTGGAAGGAGTGACTTGACGTCGTGCGTCAGTGTATGAAGACATCCTCAGCTTGCTCACCGAGCCGTTGTGGGCTAGGTAGGTTTGTTCAAGGGTGCGAATGATTAATTGACGAGAGACTGAGGACCAGGGGTGGGAGACAAATATTCAGCATGCGATCACTGCGTGCCGCCAAGGGGAGATCATTGTAGTTATGTGGGGTGTCCCTCAGTACAGACAGAGGCACGTCAGAAGTTAAGATCTTTTAGCAACGATGTGTGACGTTGGGGGTGGAGGTGGGTGGTTGGGAAAAGCGCGTTATGTCCGTGAAAATGGGGGTAAATGTGTGAGAAAGGCGGGGGGGGGGGGGGGGGGGGGGGCAGGTGATAACTTAAACAAGAGGGGAGGACGATGGTAAGTTCTAGTGTAAAACATAGTCGATTTCTAGTTGCCTACCTGACCCGTGAATAGGCTCGTCTCGGACATGTCTTGACAAGAATTTTACATCCTGCGTTTTTCACCAGCTGGGTTGGTAAATAATGCGGTAAACGTCTGTAAAATTCTTCCACTGTCGCTGTCACGCAACTGATAACAAACCATTGCAGGTTTTACTTTAATTTCTTCCCGGATGCTTCATTTGAGCCCAGAACGCGCATGTCACTGTGTATGTGTGTGTGCGTGTGTGTGTGTGTGTGTGTTTTGCGTTTTTGCGTTCAGTAAGAAGGGAAGTAAGTTTTCCTTTGCCCGTGAGTATGAAGACATCCGTGATTATCGTTCTTGATTCTTGCTAAGTTGTTGATGCCCTTGGCAGGCCTAGTTAAAGTCGGTGACTGGACGGTGTTAAAGTTTATTGATTTGAAGAATTATTGTGTTCATTAATGGTTGGGATTACTAACTGCAATACCGGTACTTACTGAATATTTTATTGGACCCTAATTGATTATTCCCAAGATGTCCGCTATCTATCTGGTGCCGCGAGAGAACATTATTCTCAGGACTAACTAATCTTTCCTTTTTTCTAAAAGACATAGGCCTATTCTGTTTACGGTCATGAAAAAGATCACCAAAGGGAGAGAGGGAGTGACAGAGAATACAAGTTTAAAGTGTATGTATTACGACTATGCAAAATTAAAAGATCGCTGTTTTCCCATATCGCACTTTTCCCGTATCCTTTCACTTGCTCCAGTATTGTAAAATCGAATGAGACTCAGTGTGCAACCGCTGCTATTTTATCGTTAACTTTGACATTGTCAAACTGTTGGAGTACTTATCTTCTGAATACGTCAGTGCAAAGATTAGTCAATCTGTGCAGATTGTATATTCATTTTGTTTTAATTGTCAAACACAAACACACACACAAACACACACACTCACACACACACACACACACACACACACACACACACACTCACACACACACACACACACACAACAGCAACAACAATAACAACAACATCAACATCATCAACAACAACAACAACAACAACAACAACAACAACATCAACATCAACATCATCAACAACAACAACAACAGCAACAACAACAACAAGTACATTGGTGTACTGGGATAAACAAGCAGTACAAACAAAGCTGTGTTTCTTTTGTTTGTTTTAAAGCCTTTGTCCATAAAAAAAAATGCCACTGTTCCTTCATCTTATAACTGATTTTGTACAAAATAATGTCAACTTGAACAAGATGCCTGCAGTGTTCGTTTTCGTATTCAAACAAAACGTAGCGCGCGCGTGTGTGTATGTGTGATTGGGTGTGTGAGTGTGTGAGTGCGTGTGTGTGTGTGTGTGTGTGTTTGGGTGTGTGTGTGAGCCTATGTGTGTGTTTGGATGTGTGTGAGTGGGTGTGTGTGAGTGCGTATGTGTGTGTATGTGCGCGCACGTGTGTGTGTGTGTGTGCGCGTGTGACACACAGACGGACAGATACAGAAGGACAAAGAGAGAGAGATATACAGACAGAAAGGGAAGAGAGATAGTGACAGAGAATATAAGTCATGGTTTCAGGGCAGGTTTTAAATTGATGAACTCTGACTTCGCAAAAATAAAGATTAATGTATTCAGTATGCAGTGAGTGGTTTGCTGTTGATGGATAACGAGTGATCCATGCGAATTTGCAGATGCACGATTTTAAACTGGTTGACACATTATTGCGACACTTTTTCCCACATCAAAACTTCACATTTTATTCAAACTTTTTCTGCCTTTGAATGCTCTTGACGTGACTATCTTGCACAACTTTTTTGGCCATTTGGTTTTTCACAAGAAGTTTTTCACAGGGGTCATATATGACAATTGTTCAAATGAGGGTACCCATAAAATCGACCCGATGAAAATGTCAGGTAGCAATTACATTTAACAAGTCCACCAAAAAAGTGTCGCAACAGTTTTTGTTTGTTTTATTTTTTGTCGAGTTTAGTTGTTGATTTCTGCATACGCTTTCGCCTATTAAAGTATGTAATGCCGATTTCGTGACATGACATTTCAGAAAGACACGACGAAAGAGAACTGTAGAGAATGACATAAGGTGTATGGATGGAGACACACACACACAGCCAGCTATACAAACAGACACATGACATTTCAGAAAGACACGACGAAAGAGAACTGTAGAGAATGACATAAGGTGTATGGATGGAGACAGACACACACAGCCAGCTATACAAACAGACACATGACATTTCAGAAAGACACGACGAAAGAGAACTGTAGAGAATGACATGAGGTGTATGGATGGAGACAGACACACACACACACACACACACACACACACACACACACACACACACACACACAGCCAGCTATACAAACAGACAAATGACATTTTAGAAAGACACGACGAAAGAGAACTGTAGAGAATGACATGAGGTTTATGGATGGAGACAGACACACACACACACACACACACACACACACACACACACACACACACACACAGCCAGCTATACAAACAGACAAATGACATTTTAGAAAGACACGACGAAAGAGAACTGTAGAGAATGACATAAGGTGTATGGATGGAGACAGACACACACAGCCACCTATACAGACACATGACATTTCAGAAAGACACGAAGAAAGAGAACTGTAGAGAATGACATAAGGTGTATGGATGGAGACAGACACACACAGCCACCTATACAGACACATGACATTTCAGAAAGACACGACGAAAGAGAACTGTAGAGAATGACATAAGGTGTATGGATGGAGACGGACACACACAGCCACCTATACAGACACATGACATTTCAGAAAGACACGAAGAAAAAGAACTGTAGAGAATAACATAAGGTGTATGAATGGAGACAGACACACACAGCCAGCTATACAAACAGACAAATGACATTTTATAAACAACGCTCACCGTGGTAATAAGCAGTATATTTATTGCTGGAAAAAGCTGTAACCTTCACAGCTGGTCAATCTACAAACAATACGCTGGTTTAGTAATAGTGTCCGCATAAACATGTTCATATACAATCAAACAGTGTAAAATAATATACAGTTCCTTGTACTAAACTTAGGCACACTCTGTTTTGACTTAACAGTCTGGCTCGCCATCTGAGATCTGGCCAGGCGTTTACATGAGCTGAGAAAAGACCACCCATCTTCTTGGTCACATGTCAAACATGAGAAAAGACCACCCCTTGTCTTGGTCACATACTAAAAATGAGCTAAGACCTCCCTTGTCTTGGTCACATACCAAAAATGAACAACCTGGCACGTTCTCGTGAAGATTTGAAATTTGTTGATGGATGAAATTCTTTGAAAGCCACTATTGACTTTTACGACATTAACTCTTATCATTTAGCCTTATCTGCTCAAAGAAAATCCAGACAGTTGAGTTTTGGTATGTGTTTACGTGGAGGGAGGATCTAATTATCTCTGGCTAGGTCTGAGGTAGTCAGCAAAACTGTTTAGATGAGAAGGAGTTTGCCTTTAAGTAACCTTTAATCCCAAAACAACTTGATACCAGAGAATCATGTTTTTAGGTACTTCAAGCCTTTCTCTTGGTAAATGCTCAGACCTTCAAAATAAACTTTCGCATTTTGATATCACGGAATCACATATTCAGATGATATCCGCTTTTCTCAGATTGGTCACATGGAGCTTTAAACGTACCATCGTTCCCATGAATACTATGACATAGCTGTTCGTGCCTTGAATGATCACGGTATACGAGCATCCATCCACTTGGACAGGTACCATAATTAAACATTCCAAGTTCTTCTTGTGCAGAGCGGGATTTATTTCAATGAATGAATTTTGCAGATTGACACTCGTGTCAGTTGTGAAATTAATTCATACATTGAATATCAAATATTTAATTTAATTTATAAAGAATTCCCACCCTGCAGAGAAAGCAGACAGGAAGTTAACTTTTAATGGTGTGTGACCAAGTGGCAGGAAGCTCTTATCCCTTGTCAAAGCCTGGAGATGAGATGTTAGTTTTAATGGTGTGTGACCAAGTGGCAGGATGCTCTTATCCCTTGTCAAAGCCTGGAGATGAGATGTTAGTTTTAATGGTGTGTGACCAAGTGGCAGGATGCTCTTATCCCTTGTCAAAGCCTGGAGATGAGATGTTAGTTTTTAATGGTGTGTGACCAAGTGGCAGGATGCTCTTATCCCTTGTCAAAGCCTGGAGATGAGATGTTAGTTTTAATGGTGTGTGACCAAGTTGCAGGATGCTCTTATCCCTTGTCAAAGCCTGGAGATGAGATGTTAGTTTTAATGGTGTGTGACCAAGTGGCAGGATGCTCTTATCCCTTGTCAAAGCCTGGAGATGAGATGTTAGTTTTAATGGTGTGTGACCAAGTGGCAGGATGCTCTTATCCCTTGTCAAAGCCTGGAGATGAGATGTTAGTTTTTAATGGTGTGTGACCAAGTGGCAGGATGCTCTTATCCCTTGTCAAAGCCTGGAGATGAGATGTTAGTTTTAATGGTGTGTGACCAAGTTGCAGGATGCTCTTATCCCTTGTCAAAGCCTGGAGATGAGATGTTAGTTTTAATGGTGTGTGACCAAGTGGCAGGATGCTCTTATCCCTTGTCAAAGCCTGGAGATGAGATGTTAGTTTTAATGGTGTGTGACCAAGTGGCAGGAAGCTCTTATCCCTTGTCAAAGCCTGGAGATGAGATGTTAGTTTTAATGGTGTGTGACCAAGTGGCAGGAAGCTCTTATCCCTTGTCAAAGCCTGGAGATGAGATGTTGAAAAAGAAGTTAAGAGTGATTTCGCACCTCCGAATTCACGCTCACAATGCGTATAATTTATTCCCGAATATTTGCCTCTGGTTGCTGGAGTTCTTGGAATGTCTTCATCAATAAAGGTTAAGCTGTTTTTGGTCTTTGTCGCAGCAAACAAGCCTGAATTTCCAATTGTCAATATATTTTGATATGTCTTGTATTAATGTGGACAACGTATTGATGAACTTGTTTCAAAAATGTTGCTGAAGTACAAGGAACGGCCTAGGACACATGTGCTCTATTTTAAATAACCCCATTACACAAACATTCTCATTGACAAAGGGGGAAAACGGCGACCAAATGGTTATGTTCAGAGCAAAAATTCCATTTGACTATAATAAGCGCTTTATCATACACAAGGGAAAAAATTAACGTGAGTATGCAGCAACAACAAAAACTCAAGCCAATAAACTCTAACTAATATCTTTTACACAGACGTTTGAGGACATATTCTGAATAAAAATCAATTTATATAAATGAAAAACTGGTTAGGTGCGTTTCCCAGGCAGTGGACAGTGAAATTCTTGATTTTCAGTCGCGGTCCATGTACTTGAGAGAAAATGTTAATACAGGAGACAAGTTCTAACTTTCTGTAAAAGTAGAATTATTGTTGTAGTTTTACCTGTACAGTGGACAACCCTAACTTTTCTTCGACAAAGGATATTCTTTTCTTTCCCTTTCAGAGAATCAGTGACGTCAGTTGGAATCTGGCTAGAAACCTCAGTGATGATCAGATAGAATGGTAGGAAATGAGTCAAAGAAGCTCTGAGTGGGTTGAGAGAAATGACATCTTGGGTCAGCTAACTTGTGCGGAGCTTAAACGGAATGTGCAGATGCCATGTCAGTGGTACAAAAAGACCCGACCTCTTGGACATACCATTTTCTTAGAGTGGCCCAAAACAAAACAAGACCCGTTGTAGTCTTGTAAATCCAAATGTGTTACTGTCCACACCGTTGGAAATAGAAAGATATACACATTCAAAACAAGCAAAACAAATAAGATGTATTCCAAAGTAAAATATGGAGAAGCGTTAAACGTATTTTTAAAGTAAAGTTCTTCATACACAAAAATGTATAAACACAATAAGATCATATAAAATAATATTTGCTAAATAATGGAGCAAAGATTGTAATGAGAAGCTATCCAGTCTCTGGGGATGTCTTCGGAGAGGCTTTCGTCGCTTTTTATAATTATTTTGGAAAAACTTATAGAAATCATAAACAACATACACCACACAAGTTTAAATAATTCTATAATACAAGCCAGAGAAGTGCTAAATTTTCATACATAATCAATATATATCAACTTTCTCAATAACATTGAAGTATAAGTCAATCTGATCTTTCTTTCTTTCTTTATTTGATGTTTGACGTCGTTTTGAACCATTTAAGGTTAGATCGCGACGGGGAAAGGGGGGAGATGGGATAGAGCCACTTGTTCATTGTTTCTTGTTCACAAAAGCACTAATCAAAAAATTGCTCCAGGGGCTTGCAACGTAGTACAATATATTACCTTACTGGGAGAATGCAAGTTTCCAGTACAAAGGACTTAACATTTCTTACATACTGCTTGACTAAAATCTTCACAAACATTGACTATATTCTACACAAGAAACACTTAACAAGGGTAAAAGGAGAAACAGAATCCGTTAGTCGCCTCTTACGACATGCTGGGGAGCATCGGGTAAATTCTTCCCCCTAACCCGCGGGGGGGGGGGGGGGGGGGGGGGGGGGGGGTCAATAACATTGAAGTATAAGTCAATCTGATCTGCACTAAAAAATTTGATAAATTTTTGAACATTCAAATGTTGAAACAGAGGCTAAATACACACATATAAATAACCTCTAAACAATCTAATGATTTTTAAATTTAAAACAATTAAAAGAAGGTAATACACATAAAAAAGCAGCAGCAAAATAACAAACCATTGCTATTCATCTCTATTCACCACTATTCACCTCTTATTCTCAAAACAATAATGAAATACAAAATAACATTCATGAAAACAGCTCTATATTATTAAGTATTCTGGCAGCAGATGTCCACAATATACTACTCATCAAAAGACACTCGACAAGTGCGTTTTTGTGCAGACCTTTGCACTGTAACAAAGGACAAAACAACACCTGATTCACAAACATTCCAGAGGCTGAAGTCAACGTTGTGTTTTGACGATTTTTCACTATACAATGCAAACAAAATAATCAATTAAAGAGATGCATATTTTCTTTTCTTTTTTAAATCTCAATCATAAGATCAAAATTTATCTCCAGTTTTTTTCTTTCTTTTTGTTGAACAATCAAATAAAGGCATGACGAGAAGAAAAACAAGTCGCGTAAGGCGAAAATACAACATTTAGTCAAGTAGCTGTCGAACTCACAGAATGAAACTGAACGCAATGCAACGCAGCAAGACCGTATACTCGTAGCATCGTCAGTCCACTGCTCACGGCAAAGGCAGTGAAATTGACAAGAAGAGCGGGGTAGTAGTTGCGCTGAGAATGATAGCACGCTTTTCTGTACCTCTCTTCGTTTTAACTTTCTGAGCGTGTTTTTAATCCAAACATATCATATCCATGTTTTTGGAATCAGGAACCGACAAGAAATAAGGTGAAAGTGTTTTTAAATTGATTTCGACAAATTAATTTTGATAATAATTTTTATATATTTAATTTTCAGAGCTTGTTTTTAATCCAAATATAACATATTTATATGTTTTTGGAATCAGCAAATGATGGAAAATAAGATGAACGTAAATTTGGATCGTTTTATAAAAAAAATATTTTTTTTACAATTTTCAGATTTTTAATGACCAAAGTCATCAATTAATTTTTAAGCCACCAAGCTGAAATGCAATACCGAAGTCCGTGCTTCGTCGAAGATTACTTGACCAAAATTTCAACTAATTTGGTTGAAAAATGAGGGCGTGACAGTGCCGCCTCAACTTTCACGAAAAGCCGGATATGACGTCATCAAAGACATTTATCAAAAAAATGAAAAAAATTGTATGGGGATATCATACCCAGGAACTCTCATGTCAAATTTAATAAAGATCGGTCCAGTAGCTTAGTCGGAATCGCTCTACACACACACACACACACACACACACACACACACACACACACACACACACACACACACACACACACACACACACGCACGCACATACACCACGACCCTCGTCTCAATTCCCCCCTCTACGTTAAAACATTTTGTCAAAACTTGACTAAATGTAAAAAGCCAAATAGTCAGCTTCAACTTTATCCTCTTTAGGCTGCGAACCACCCAAAAGACCACACACCAAAATTTTGCTGAGTGACATTAACACTGTTTATATCTTCATGAAGGATCAGAATAGCATGACAAAAACATGGACATAAAACTATACATGGCACACATATTATGAGCACCTTTTTGCAGAGTAAAAACAAATTAACAAAAACGTAAAACCAAAATTCATTTTACAATATAACATATCTTCCTGCAGAACCAAAGCATGCATACAAACCTAGCAGGACAGGAAAGCTTTCAGATACATTATATGGCAAACTAACTCCCCTTCTTACAAAAGAAATAGAAGGGTACTTTTACACAAAATCAGAATACATCAACATTCTGTATACAATTCTTCAGTATATATGAAATACAAAGGTCAACACAGTTTTGCATGGTCATACTTGTATTGTATTCTATCTTCAGGACTATATATACAAAACAATTCGACAGAGAAATTGCAAGGCATCATATTCATTGCAATTGCTCTCAAAACCTCTGTGCAAAAAGGTGGAAAAACATCATCAAATCAATTTCAACATTGTGTGTACTATTGTCAAGGTTTATAAAAAAAAAATAAGGTAAAATGACCCTTTACATAGCAACATAAAATATGTATTACTCCGTCAGCATAAAAATCCCGAACACAAAAGCATACAATAAATTGCATTACAAAATGGTATTGTCTTGAAAATTCATCTGGAAAAAATGTGGATAAAATGTGGTCAAAAAAGTAAAAATATTATGAACTAAAATATATATTACAATACAACATATCTTCCTGCGGAATCAACCAAAGCATGCATAAAAACCTAGCAGGACAGGCATTAAAGCTTTCAGATACATTTAATGGCAAACTAACTTCCCTTCTTACAAAAGAAATAGAAGTGTAAATGGAAAAAAACAATCAGAATACACTTCTTCAGTATGTAAGATGATACAAAGGTCAACACAATTTTGCATGGTAATTCTAACATTGTATTATACTTTCAGGACTAAATTGCATACAAAACATTCGACAGAGGCATCATAATCATTACAATTTCTTTCAAAAACTCTGTGTGCAAAGGTGGACAAACATCATTAAAGCAAATTCAACAGTGTGTGAGCTTTTTCAGGGTTAATCAAATATAAAGGTAAAACAAAAATTCGTATGCCAACATAAAATATGTCTTACTCCTTTAGCACGACAATTACATGTAAAAAGAGCATACAAATAAATCGCATTACAAAATTGCGGTGTCTTGAAAAATCATCTATAGAAAGTTTGATAACATATCAGCATATCAGAGTTGATATTATGGCACATTTGCTACTTCAGCGTTAACCTGCTTCCAAGGAGGATTTGACAAAAATTGCAAGTCACCATAAGCACTGTATTTTCCTGCGAACTCTCCTAAACAATACGGGCAACAATCAATATTAAAATTAACACTCCACTTTCAGAGGTGAAATAAAAACCACACAACAATAGTTACGTTATATCTCTTTGTAGACTGAAACTGATTTGGAAAAAAGATTGTAGGAAGCCAAGCTCGGCGTCATCAAGAATGAACAGTTCAGCATTTGTTGTTGGAATACAAACGTTATTGTTCAGGTTTGTTTTATACACACACAAAATTTTACAATATTTTCATGTAACATTAATCAAATACAGTTTCGTGACATGTTTCGACAGGCTGGTACAGAGCTTGAAACAACACATTTCTGTTGATGCGCAAATTTACCATGAACATGCATAAAGCAATTTCATAAGCCACCGAGGCCATCAAAATCCGTGATTGTAAAATAAGATAAGTCAGCCATGAATATTGTTGTTTTGTTATATGTCACACAAAAAGCAGCTGATATTCGCAGGCTACACGATAACAAAATGACTAATCTATATAACATCCAAAATAAATACCAAGGTATTAAGTTTTAGGATATAAAGGTTTCTGATGCTTGTTTTTGGTTCAATAACACGAGACAAACAATGTGCACATGTGCTTCAACATGGATATGATGTAAAACAAAATGAAAACAAAAACTCTGTATATAAAATGAATACCTTGAAATGTGAATAAAAACATTTCGGAAGTATAGGAACGTTTTTAACACATGTTCAAAACATTAATTTAATAACTTGCTCTTTTTGACTGAAACAAAAAGAAAGTAACAAATGGCAAATTTGAAGGAAACAAAGAAAAGTTCAAAACTCACTTTTACCATAGCTTTTTGGATGTTATTGTGGCAAGCCAGAAAGGGGTAACCAGGAAACAATCCGTCATTATAAAACAACACAATGTAGAATTCTGAATAGCCACATAATGCAACAACAACAAAATCAACAACACAAAAAGCAAACAAACACAACAAAACAAAGTTAAAACATTACAAATTTAAGAAAATCCAGACCACGAGTATTTCTTTCGTCTTGTCAAAGATAGGTGTAACATTTAAACCTGGTTTTGTTTAATTACTTTGACATGATATTAGCGTAGTAGCACCTTGTCTCTATATAATACACAACAGTTCAAAGAGTTATCTTGAATTTGTAATCTTAACAGAAATATCAACTTTTTATTCAAACACGATACGAATCAGTAACGTTTTACGCAAATGCTGAAGCAAAGCAGCGAAACAACAAACAAACCCACAAGCTGGACAATAAAAGACAGACAGTAACTGAAGTATAATGTTATGAATCTATAACGCATCAAGTTTAACAATAAGGTTTAATTTCATCGAACAAGATAAACGTAATAACAAGCTGTACAAAACCAGACCATCAACATCATCACATGTTTTATTCTGTGAGATAAGAGTAGCATTTATAGTAAACCCACAGCAATTGCTAGATATGGAAACGTTATGTATTGGAACATTTCCAAGAATCGAAACCTACATTCGGAATTGTCATTCGTGAAACAGGATAGTTATCGGTACGAAACGACTTTCTTAAGACACAACAAAAAATGCCAAACCATTAAAATCCTGAAAGTTTCGAAGCAATCCATTCAGGCATTGCTGAAATACTGCGCATTTTTGTTATGGTACGCCTCAAAATGGACGCAAAAACCTCTCGTTTTCTACTACTCGTGCGCTCCACACCTGCACCAGTAGAAATGACATTACACAAGAGATACGCAATATATATGACTGGGCGCCCACATAAAATTGATAATCTTGCCTTCAGAAATAAGTTTAGTTTGAAGGTCGTGAAGGTCGACTAAAAAAGGATGAGTAAACTTTCTGGTGGATATCGCTTCAAGAGCTAAAAGCGAATCAGATACAATAAAAAAAGACTGATGTCTGGATTGATAAATTAATTTTAATGCCAAGATGATGGCCCTAAGTTCCACCGAGTTAGTTAGTTAGTTAGCTGTTGCTTTTCGGGTCCAGCGGACCATAATAGGCCAAATCAGGACCCCACAAGTTAATTTACACATTTTTAGATTAAAACAATTCTAATACATAAAATCCGTAACGTCACCCGAAGGCAACAAAAAAGTCAAAGCAAAACCCTATATGTCAAATAAATTAGGTAGTTTTAAAATTCAAATCTTAAAATAAAGACCAGACTCCTTTAAAAACCCCAAAAGAGCTGTAGAGCTGACCTCTGTAAAAATACTTTTCAAGCTCGAGGTGCCAAAATACTTTTCTCGTTGCAGCACACTTGGTGAGAAAATGACTCACAGTAAAACCAGTATCACAGGCGTGGCACCATGGTGCCTCTTCTCTTTTAAGCAGATGAACGTGAGTTTGATAAGTGTGACCAGTATGTAACCTGGCCAAAACACTTTCTTCTTTCCTATTTGAAACCACTAAAGGAAGTGGCTTTAACAGGTCAGGAAGAGTTTTATACAATTTGTTTTCCGTGCAGGTAGACCAACGGTCTTGCCAGAGTTTTAAGTTGTAACAAAGGGTCTTCCGGCGGCGGTCACGTGATACCTAAAACAGAAATCTTTGATCAGAAAAGTGTGCCATATAGCCAGGTGAAGGGCCTTAAATGGCATATTAAGTTTGAATGAAATGACACTGTTTTAGTTGGGGTACGAAAATGGGTGCAATAATTCTTTTACTCAGTTTAGTTCAACAGACTTGTAGGAATTAAGGAGCTTAGAAAATTCACGGCACATGAGGTAAGCAGTTCAGAAGTCTCTAGAAAAACCCGTGCCATCTAAGCTGCCTTTGAATTTTGTTCATTTAGTCTGCACATTCACCGGTAGTTTGTTTCATGTCTCGCTGACGTTACCATCAAAATAAAGACACGGCGATGTCAACACCAAAGACGTGCAAGAAATAACGTCAAAAAAGACAATTCTCATTGATATGATAATGATCAAATGGGTAGTTGTGAATGTTGATCTTTTAGCACAACCAAGATATGACCATCTGGAAACAACAACCGACTATATAGCTATTCTGATGAACACGTGGGGGAATTCGGGGGCTGTGATTGGATGGTCTCTTCCGATCATCAAAGCATAATGCGGCGGAAGTCGGCCATTTTACTCAATATCCAAAAGCATATTGAGAAAAATGGCCGACGCATGATTCCGGTTCACCCATCTGTACCATGTACCACGGCGATGTTTCTATCGACAACAGCATACACTGACAACTTAAAAGGCTGTTTCAACAACTGTGTTGTGAAGTCGAATGCACTTGGAGTCAGTTTTTCTTCCAAAGTCAGAAAGCGTGTAGCGGTGTGCATGTCTGCGCGAACATGATGCGCGTAAGAAGTTTGTCTGCTATCAAAACCTGAGATCAACGCATCGACGCAAAAACTGTCATTTTGTAAGTTTGGAACAACAAATCAAGGTCATAACAGCTATATAATCGCTATTGTGTTTTCAGCGTAGCAATAGGGTCCGATATTTAGACTCGTTCAAGTATAATGCGACTCGTCTTTGACTCGTCGGCATTATACTTGTCTCGTCTAAATATCGGACCCTATTGCTACGCTGAAAACACAATAGCTGGTAATGTTTCATGTGACACATTGTGATCGACAAATTATAATGATTCTCATTGGTTTGAAAGATATATTTACAGGTGTGTTTTTCTGGGGACCAGGATTCGTTCCTCACACCTTCCCAGCACTGAGAATTCGGTTATCTAGAGCAGCCATCTATAAATAGCCCAGCCAGCTGCACACAGCGAGCCAGCCAGTCAGCTGAGGGTCAGTGCCAGCAACAAACTGGCCTGTCTGACCGTAGCTGTAATACTCTTACTTACAACTTTACTTAATGATAGCTGAGCCGTTTGTTGCATTTTTTTCTTGAAATTTGACACATGACTAGATCGATTTCTGCAGATACCACTCAATGCAATTGTAATCCCATTTGAATTTGGTAAGAAGTATTTATCAGTACTAAATGATTGAGGTGCTTTGGTGTGTTTTGAAAGTGTTAGCACAGAAGTTTGTCATCATTGAAAAATAGCGTCATACACACTTTTACTACAGACATGATACAGTTTTGTTTTAGATGCAACAAGCATGCTAAACACAGTACAGCAAGCAAAACGAATGAAGCAAGCCTTACCTTTGCACCAGAAAGTAGAAACTGCTAATCCAATACACCTGCACTCCATTGTATCGTATACAACTTTCACAATTCATTTTGACGGCATCAACATTAGCACAGTCCACACAAAAACAACAAAATAAAACAGCACAGATACCAACACATTCACTTTCCTTTAGATAAGGCACATATTCATTCCAGTAGTGCTTGCTTTCCACAGAACAGAGAGCACAGTGAGTGGGAGTAGACACTCCTCCCAAAGTACTGACCAAACCCATAACCCACCTCCCCCTTTTTCCCCCCAGGCAAGTCTTGCTTCCCTAGAACTGTTTATTGCAACCAACAGCATAGCAACTCTACCAACAGGTCTAAGTTCCAGCAAAGCTACAAGATTAGAGGGAACTGAGATATGGGGGCATTTGTTTTAACATCTGGAGTCCATTTCCTGCTTAAGTGCCAAGGGGCCAGTTTCACTTGAAGCTGCCTACTATCAATTACGTGGGAATAAACATCCCTGGCTGGACACACAGCAAGCTAATTGCCTGGCTGACAGACTGGTGCAAGATAGTGGGGCATTAGAATGAAGGGAATGTGTTGTAAATCTCCTAGAAACAGCACTCGCCAGAGATAGTGAGATTCTGCTGGCCGCCATTTTGGATTTCCATTGCCCTGGTAACCAGTCAGTGCGGGCGCACTGGCAGGAACAACTGGGTCAGCTAGGCCGCGAACCGAATTCTGACCTGCACAGCGCGGCTGAGAAGGTGTGTCCTGCAAAACGGGCGCAGTGGCGTGGTGGTAAGACGTCGGCCTCCTAATCGGGAGGTCATGAGTTCGAATCCCGGTCGCTGCCGCCTGGTGGGTTAAGAGTGGAGATTTTTCAGATCTCCCAGGTCAACTTATGTGCAGACCTGCTAGTGACTTAACCCCTTCGTGTGTACACGCAAGCACAAGACCAAGTGCGCACGGAAAATATCCTGTAATCCATGTCGGAGTTTGGTGGGTTATGAAAACACGAAACTACCCAGCATGCCTACTCAACGAAAGCGGAGTGAGCTGACTATGCTCTCAGAGCATGGTGTGGGGAACCCAAATGGGCAAACGAGCTCACACGTAACCAGAAAAATTCTGGAACGCTGAAGAAGAAGAAGTTCCTGCAAAGAAATGTCGATTTGGCCAAGCGCCTGCGCGATCGGCGATGAAGTCCTAAACTGATTGTGTCCAAGACTGTAGTGTACACACTCTGTACTTGACTGTCACCATTGATGAAAAGAAAACCAAAATATTGCCGTTATATAAAGAAAGCGTCATCTGTTTTACTCTTACATGTTCACAAAAAGTCATCGACTAATTCACAGTAGTATCACCACGAAACACACATCAGCGCTGTCCTGTCGTTTTTTCGATGGTTATCCTGCAAAATACATGTTATTATTATCATGTGGGGGAAAGTTTGCCATGAGAGTAAACGTCAGCATACACACACACACACACACACACACACACACACACACACACACACACTCACACACATACTTACACACACAGACACACACGCGTACACATACACTTTCACTCACACACACACACACACACACACACACATACACATTCACTCACACACACACACACCAATAAACACATACAAACCACCGACAAAGAACAGACAGCCAGCCAGGCAGACAGACACTAACACATATAATATAATACCGTCCCTGTCATACCATATCTTTGATTGTTTGCAAACTTGTGTACACAAACTGTGCATATATTTGACACGTCTTAAATTTACTTTCAGGTAACCCAATTTCGTCATGGTTGTTTTGTTTGTGTTTAAACTGACTCAAATCAACACTTACTCCAAATACACATGACTTTCTGTACACGTTGCCATGGCACCCAGTCTCCTGCCGGCTTCCTTAGCAGCGACCTTCACTTTCAACGCAACAGTCTTCGCACTGGGATGAGGAACTTTAAAGCGTTTGGTTCCCTGCATTACCTTGTTGATGAAGTACAGCACCAGGTTATACCAGTCCTCGTCCAAAATCACCAACTGATCCCACAGAAAAAAAGGTCAATGTCATTACAATGTACTCCAGACCATTGCTGCACAACGATTTTTGATCCAAAGTAGGAGGTGAGTATGCCTTGTTATTCTACATACAGGGCCGGACCAAATGAGTTGTAAGGGGGGGGGGGGTTCCTCCTTTTTTGGGGGGGCAAATCAGCGAAGTGGCGAAGCCACAAGCGCGCAGGTATGCACCCCCGGAAATTTTTTGAAAAACGGTTAAAATCTGTGCAATCTGGTGCATTCTGGGCCTTGTTTTGAGGGTTAAGAGCAGCATTGTTTTGGTGCTAAAACTATACTGTTCAAAAAAAGAAACGCATAGTTGCTACTTGCCAAATTTGTTTTATTTTTCGAAAAAATTAACAGAAAATCCAATATTTAGATTATTTGTTTGAAATTTGGTATGGACACAGTTGAATGCACACACAGTTCATTTGCATCTTCAAATCAATCAGTCAATCAATACGATTGGGTGCCGAGGCTGTCAAGTCAGTAGGGGGTGTGACTGCCTTGAGCAGCAACAACTGCCCGGCACCTTCTGGGCATGGACTGGATCAGATGCCGGATATCTTGCTGTGGGATGGTGTCCCACTCCTCCTGAAGTGCCTGCAATAGATCGCGGTGATTTGCCGGTGCTTCTTCTCGCCTGCGCACACGTCTGTCCAATTCATCCCAGAGGTGTTCTATCGGGTTCATGTCTGGCGACATGGATGGCCAGGGAAGCACCTGGACATGGTGGTCGGTGAGGAACTGGGTGGTGAGTCGTGCTGTGTGCGGGCGAGCGTTGTCCTGCTGGAATATGGCATCCTGGTCAGCCAGAAGAGGAAGGGCGTGTGGGCGCAGAATTTCCTCCACGTATCGCTGGGCAGTTATGCGCCCTTGGACGTGCACCAGGGTGCTCCTTCCAGCGGTATTGATCGCCCCCCACACCATGACGCCTCCACCACCATGAACGGGTGCCTCATCCACACAGTTGGGCGCGTAACGTTCGTTTACTCTCCGGTAGACCCTCCTCCGACCATCATGTCGCTGGAGCAGGAAGTAGGACTCGTCGCTGAACCACACGTGTCTCCAGTGATTCCGGACGGTCCAGCGAAGGTGCTGGTTGCCCCACTGCACTCGGTTCTGGCGATGGCGGCGGGTGAGGACAGCTCCTCTGTGAGGTCTGCGAGCTCTCAAACCAGCTTCATGCAGGCGGTTCCGCACGGTCTGGTCCGATAATCGGTGTGGCCCGGGGAGAGCCTGGACAGAAGATGAGGCCGACAGGAAACGATTCCGGAGGTGGCGGAGCCGTATGAAGCGGTCGTGAGCAGCAGTTGTCGCCCTTGGTCTTCCCGCTCGTGGCAAGTCAGCAACGGAGCCAGTGGCTTGAAACCTGACCCACAGTCTACTGATGGTGCTCTGGGACACGTGGAAGTGCCTGGCGATTGCACTTTGACTTTGGCCTGCTTGTAAACGACCCAATGCAATTTGGCGGTCTTCTCTGCTCAATCGGGCCATCTTTCGTCGCTGAATTGTCGTCTGATTTCTTTGTGGCGAACAATCCGCTTTTATGGGTTTTGGAAGACATGGTGAGAGCTCAATATTCCCCGAGTTTCACGAGATTACACTGAAGCATGACGAGTGGTCATGCCAAATGAGCAATTTTGACATTGTAGCCACTGATAACGCATGCGTCACGTGCAGAGCTCACTTGTGGCAATGGACGAAAGGTCGACGACCAGATAAACATTTTCTGCAGTTTGGTGGATATCCTTGTAGCCATATAACTAAATTAACCAAATATTACAAGCTATGCGTTTCTTTTTTTGAACAGTATAGTAAAAAAAAAACCACTCAAAGCAAGGTACATGCTTTTTACAGGGGTGGGGTTCCGGAACCCCTGGAACCCCCCCCCCCCCCCCCCCTGGGTCCGGCCCTGTACATACGTGAGAGAGACCACCCAATACATAACAATGCTGTTCACTTCATACGTGTAAATATCATGTAAATGAGGTCAACGGGTCAAGCTCCGTGATTAGCTATAAGGACGCGGGACTACTTTTGCAAAAAAAATGACAACTTCACCAAACTCATAATGTTCTGATGAGCATTCCATGACAATGCATGAGCGATGAACTATAAAATTACCTTTTTGCTGCGCCAACATTTGACGAATATTATGAAACGAAACATAGACACTTTCTTACACATGCCCAGAACAAAAACACTCGGAAAAAAACACCCACAACTTCGTGTGTGTGTTTTAGTCACTAGTGTTAATTAGACCAAGGGACCACATGCCAACCTAAAATAGAGTTAAGGACGTACCTCCTGGGAGCGAGTCTCCTTGTTTCGTGTCTGGCGTGTGTCACAGCTGTCGGCAAGGTGATGGCGGACAGGTGACACCCTGGAAACTATTGTCACCGCCTTTTTGAGCTGACGGTACTCGCTTCTGCTCAAATGTTGTCGCCTGTACAATGACACCCGGCAATGTTAACTAACAACTGAAGCGCCTGCGTGTGTGCTAGCTTTCCGTATGTACCCCTTCAGGTCTGTTACCGAATTTTTGTATCAGACACACAAACACTTTACTTCAGTTTGCATATACATCTGTCAAGCATTTTTTTTTTTAGATTTGTCTAAGTTTCAAAATTCAAGAAGCTTGTATTATCTGGGAATTTTGCCTGCAGATGTTGAAATAAAAAACATTTAAAACACCTGTCAGCTTGAATTCATCACGAAGGTCAACACAAATGTCATCCATAAAGCATTACGATTGATTTGAGCAGTGATAACTATCCCTGCATGCTGTTTCGTTGGTAATACACGTTACAAAGTGAACTGTTACCTGTAGTACATTTTACTCGTTTGCTTTCGCTTTTCCTCGATCTTCTCACGGAGTGTTTCTGTGGAGAATGTGTCCTTTGAAACAGCGCAGGCCAGGAGAATGAACTCGCAATGACAGTAGTTGAGCAGCGAAGTCGTCAGCGCTCGGGCCATTTCACCGGCGTAGGCTAAAGCAGCCTCTTTGATGGCCTCGTCTTTCCAACACAGGACAAGAATTACGGGTGGCTTGTTCTGAGAAAGGAAAAGAGTTTGCTGACTGTCTTTGGGCGGGTTGGAGGTCTGCATGTTCAGCGCTAGAGCCAGGTATTTAGATGTCCATGCGCTGTACTGGTTGCCTGCTGCATACTCTCCCAGAGCTGACTTGACTTTGTCTTCAATCTTGTGGTCAAATGGAGTTGTCTCAAGCTGATGTTCGTCCAGAAGGTCTATGAGACACGGACACACACAGATGAAAAAAGAGACACAGAGGCACATAGACAGAACACACACACACACGCACACGCACACACACACACACACACACACACATACACACACACACACACACTAACACACACACACCCATACACACACACACACACACACATAAACGCGCGCGCTAGCACAGAGGTTTCTGAAATTGGATAATCTGTACACATTGTGTCCATGCTCTAAATTATACAGGTGTGTGTGAGTATGTGCGAGCGTATTTACGTGCGATCGTGCATGCGTAGGTGCGCGCATGCGTGTGTGTTTGCTCGGGCGCGTGTATGTATGTGTGTGTGTGTGTGTGTGTGTGTGTGTGTGTGTGCGCGTGTGTGTGTGTGTGTGTGTGTGTGTGTGTGTGTGTGTGTGTGTGTGTGTGTGTGTGTGTGTAAAGTCATTCCGAGAAAACTACTGGACCGATCTTCGTGAAACTTCACATGAGAGTTCCTGGGTAAGATATCCCCAGATATGTTTCCTTTTTTCGATAGATGTCTTTGATGACGTCATATCCGGCTTTTTTGTGAAAGTTGAGGCGGCACTGTCACACCCTCATTGTTTAACCAAATTAATTGACATTTTAATTAAGCAATTTTCGACAAAGTTCGGGCTATGGGATTGTATTTCAGCTCGGAAGCTTAATAATTAGTTGATTATTAAAATCGAATTTTGAGAAACAGATTAAAGAATTGCATTGTATTCCTCATCTTCTCCTGAATTCAAAAATATATAGATATGTCATATTTACTATAAAAATGTGTACAGAATGAAAGAAAATAGGTTAAGTAAGTACTACACTGCCCTGACTCTCTTCCCACACTGTGTTAAGAAAATTTTCTTCCCGACGCTTCCGTCATCTGCTTCAGGGGAAATTCAAATAGGTTGGTGAAGCTATTTATCTCTATAAATGAAGTATTACGAAGTGTTGCACATTGAGATAGGTCAGGTTAGTTCTGTTAGTGTCTATACTTAATGCCAATGGGTTTTTCGGGTTTGTATTTCGCGTATTTTACCCGTGAATCGGCCGAATGACGGACCCGTCGCTGCACAGCTGCAAAGTTTGTCGCTTCGAGCGCAAAATCGTGAGGAAAACGCGTCTTGTAAGTAATGCTAATACATTCTACCAAAACCTAAACATGTCTGCACCAATCCTGCCAAGTGTCGTAGTTGTAGTCCCCCGCAAACAGCTGTAATCGTAAGAAGAATGTGATCATTCCTGCAGATTTGTGTGTCGTGCACCCGATTTGACCGAATTTTAGCGTGTCGTACACCCGCTGTGACGTTTTTCACGTCGTGACGTCCACCCGATGCTCACGTTCTGTGTCGTCTCTCCGATCGTGCACTTACCTTTTGCACATGACCTTGTTTGTTCGTATTCTGATCGTCTTGGAGTGATTTTTCAGGGACAACATGGATCAGGTCATGGAAGTTGTGGAAGAAGAAGAAGCGGAGTTATCCGCTGAATTTATGGATAGTTACCTGGACATAGTCCAAACTCCAGAAAAGGAGGCAAAGGTGACACCCAAAGAAACATCGACACCCAAAGAGAAATCGACATGTAAGTTATATTTTATTATTATGTAAGCCTGTGCAGGATCATGTTTATGGGCCGCTCACACGTGGATTCTTGCACACGTCGATTTTTGTCAAAATTCAGGTTTAGCGACAACAATGATGTAGCTGTAAACCTATTGAACTGACAGCTGACAGGCATGCTGACTCGTGCGCGTCTGTTCTCCCTGAACCGTCAGGACTTACTACCATGAAGTTCCTCTCGTCACTCTGTATGACCAGACACCCTTCCTCGATGTATTTCAATCGAGGGTAAAATGCAGGAAATACTTTTCCTACCAATGTAGCGGTAGCATGAACTTCATTCAACTGGCCATGTTTCATTTGCTCCTTGGTCAATTCTGAGTACTCCATTGGCTCTTTGTTTAAGAACTTTACGTCATAAAAAGCTAGCTGCTCCTTAAGTGAACTCAAACCAAGCGACCGGTGAGCAGTGCTCCCAGTCACCTTCCCTGTGGCCCTCAGTTGGTGCCATTCTGGTGTCCTTTGCTGTAGGATGCATCTTGTAGTTGTCATGCCTGTGTCCTCTGTGTGGCGGATGGTTTCCTGCCCTGACGCACCATCCGCCACACAGACATAGTTGCTCTGATGCTGGAGGTCAAGAGGTTGTGTACCCAGACAGTACATCTGGTCAGCGCCTTGTAGCTTGGCCGAAATCTGGCAAAGCTTGTCTGTTGTGTCGAGACTTGTCTTCACTGTGGCAGCAATTTCAAACAAAGAGGACTGTAGGCTACTGATAACAAACACGAATTTGGAGTTTCTCCAATCAGGCTGGCCTAAATGTTTAAATTTCTTTACCCCTTCTTCCTTGAGACACGCCATCTCTCGCATCTGTCTGATGCGTGCGCTTACTAACTGCACGGCAGTCTGAACTTCAGTGTGGGTGAGAGTACCAAGCTCTGCTTTTTCAGTCATGTCTTTGAGAAGCTGCAGTTCTTGGGTCTTTCTTTCTTTTAGCTCAGCAAATGTAGGTGTATTCTCACACCCGAAGAGGTCTGCATCTCCATGTTGATGAGTCAAAGAACCGTTGATCTTCTTGGAGTCAAAGCTGACTTTCACTTGCTTTGCGTGACTAGCGACAGTTTCCATGCATTCTTGGATGACACCAGGCTTGAGCTCTGTTTTGATTATTGAGGATGTCTCCAGAAATTTTGGTGTTGGGACAACAAAGTTGATTTTTGCATCCTGGGGCACCAGTTTGCTATCCACTGATGACCCATCAAGAAGCTGCCCATGATGCTTGGGACCCCCCAGAAATCGCAGGAATTTCCCATGAAACAGTTTGTAACCTGTTCGCCAGAACAGCTTGACGTCTTTGCTGTATCGCATGGCCTTCGTGGAGCCACTAGCGAAGAAGCGAACGACATCCAAAGACAATTTGAAAGAGATATTGTCCAAAGGGAATTTGTCTGTAGCAACCAGCTAGTGGAACTGAATCCATGTCTGTAAATGCCCACTCTGTTCTAGTCTTTTCACTACTTCTGGCAGCAGTTCGTGCAACTGTTCTTCAGCAGTCCTTCCTGAAACACTGCAAGGACGTTCAAATTCATCAGGCACTGGAGATAAGTCACATGACTTTGTGTTCTCAGCAGTCCTTCCGGAAACACTGCAAGGACGTTCAAGTTCATCAGGCACTGGAGACAAGTCAGGTGACTTTTTCTTCTCTGAAAGAACAACAATTTTGTTCGCACTGGTCCCCACAATTCTCTTCCCTTCTTTGGCTACATCAGATGGTTTAACCTTATACACTTGAGCGACATATGATTTGTGTCCGGTTGTGGGGTTTGTTGTTAACGTGCGTAATGTCAACCTTTCATCAGGATGTCTGTTTACATTATGTCCAATTATTTCGGAGAAGTTTGCAAACGTTTCCTCACAGTGGTAACAGCAATATTCCATATGAACTGCTGAAACACAAGTAACAAGAAGGGCAAAGCCCATACGACTCACATGCTTGACCTTGACCTTTAAATGACCTTGACCTTCAGGTGATATTAAAAGTCAAACAACTGAAGCTGGCAATGACACCATACATTCAGAACTATTTTACACATTTTTCCACCCAAAATACACCACATGACCTTGACTCCAGGTCAAGGTCACACAAGACATGGCTATCAATTCAACAGATAGGAAGCACATTGGTGTTTATTGGCACTTTCTACCAAGATACATTGTCATTTAGTGGTAAAGTCACGTTTTGGACACATTTCAGAGGGGTCAAAATGACCTTGACCTTGAAGCAAGGTCAACCAAACTGGTATCAAAAGATAGGGCTCACTATGCCCTATATACCACTTGTAGCTCGGGTCGACATTTTCAAAAACTTGGGAGAAAATTGGGAAAATGTGAAAAATAACTGTTTTTAAAGGCCCGTGACCTTGACCTTGAAGCAAGGTCAAGTCACTATGTATGTTTTTTTAAGGTCTTGTCATCATACACCATCATGCCACATTTGGCGCTGATAGACTTCATAGCGGCTGAGAAAAAATCCAACGTTTAAGTTTTTGGGACAGACGGCCGGACGGAGGGACGGACGACTAGGCTGAGTACATAGACTCACTTTTGCTTCGCATGTGAGTCAAAAATCTCTTTGTTTATAATCAGTGTAACTTCTGTAAGATGTTTAAAGATCCATTTGGACAGGGGCATACCAGCTACCTGCATCGCACAATGCAGTGTATCTACCCTAGACTGTCATGTCAACCCAACTGTGGGGCCTGGATGGAAGATAACTTTATTCCTGCCCCAACACCCCTTTGCAATGGTTGAAAGGTAAGCGAGACTAAGAGTACTTACCAAGGTGTCTTTATCCACATTGGTGGTAAGATCCGGCTATTGTCATCTCCATGACTGTGTCTGAAAATGACTCCATGCCAGTCAGAATACAAAAGAACAAAGCTATACATGTAATTCGTGTTTATGTATGGGGGATGACACAATGTAACAAGTGAGAAAGGTCATGTGCAAAAGGTAAGTGCACGATCGGAGAGACGACACAGAACGTGAGCATCGGGTGGACGTCACGACGTGAAAAACGTCACAGCGGGTGTACGACACGCTAAAATTCGGTCAAATCGGGTGCACGACACACAAATCTGCAGGAATGATCACATTCTTCTTACGATTACAGCTGTTTGCGGGGGACTACAACTACGACACTTGGCAGGATTGGTGCAGACATGTTTAGGTTTTGGTAGAATGTATTAGCATTACTTACAAGACGCGTTTTCCTCACGATTTTGTGCTCGAAGCGACAAACTTTGCAGCTGTGCAGCGACGGGTCCGTCATTCGGCCGATTCACGGGTAAAATACGCGAAATACAAACCCGAAAAACCCATTGGCATTAAGTATAGACACTAACAGAACTAACCTGACCTATCTCGATGTGCAACACTTCGTAATACTTCATTTATAGAGATAAGTAGCTTCACCAACCTCTTTGAATTTCCCCTGAAGCAGATGACGGAAGCGTCGGGAAGAACATTTTCTTAACACAGTGTGGGAAGAGAGTCAGGGCAGTGTACTATGGACGCGTGCTTCGCGGCGGTGAGCGTGACCTGCCTCCGTCTTCTGTATGGTTAGCCGAGACTATCTGAATGTAGTCTCGGCGATGTTTGGTTTGTGGTGTTGATATTGACTAAATGTTTTTATATCGCTTCACGCGACTTGTTTTTAAAGGCACAGTGCAGCTCACAGCCTTCGTTTTGCGTTTTTGTTGCAGCTGAGTGCATTTACAGTTCAAAAATCCTCCTATGGTAGTAAAACAAACCCAAAACTACCCAACGACGACATCTGTGAAGCTCGACAGTTTCTTGTTCACGCGAGTGCATAAATTAACCTAGTTATTACGTGGTGTTTGGTCGGAGTTCGATTCAACTGAGTGATTCCGGCCTCCATTTTGTTTTACACAAACTCATGATGACGTCTGACATAGTTTGCTAGTGACTGTCTTTTTGTGCATGATGTGGTGATCTACCTGATCTAAATGATTTAGATCCGAAAATAGGCCAAGACCAGCCGGGACAGAGTCCGAAATTAATTCGTAAAAAAATCGCAGTTTTTGACTCTTTGGGTGCAAGTCAATGAAACTTGGTAGTTCTTCTAACGGATAGCTGTGTGTGTGTGTGTGTGTGTGTGTGTGTGTGTGTGTGTGTGTGTGTGTGTGTGTGTGTGTGTGTGTGTGTGTGTGTGTGTGTGTGTTTACAAAGTCTGTAAACTTTCTAATACAAGACATTTGAACCTGTTGATAAGCACCCTCTTTACAACCTACCTAGGGAGACAAACCTCTCTCTTCGCCCTGGTAAAATAAAACTGTCAGTGAATACTTGACCACACACACACATACACACACACAATATCACACACACATCGTTACATTACCTTCTCTGTTTCTATGTTCTGCAGATAAATAAGTTCTTGCAAAAGAATCACGTAGCATCATCTTGATAAAGCTAGTCTCTCTTTACGCGCTGTCTATCAGAACTGGGAACATCTCAGGTATCCTGTTTAACTTTGCGATTACATTTCAATTACTATGCCTACATTATGACGCCTTTCAACCTGAGCCCGCATTGTAGGGGACACTGTTAAAACGGAAAATTGGCCCTTTAAATTACTGAAAGAGTATACTCCGTAAATAAGGGTAGTTTTCCGTCGGAAAAGACGGACATAATTTCGTCAGTCTGCATGTCTATTGTAGAGCCTTTTTTGTGTGCAGTGGTATAAGGCCCAAAAGAATAATATGTCTGTTTCCGGTAACATCGCGGAAAAAAATAGGGTCGGTCGGTCGTTTTTTACATTTAGTCAAGTTTTGACTAAATGTTTTAACATAGAGGGGGAATCGAGACGAGGGTCATGGTGTGTGTGTGTGTGTGTGTGTGTGTGTGTGTGTGTGTGTGTGTGTGTGTGTGTCTGTGTCTGTGTCTGTGTGTGTCTGTGTGTGTAGAGCGATTCAGAGTAAACTATTGGACCGATCTTCATAAAACTTTACATGAGAGTTCCTGGGAATGATATCCCCAGACGTTTTTTTTTCGATAAATGTCTTTGATGACGTCATATCCGGATTTTTGTAAAAGTTGAGGCGGCACTGTCACACCCTCATTTTTCAATTAAATTGATTGAAATTTTGGCCAAGCAATCTTCGACGAAGGCCGGACTTTGGTATTGCATTTCAGCTTGGAGGCTTAAAAATTAATCAATAACTTTGGTCATTAACAATCTGAAAATTGTAATTAAAATTATTTTTTTATAAAACGATCCAAAATTACGTTCATCTTATTTTTCATCATTTTTTTTATTCCAAAAACATATAAATATGTTATATTCGGATTAAAAACAATCTCTGAAAATTTAAAATATAAAAATTATGATTAAAGTTTTTTTTCCGAAATCGATTTGAAAACAATTTCATCTTATTCCTTGTCGGTTCCTGATTCCAAAAACATATAGATATGATATGTTTGGATTAAAAACACGCTCAGAAAGTTAAAACGAAGAGAGGTACAGAAAAGCGTGCTATGCAGCACAGCGCGACCATTACCGCACTATTCTGGCTTGTCGATTTCACTGCCTTTGCCACGAGCGGTGGACTGACGAAACTACGAGTATGCGGTCTTGGTGAAAAAATGCAGTGCGTTCAGTTTCATTCTGTGAGTTCCACAGCTTCACTAAATGTAGTAATTTTGCCTTACGCGACTTGCTTTTTACATTTAGTCAAGTTTTGACTAAATGTTTTAACGTAGAGGGGGGAATCGAGACGAGGCTCGTGGTGTATGTGCGTGTGTGTGTGTGTCTGTTTGTGTGTGTAGAGCGATTCAGACTAAACTACTGGACCGATCTTTATGAAATTTGACATGAGAGTTCCTGGGTATGAAATCCCCGAACTTTTTTTTCTTTTTTTTGATAAATGTCTTTGATGACGTCATATCCGGCTTTTCGTGAAAGTTGAGGCGGCACTGTCACGCCCTCATTTTTCAACCAAATTGGTTGAAATTTTGGTCAAGTAATCTTCGACAAAGCCCGGACTTCGGTATTGCATTTCAGCTTGGTGGCTTAAAAATTAATTAATGACTTTGGTCATTAAAAATCTGAAAATTGTAAAAAAAAATAAAAATGTATAAAACGATCCAAGTTACGTTTATCTTATTCTCCATCATTTTCTGATTCCAAAAACATATAAATATGTTTTATTTGGATTAAAAACAAGCTCTGAAAATTAAATATATAAAAATTATTATCAAAATTAAATTGTCGAAATCAATTTAAAAACACTTTCATCTTATTTCTTGTCGGTTCCTGATTCCAAAAACTAATAGATATGATATGTTTGGATTAAAAACACGCTCAGAAAGTTAAAACAAAGAGAGGTACAGAAAAGCGTGCTATCCTTCTTAGCGCAACTACTACCCCGCTCTTCTTGTCAATTTCACTGCCTTTGCCATGAGCGGTGGACTGACGATGCTACGAGTATACGGTCTTGCTGAAAAATGGCATTGCGTTCAGTTTCATTCTGTGAGTTCGACAGCTACTTGACTAAATGTTGTATTTTCGCCTTACGCGACTTGTTTTTTTTAATTTTTTTATTTTTTTATTCTTACGTTTTGTTAACGTCTTTTTACGTTGTTTTTATATTTAGTCAAGTTTTGACTAAATATTTTAACATCGAGGGGGAATCGAAACGAGGGTCGTGGTGTATGTGCGTGTGTGTGTGTGTGTGTCTCTCTGTGTGTGTGTGTGTGTGTGTGTGTAGAGCGATTCAGACTAAACTACTGGACCGATCTTTATGAAATTTGACATGAGAGTTCCTGGGTATGAAATCCCCGAACGATTTTTTCATTTTTTTGATAAATGTCTTTGATGACGTCATATCCGGCTTTTCGTGAAAGTTGAGGCGGCACTGTCACACCCTCATGTTTCAACCAAATTGGTTGAAATTTTGGTCAAGTAATCTTCGACGAAGCCCGGACTTCGGTATTGCATTTCAACTTGGTGGCTTAAAAATTAATTCATAACTTTGGTCATTAAGAATCTGAAAATTGTAAAAAAAAATAAAAATTTATAAAACGATCCAAATTTACGTTTATCTTATTCTCCATCATTTTCTGATTCCAAAAACATATAAATATGTTTTATTTGGATTAAAAACAAGCTCTGAAATTTAAAAAAATATAAAAATTATTATTAAATTTAAATTATCGAAATCAATTTCAAAACAATTTCATCTTATTCCTTGTCGGTCCCTGATTCCAAAAACATATAGATATGATATGTTTGGATTAAAAACACGCTCAGAAAGTTAAAACGAAGAGAGGTACAGAAAAGCGTGCTATCCTTCTCAGCGCAACTGATAAACCGCTCTTCTTGTCAATTTCACTGCCTTTGCCATGAGCATGAGCGGTGGTCTGACGATGCTACGATCGAGTATACGGTCTTGCTAAAAAAATTGCATTGCGTTCAGTTTCATTCTGTGAGTTCGACAGCTACTTGACTAAATGTTGTATTTTCGCCTTACGCGACTTGTTACATTTAGTAAAGTTCTGACTAAATGTTTTAACATAGAAGGGGAATTGAGACGAGGGTCGTGGTGTATGTGTGTGTGTGTGTGTGTGTGTGTGTGTGTGTGTGTGTGTGTGTGTGTGTGTGTGTCTGTGTGTCTGTGTGTGTGCGTGCGTGTGTGTGTGTGTCTGTCTGTCTGTGTGTGTGTGTGTAGAGCGATTCAAAGTAAACTACTGGACCGATCTTTATGAAAATTTACATGAGAGTTCCTGGATATGATATCCCGAGCCATTTTTTTCAATTTTTGGATATATGTCTTTGATGACGTCATATCCGGCTTTTTGTAAAAGTTGAGGCGGCACTGTCACACCCTCACTTTTTTTTTAAAATTGATTGACATTTTGGCCAAGCAATCTTCGACGAAGGCCGGACTTTGGTATTGCATTTCAGCTTGGAGGCTTAAAATATAATTAAAGACTTTGGTCATTAAATATCTGAAAATTGTAATTAAAATAATATTTTTATAAAACGATCCAAAATTACGTTTATCTTATTTTTCATCATTTTCTGATTCTAAAAATATATAAATATGTTATATGTGGATTAAAAACAAGCTCTGAAAATTAAAAATATAAAAATTATGATTAAAATCAAATTTCCGAAATCGATTTAAAAACAATTTCATCTTATTCCTTGTCGGTTCCTGATTCCAAAAACATATAGATATGATATGTTTAGATAAAAAACACACTCAAAAGGTTAAAACAAAAAGATGTACCGAAAAGCGCACAGCGCAACCACTTCCTCTCGTCAATTTCACTGCCTTTTGCACGAGCGGCGGACAACGGTCATTGTGAAAAAATGCAGTGCGTTCAGTTTCATTATGTGAGTTCCACAGCTTGACTAAATGTAGTGATTTCGCCTTACGCGACTTGTTCTTGTTTCTGCGGCAGCGCAAGTTATTTTGTCTAGGTCATGGCCGAACTTTAGGCCTACGGAGAAATATCGCTGGATATTTTCTCACCAGACTAACAGAGACAAAGAAGGAAAGTCATGCTATATATTCTTTTACTGGTTACATTAGAGCAAAGAAGTGAGACAGGGGATGGAGTGTACACATTGGCAAATAACTCTCAGAGGCCACTTTCCATTGTCAATATTTGTGCACGCAAATGGGATTTTGATGTTCCTTGAATGCAACCCTTGACATTCATTTTTAGGTTCATGGTAATTTTCGTTTTTGGACACCTGTATTTGCTCACAGCGATCTAAAAAAAATGCTGAAATGAGAATTTTCAAAAACAAAATTTACCGTTCAATTTCTCATCGCTGTGGGATAGCACAGTAGTCCTGAAAAAAGGACACGCACCTTTGATGTCGACCTGTTGGCAGTAGCTCTGCGGGTATTTTTCTGAAATGTGTTTGTAAAAGGAAGCAATGACGAAAGGTAAACAGCCCTCGCAAAACCATTGAGAAAAAACCGCTCGAATAAGCCTTTATAAACATTCACCCTAGCACGCACACGCACGCCACGCACACACACACGCAGGCACGCACACACACACACACATACACACACACGCACACACACACACACACAAGCACACACACACACACACACACACACACGCACACACACACACACACAAGCACACACACACGCACGCACATACACACACATACACACACACTTGTTTTCAAATCACATTTCTTACATAAGATTGCAGCCACTTGTCTTGACTGCAATATTTAACAAATGTTGCAATTGCGCACTGCCAGTAAAAAAATCTAAAAAAAAAAAGTCTCCAAAGAGCGAGCCGAGAGCTTCTGATGTTATAATTATAACTGTTTGAATGTGCTTTTTTCAAAGTTTTTGTTTGTTTTTGAAATGTTGTTTGACCGCATCAAATGTCTTAATTCAATATTTCCGAAACCTATTTTCCGAAAGTTACAGTTTGAAGTTCCAAATAAGTCAATCCAATACCCACGCCATCCCTTTTATCATATGCGTTTTTAAATGCACAGAGAATAAAATAAAGAGTCATCGAACGCGTCTTAATTATCAGTGAGAGTTTGAGATTTCACAATCTCTGTTTTTAATTTAAGAAAATACAAGTAATACAGGGAAAGGGCGGCCGAGTGGTAAAGTACACTTGACTCGGAAGCAAGGGTTTGCGAGTTCGACCCTGGGTGGGGGCGTAAGCAATTTTTTTCCCCCTTCCCTGGCCCAGGTGGTGGGTTCAAGTGCTAGTCTTTCGGATGAGACGAAAAACCGAGGTCCCTTCGTGTACACTACATTGGGGTGTGCACGTTAAAGATCCCACGATTGACAAAAGGGTCTTTCCTGGCAAAAATGTATTGGCATAGATAAAACATGTCCACCAAATACCCGTGTGACTTGGAATAATAGGCCGTGAAAAGTAAATATTCGCCGTAATGGCTTGCGATTTACTGGCCGATGTGAATGCGTGATATATATATATTGTGTAAAAAATTCCATCTCACACGGCAGAAATCAATATGTAAAGCGCTTAGAGAACGTCAAGCGCTATATAAATCTCCCATATAAATAAAATAAATCAATAAAGTACTTACTGTTAACAAGAGAACGTTTAGCAATCAACTTTGTCCAATCGCTATCATCTGAAACAAAAGAAACATTGAATCTATAAGCCATGCTAATATTGTCTAACCAAACGGACCTGTGGTTGCATGTTAGTTCAGACTCATATACTACACGAGTGTTTTCCTGATAACAGCATCATAGAGCTTCTTGTGTTTCCAGTGTTTTAAGTCACTGAAATATTTGATCACTGCCGATTTTACTAGTTATGAACTAGAGCTTTTTTTTAGATCATGCACCCATTACATTTTGAAGATAACACGTAAACGAGGATTTTTAATGTATTACCCGAACCCCCCAGAAACAAAGCAGCCAACACGTTGGTTAACACGTGGCTCGTTTGGGTTGCGTATCTCTTGTCATTCGGTGTCATGTAGGATAAATACCATGCTGCGTAGTATGTGTGGTTATTAAATACATACCTTGACACAATACCGTTGTGTTTTTCTTCTCTCTCTCTGCGTTCTTGTCCACACTTGCGGAGCTCTGCTTTCCGATGTGGCCCGAGGAATGCTGAACAGGTCTTTTCGGATTAAAAAAGCAAAAAAAAGCAAGTTCTCACACAGCTAAACACGAAACTGACAGTGACAAAAGAAGTGCGCCTGGGTGTGTTGCAATGGAAAATTTGTCACAATTTATATCCCACCAATATTTTATTACATAAAATGAAAGTAAGTCAAACAAAAAATTATAACGAGTGCCCACATATGTTGGATGTTATGGAACAATTTTTCTGTGAGTGTCCCCAAATTAGAAGGTTTTGGACTTATATTGAATGTACTGTAACCAGAATTTATTTTTACTTTTGTTTCATTCCTATTGTGCTACGATCCGCAAATTGTAAGGTTCCGACCTCGCTTTCGAAAGTGTCGTCTGCCGAACCCAGCAGCAGCTGGCTCCCAGCTCTGTCAAAAACTTACTAAACCCGTCAAACACAACAAGTAAGCAATCTTATTCTTTATATATGAGGATAACAACTCAGTATGATTATATTCTAGGTTTTACATGACCATGACTATGATTTAGGTTGGTTTTGATGCCTTTCATTTGCCTTTAGAGTTCGTGACTCGAAGTGCCACGTGTGGTTGTGGTTACGTCAGCAACTGACTGTGGGCAGTTTAACATTGAGCGAGTTTTAGCGTCAACTAAGGTGACTCGAGTCGAACCGGAGGTCGCAAAAACTCGGTCCGGTACGACTGGAGTGACGTCACCGGTTAACCAACTTTCAACCTTGCTTCCTGCGTAGGGTCTCTCCAGTTCCAAGATGGCTGCCAAGGCGAGGTGAGAAACTTCTGCAAATATTTTTTGACAAAGTTACGGATTGTGAGAAGACATTTGTTGTAAATCACTTAGCCTTTCAAAAATTAAGGATACTGGGTTGGATACTGTCTTGGTTTTAATGCATTTTATTTTAGCAGTGATGTTTATTTTGGGAAGAAATGAGGTCAACAGGAGTTTGGGTGCGATTTCGGCTCAAATGTACTTTAGCGCCCTGAACTTTTACCCGGCTGTTTTGCGCTCGATTTTCACGCTCACTTCTTCATTGACGTTCGAATCGATAGTTCGATGTTTTGGCATTACATTCACATCAACAATAAAACAGTACTGCTTGTTCATCATCGTCGTCCATCAACTCTCCACAACAGTAAATCCGTAACGCGCTTGTCGCCATCTTGTTGCAAGGGACGCGACTGGACACAACCCAACAGCGTTTCCGCGAATAAAAAACCCAGACATGCGCAGTGACCCTACCGTTGCTCAACCCTGTTCCTCGCGAAAACTCGCTCAGTATAGACCCTATCGGTATTCCAAGCTCTCGTAATCTCTCGCAAACTTCAGAGCATAGCAAAGCATTCGGTACAGCGATCTCGTGCGAGCTGCACAAGCCAAGGTTCGAAGTTCTCGCGATGTTCAAAGCATAAGAAAGAGCGTGTATCGCGAGAGCTGCTCAGATACCGAAAAGGTCTATTGTACAACTCTTTTTCGTTGAGAATAGTTTATTTAATAGCAAAGACGCTCTAACAAGAGTTTGCAGAAGAGTTGCTGCCTAAAACCTTCCATTTGTTGGAAATCGTACAATGTTCTAATTTTTGGATATTTGTTCATTTCGTTTTTGTGTACTCCAACTTCAATGTGGTTTAGTGAGCGTGATTTTTATCACTTACCTTGAGTTGAAAAAGCATTTTTACCTCACAAGAGTTCTGAGGATGGCTTTTGTTTATTCTTTCAGATTTTCACCATAGCGATCAAGTACCAGTGGTGGGTATCAACGGTTGCATTGAATATACGAATTAAAGAAATGAAAAGTATGTTCGTTGGGTGAAACTTAACTGTATGTCAAGAGTCTGGGACATGAGACAGGACATTGAAAACATTTTGAACAGTCTGACAGGTCGGGCTTTCTTATTGTCTATTACAGATGTATTATTCGGAATCGAAGAATGTCAGGAATCAGCGTTAATTAACCATGTTTTATTGATAGCAAAAATGCACAGCATTAGCAAAGTTAAGAAAACTAAATCGCATATTCCATTGGAAATTGTATTTCAACAAGAACTTGCGCTACGAAAGGTTTATCCCCATTGTACTTAGTTAGATTTTTGTTGAATTAAAAAGTAACCTAATGGAAATGTAACATGAAATGTAAAAGAAAAAAGTTGTAACAGTTGATTGAAAATGAAATAAAACACCAGTTAATATACAAAAAAATACCCAAAAAAGGAGACATGATGACGGAAGGAACAATAAGAAAGTGAATGAGCCAAGTAAACATTTATATCAATAACTGAGAGAGAGAGAAAGAAATGAAGACATAGCATGAGAAAAGTGTGTGTGTGTGAGTGTATAGGCCGGATGCGATTAACTACGTGTGTTGGTTTGTGTGTGAGTATGGATGTGAGTATAGCTATGAGCGTGTAGGTATGAGAGTGTCAGAAAGCAAAAGAAGTAACTGTAAACGTCAAACAAATGTTAATATGCGAGTGAACGACTATTTTCCATTAACGGTGCAGTACACTTTAGACAGAGAGTGAGAGGTGAGAGGAGGGGAATAGAGAGAGGGAGAGAGGCATGGAGGGAGAGAGAGAAAGGGTGAGCAAGAGGAGACTGAGGGAGAGAGAGAGAGGGGGATATATGAATGTGGTGGGGGAGGGAAGGAAGAGAGGGAGGGCGCGAAGAGGAACTCAGAACTCAGAACTCAGAACTTTATTACATAAGGATAAAGGTTTTAGGCTTAGCCTAATCTTCCAACCACGTCCTTCGAACATATACAGAGAATAATTGTAAACGAAAGCAAAGACTGCACACACACACACACACACACACACACACACACACACACACACACACACACACATACACACACGCACGTATATACACACACACACACACACAAACTCACACTCGCTTACACACACACACACACACACACACACACACACACACACACACACACACACACACACACACATGAAGAGTGAGAGAGACAGAGGAGGGAGAGAGAGAGAGAGAGAGAGAGAGAGTGAGTGAGAGAGAGAGAGAACTCGAACTCGAAAACTTTATTACCGAGGGATGATAGCATTAGGTCCATATGGTCCTTTCTTACAGCTAGTCCCTACTATAATACACACATGAAACAAAGAACAAATATGAAGAATGAAAACATTTAAACAAAAAATCAAATAAAACAAAATTATGCAGGGAAAAGTATAACAAAATAAAAATAAAAAATTCAAAAGTGTGCTTGTTAATGGAAGCATACTATACACTTTCTCTTTCACACATCCTCACACACACTCGCACAAATTGTACACCGACTTAGTCGTTAGAGAGGTGCTTTCGGAGCTGTCTTTTAAAAGAAGATAATGACAGACATGACTTGATATTTACAGGTAGTGAATTCCAAAGGAACGCACCAGAATAAGAAAAACTAGTTTTAAACAAATCGATGCGGGGCCTTGACAAGGCAAGGTTATTTCGAGTGTTTGAATAATATGACGGAGATGATTTGAAGAGTTGTATAAGATATGTTGGGGCGTCCTTATAGACGACTTTATACATAAATGAACATTTATTATACAAAAGCTGCTTTTTTAAGCTTAACATCCCAATACTTTTCATCTTTTCCTTTGTAGAAAGAGATGGACTGGGCAGAACTAGTTTAGCAGCTCTACGCTGGAGCGAGTTCAGCTTCTTCAAGTGAACTTCACTACACCCGTCCCATACTATGGAAGCATAATCAATATGGGGTTTTATGTGGGCATTGTAAAATAGTTTTCTTGTGTCTAGATTAATAATGCTTTGTAACTTTGACAAAAGAAACAGGTTTTTAGCAATTTTTTTGCAGATTCCATTGATGTGAGTCTGCCATTTGAGATCATTATCAACAGTAAGTCCCAGTAAACGGTGCTCAGCTACTTGCTCAATGGAGTGCTCATTTAGGGACAGACTCAGAGTCATTTCTGAAAGTTGATGTTTTTGGCGAGTGCTGATTATCATAGACTTTGTTTTAACTGGATTAATAAGCATACGATTTGCAGAACACCACTCAGAAACATCGTTTAGGCTCTGTTGTAATTTGTCTTGAATTTGTGCAGGGCTTTTCCCTGTTGCATGTAAGGTAGTATCATCTGCTAACATATGACACTCAACAGATTCGGACTGTAGGTACAAGGGCAAATCATTTATATACATGCAAAATAATACAGGTCCTAAAACAGACCCCTGTGGCACTCCACATTTCACAGTGCCCTGAAAAGAGTACGTATCGTGTACGTATACAGATTGAACCCTCTCTTTAAGATAAGAGTAAAAAAAAAGCGACAGTGCTAGAACTTTTCAAATAACATTTTAATTTCTGTAGAAGGATCTCGTGATCCACGAGGTCAAAAGCTTTTTTTAGGTCCAAGAAAACATCACCAGAAATGTCTAACCTATTAATGGATGAGTACCATGAATCAGTTAATCTGGCAAGGGCAGTGTTACATGAATGTTGAGAGCGAAAACCAGATTGAAGTTGATGCAAGAGATTGTGGTCCTCCAAATAAGTAACCAGATGTTTTTGAACATGCCTTTCAAGAGGCTTAGATAATACAGATAACAAAGATATAGGTCTAAAATCATTTAAGTCTTGAGAACCTTTTTTCTTTGGCAAAGGTATGACTTTCGCTTTTTTAAATTCTTTTGGAAAATCATTGTGTTGAATACATAAATTATAAACATAAGTCAGAGACTCTACTATATAAGGAGCAGATAGTTTTAATAATTTATTACTTATTTCATCAAGTCCGGAAGATTTTTTATTTTCTAACCTTGCTATGTACTGGCCAACTTCATGGATGGCCATTATCGGAATAACAAACGCATCCGTGTTTCTTAATTTTTCATCACAGAACATCTGCAAGCGTTCACAACAGGAATGTGGTTCTGTACCTGGAGATTTTGAGTGAGAATCTACCAGTGATTCAGCAACGGACAAAAAATAATCGTTAAAGTCGTTGGCCTTTATATTCTGAGGAATACTACTATTTTTTGAGGAGTTGCCTTTTAAAAACGTGTTCAGGGTGCGCCAGACTTTTGAAACATCTTTGTTGTTACCCACAAGTTTATCAAAATATGATCGCTTCGCGTTTCTCACAAGATTCTTTACTCTGTTACGCGCTTTTTTATAATCTTCAAATAATTTGTTTGTCTTTAACTGGTCGCGATACGCCATTGCTTCGATGATATCAATGGTTAACCAGGGAGGAAGTTTAGGATGTCTTACTCGTTTCCGCCTCACAGGTGCATGTCGATTTACCACATCGATAAAGAGGGAATACCAGGCTTCAAGTGCCTCGTTAGGATCGGTATAATTAAGCACAGAAGCAAAAGGTGTACAATTCAAATCATTAAAGAAGAGACCTTGATTAAAATGTTTAAAAGACCTGTATGAAATATGTGTGACCTTTTGATTCTGCCTTGGGTAACTTCATCAATTTGGAACAGCTTACAGGACTATGATCACTTACACTAAGGTCGGATACACAGGCACCTAAGACTGTGTCCGGATTATTCGTATAAATATGATCGAGCAATGTAGATGTCGTTGAAGTTACCCTTGTGGGTGACTTTACAAGCTGTTTAAGCCCAAATAACTGAGTAGTTGATTCCCAGCTGGGATGGGACTTTAACATGTCTATGTTAAAATCGCCAAGTAGCATAACGTCAGCATTGTGTTTGCTCTTATTATAAACATTGTCTAACATTTGTACAAAATGATCATACCACTCAAAATTTGCCGCAGGATTTCTATAAAGAAAACACACGAATTGAGGGGCCATTGATTTACTGGGTTTGAGTTCTAACCAAATGCATTCTACTGCGCTGGGTTCCAGGTCTATGCGTCTACGCGTAATGTGTTTAATTGAGTCATGAATATATACCGCGATTCCGGTCTGCCCTTGGATTTCTGGGTCTCGCCTTTCAACACAATAATCAACAATCGCGATATTATCGGAAACCCTGGAATCTAATCTTGATTCAGTAATACCAAATAAATGATAATTCGGAGACGCTTTTTCAAGGAAGGCACAGTAATTGTAAAAGGAAAAAGAATGTCCAGTATAAAAACAATATCCATTTTGCGTGTAACTGAAAAAACATATTGTATAACAAATTCCAAACAAGCACGCAGACGGAAGAGAAAGAAAGTTATCAAGAAAGAGAGAGAGCGAGTGAAAGGGTTGTAAGTTTACAGTAGGCGACATCACAATAAAAATAAAACCCCTTCTGAAATACACTACTCACAAAAAGTTAAGGATCACTTAGAGAAAACAGGTGCTCAATAAAATCAGTTCGCTACTGTTATTTCTTTCTCAGTCAAACCAAATTGTTATGAATTCTTGTTCAGCTGTAAGTGGGCGATGTTGTGTTAGTGGGAACATTGCATGAGATTCTCTACTACTGAGCTTGGTAGCAAAAGAAAAAGCGGAAACTTGCGAAAAAGGACCTTGTTTTGGACCGTTCAGCCCGAACACATTGCACAAGCCACATGGAAAAACCATTATGCACGCGCAAGCACTGCTGTTTATGTGTGAGATGCTGTCACTTGCTTGGCTTTTTGAGAAGCCATACCACCAGTATTAGGCATTATCTGACAATGCCTCCACGACGAAAATTGAACGAGTTTGAGAAGGGACGAGCTGTTGCAAGGTTCCAAGATGGTGTCCCCAAGCGAGAAGTGGCCAGGCGACTTCACGTGTCCATCTCGGTCATTGTCAGACTGATTCAACGTTTCACAGCCACTGGGAGGGTCCAGGAAAGACGCAGACCTGGGCAACCAAAGAAGACAACTCCACGTGAAGATCGTCTCATTGAACGACTAGCCTTGCAAACAAGAACAGCCTCTTTCAGCATTATTCGAAGGCAACTGAGGGTGGCTACTAACACCAACATCAGCCAGCAGACCATACGGAATCGCCTTTATGGGTTTAACCTCCGTTCTCGTCGCCCAGCTGCACGGCCACGCTTAACTCCAGCCCATTGGGCAGCACGCCGCGCCTTCTGCAGACGTCACGCGAGGTGGACACGTCAGCAATGGTCCCAGGTCCTGTTCAGTGATGAATCACGCTTCACCCTGAACCACAACGACGACCGACTGAGGGTCTGGGGGCGCCAGGGGGAACGCTACATTGACGCCACTGTCCAAGAAAAGGTGGCCTTTGGTGGAGGTTCTGTAATGGTCTGGGGGGCCTTCAGCCTTCACCACAGAACACCCTTGTTTCATGTACAGGGTAACCTGACTGGCCTCCGATACCGGGATGAGATCCTTCGATCGCTGGCTGTGCCTACACTGCCGCAGATGGGACCGCAGGCTGTCTACCAGGATGACAACGCTCGCCCCCACAGGGCAAGGGTGGTCAACGACTTCCTGCAGCAGTCTGGAGTCAACAGAATGGAGTGGCCAGCATGCAGTCCTGATCTCAACCCGATTGAGAACCTCTGGGATGAGTTGGATCGCAAAGTGAGGAGCAACCACTCCCCTCTCAGGGATGTCCAGCACCTCTACCAGATGCTGCAGGCAGAGAGGCAGGCGCTTCTACACAGGATCTTCACCATCCTGGTCAACTCTATGGGGTCTCGCTGCGTCGAGTGCCAGAACAGCCAGGGCGGTTACACGCATTACTGAACTTTTGGAAGCATCTGAATGCCATGTCTTGTGATTTCAACGACTTTGTGAAATTAAATTTCGATACGTACACACTTTGATAAAATGTACAGACCAAACGATTGCTCGAAATTAAAGGAAATGTTGTATCGTTATCACTAAAGCATTGAATTAAACGTTTGCCAAATACCAACGCATTGGCTTTCTTATTTGGAAAGTTATGAATTTGTGTGCAAGTGATCCTTAACTTTTTGTGAGTAGCGGGACACAAAAAAAGAAGTCTGATCTTCTTAAACAAAAAAGAACCGGGAAAGAAAGAAAGAAAACCCTCTCAGCAAATTCAGTTTCCACAGAAAATCAATCTTTCACAGCTGAAAGACGACAGACGACCTTTGTCCAGCGTAAAAAAAAACACCAATTGCTTGAAAGTCATCAATCCATAAAAACATGTGAATGTGGGGACTACCACGATTTTGGAATTCCACACGATGAAAATAGTCAACAACTTTCCCCAGTGGTTGAGAAGGTCCTAAGATAATATGTTTCATGAGGTTTTGAAATCGACGATCAAAATGTACTGCACTCATAAAAGGATCTTGGATGACAGTTTTTGCAAAAGAAGATTTTGAAGAAGCATCCTCATAAGAAACATTCTTTGCTGTCATTTCAACTTCAGGCCAATGAAGATCATCAGCAGATAATGTCATAAACAGTGTTGGTGGTCCCAAACTACCAAACATGGCAAGCAAATCATGCAGTTTATTGCGAAAATATGCAGCCGTTCCTGGTATACTTTTCATGAACATGTATGAAGTATCATGCAATGAGATGTTACGATTTCTAGCATCTTTGGCACACACTCTGTTATTATTTCCAGTCGCAAAAGGAGATGTAATTTTCATGTACACAGAAGCTGCTTGTTTCAGAAGAAGTTCATCAAATGCGACAGCTGATTGAAGAAGATACATCATGTCTGTTCTGAATCGGTTGTCTTTGTTGTACACTCTATTTGGTAGGTACATAGATAACATTATTTTAGTTTGTCTCGGATGATTAAAACCATTGTTTCCTTTCGGAAATAACCAGGGAAAAGCCATTTCCTCTCCCAGTTCAATTTCATATATATATATACTCACAGGAGAATGTTTAGATCTGTGAACATGCAATGTTGACAATACATCTTCATCTTGATTAGACTTTGAGTTTGATTGAAATGCTGAGTTATCAACAGGAACCATGACTTCATGCTGTGTTTCTTCAAAGTTGTTTTCAAAATCGGTATCATGACTACCATCATGTAACTTGTTAGTTGAAAGCAAAGTAATTCTGTAAGCCTGCCACTTATTTATAAAAAGAAACGTTTGATACTTTTACCAAACAGTTAGTATAATGCACGCTCTACCTGTATTCGTCTTTAAATTCTGCAAGACTGAAGCGAAAGAGGTCTGTCTCAGTTTTGTGGTCAGTTTGTTGTGTACATTTACACACGCACAACGAACAACACATGCACAGGCCCGGGGGAAGCTCTCCTTTCTTATGTACGACCACGGACGTATACATGTAGTTTACATGTTTATTAGTCATCTATGTAATTGATTACGTGTATGATATGACGGAGAGTCGCATCGGTTTGATGCCGTGAACCCAACCGTGGCTGTGGCTGTCGTTTGAAGTAGCCTACTTCTTTATAAAGATTCATTTACATTCTACTTCTGACCAAGGCATGTTTGGTACCTACTGAATCCTTGTTGCGTGTAGTTTTACGTGGCACGTTGCCCAAAGTTGTATTCTTGAGGAGCATAAAATAAAACGTGTTACAAAGTTATCTCAAAACTCTGCAGTGACTGCTCGCGCAGCAGGTCAGCTAATTATAGCACGCAGCCCCCACAGACAGCTCCCGAGCCGAGACCATATGACTCGCCGCTCCTGCGGCTCGTCAAAAAGAGACATGCTCGGCTTCGTCTACAATTGTCTAATTTTGAAGCAACGTATATTTATCACTACAACCAAAAAAAGAAAGGACCATACATAACCTTTCCAAAGACACCAAACACGACGTACATACATTCAGACATGCGTGCCATGCGTGAAGTTGAAAATGTTTCAAATGTTTGTGCGTGCGAGAGGTTTTCATGTGTTTTACAATAGACTGTAAAAACACAGTCACTTTTTTCTGTCTTCCACATTGGGTATATATGACAAACACATACATGCACTTCACTAGGTTTGGGTGAAAAGGGGTTCCGTCTTACTTGACACGAGTAACTGCCTGTCCAAACCATCGAAAATCACACGTATACAATAATGAAACAGTGCATTAGTGAACCACAAGGTGTATAAACACGCTACAGTCAGCAGTCTTTTAAGACACACTTATGGGACGGATTCAGACAAAATCAAGTGTTGCAGATATAACACACGTTTCTCATTCAAACTTATAAAGTTTCAGCTCAGAAAGAAGTGAGGTGCGCAAACCAGAGCCAGAGATAAACTGTTAATTAGTGGCATCCCGCTGCCAGCCTCCAGTAAAGATAAAGAGGGCTCTCGTTTTCCCACGGGGGCCAGTCTGGAATGCCAGAAACTGGGTCAGGGCAGGGAGGGGTGAAGCAGGCAGTGTGTGGAACTAAAGGGGAGAGTTTAGGGGGAAATGAACAGCGTACGTTCTAAAAACTTATTTTCAATAAATGTTCATTCTCAAACACTGGGAAAAAAAAGAAGGACCTAATTCATTTTCTCACAGATATTGATGTAATGCTATACAAGCAAACGGGGGTGACGCAACCATCATAATTTTATTCCATGAGCAAACTACGATGTTGGCAGTGTAGTGCCAAAAACAAAAAGGCCTTAATTATAGCCTTCAATTGTGTTTGACAATATCAATGAATTATTGTTGTGCAAATTGAACAAGATTCTGCCTGTCTTGAGCCCAGACACAAAACAACATCAGTCTGTTGTGCGTATGACTTCAGTTATGTACAGTACTACAGCCTGTAGTCTGTGTACACCCCAAGGACAAGAAATATTTGCACAGCATTACGACAGAAGCAAAGAAGCATCTCATTGCATTTTTAATGATTTGTTCTTGAGTGCTAATACCTTTTGTACTTGCAATCTGCAACCCGGTTTTTATATATCAAACGTAATATTGCATCGCATAAAAAAAATTGCATATTTACCTTTCATTATGCTCCCTTTTGGTACCTGAGCGTAGGCCGTGTTTGTTTGTTGTCTGTTGTACAACGTCTGCATAGACAGAAAGACACACACACACACGCACACACACACACACACACACACACACACACACACACACACACACACACACAAACACACACATACACACACACACACATACACACACAAACACACACACACATACACACACGGGCGCGCAAACACACACACACACACACACACACACACACACAAACACACACACACATACACACACACACACACATACACCAGTCAGAACACCCTGTATAGCAACACATATAATAGCAAATTTAAGAGCTTTTCGTTTTACCCCCAAAGCATAGCGTTCTCTACTCTTAAGATCGCCATGCCCCAAAGCCATTTGAATTGAACCGTAACGCAAACAAGTTTTCTATCTGAAAAAAGAGCGTCCACTAAAGAAAATGGGCATTTTTGAAAGACCTCAGAAGAAGAGTTGAAGCTGATATAGCATAAATGTCAACTACACGGAGCAGCATACAACGTTGCATATATGTCACATTCGCCTCTGTGCCGTGTTGAACTTGCACAACATTTTAACGGAAAACCCTTACAACGTCATTTGTCGAGTTCTTTTTGCTCTTCGTAATGGGAAGCCTATAGAATTAAATCGTGTCCATTGTCCTGTGTCCTGTTTTGTATAGCTTTACATTCATTGCATATCAGCTGCGGCTACCAAACAAACAAAAAACAAACAAAAGTAAGATTTTTTTGCCATCCTCCAAACATGAAGTCACTGTTTCCAACTTGCTGACAGACTGAGACAAAATGGATATGCCCTGTTCGCTAAGACTCAACATAAAACTCATTACTATAAGAATGTTAAACACAGCTCAGTTTTAGTTACCGTTTTGACAACTAAACGTGAATCATATCGTCAAAAAGCGCAATTTGTGCGGTTATATGTTGTTAGGGATCTGTGACTTGATACCAAAATATTGCTGAGAAAAGCAGATCTTTAAATAGACATGTGTTTTTCAAAAAAACTGTTGTTCGCCATTTTGGGCTATACACATGGAAAAACAATCCTGAACTTCTGGGGCCAACTGTATTATATTGGGTTTTAACAATACCAACCAGAGCTGTCACTTGATGTGTCACTAGATTCTCCATCCGAAGGCGCACAGGTTCGTCTATTTGAATTCCCATCGGATGTTGTGGAATTTTTCTGTCTGGGTTTCTTTGCTGGGCACGTCTTGATTTTAAACGCAGACCTTTTCGGTGCATACTGTGCCCGATTGGCGATCTGCTGCATACTGTAGCTCTCCACGGCCTCTCTGAAACATGGCAATGATGGTCCAAGCATTGACACGATTCCCATTAAGATTATATTCAAGCAGCAGGTTAACATCAGCGGAAAGAAACTTGTTCTTTTTCATGTAGACTGTTGCTGTGAGGTTCTGTTGGTTAACATCAATCATCATATAAAACAAATGGCGTAGTTTTCTACGAGATAGTGTTCCAAAAGTAAACAAAGACTGTGGCCACTTTACAGTTCACTAACATTGCAAGCTTCTTAATTTAATTTAACAACAACTATTTGTTACATCAACCCACACTGCAATATGTTAGGCAATGTACCAAGCAATGATGCATTAACATGTAAATCTATGTAGGTGTCAGGGGGCTTTACATGTTTAGTTCTAAAATAACGACCGAAACCTAAATATGGAAAATAATATTTTTCCCCCACAGAAACCTCACTGAAAAAATACTTAGATACTATCTATGTGTGAACAAATGAAGAACCACACGATCACAACAGAAGAACATTGATAGAGAAACTAAATAGAATATAAACAAGTCGCGCGAAGCAAAATTACTACATTTAGTTAATCCGAATGAATAATCATAGAATGAAATTAACGCACTGCATTTTTTTTCCACCAAGATAGTAAACCTTTGTCGATTTCCCGAGTCCCAGCGCCAAGAAAGCTCTTTCACAAATAAGCGTGCAAAAAGTGACAAGCCTTTATAGTGCATTAGCGCTTTCCATTGACATGAAAGCGCTCTTTTCTTTATTCTTTGTAACTATCTGAGCTTGTTTTTAGTCCAAAAATAACATATCTATATGGTTTTGGAATCAGGACATGATACAGAATAAGATGAGGTCATGTTTGGATCGATTACAAACATTTTACATTTTAATTAGAATATATTCCGAATTTTAATGACTAATCTCATTATGTAATGTGTAAGCTTCTAAGCTGACATGCATTCCCCTAGTCCGGGCTTCATCAAAGATTGCTTTGTGTGACAGTGCCACCTTAACTTTCCCAAAACCCGTATGTAACGTCATCAAAGACATTTATCGCAAAAATGGGGGGAACACTTCTTGGGATATCAATTGCAGAAACTCTCATGTACAGTTTCATGAAGAACGGTCCAGTTGTTTTCTCTGAATCGCTCTCCACATACACACGCACAAACACAGACAAACAGACACTGCACCCTCGTCTCGATTCCCCGTCTATGCTAAAGTTACTTAACCGTGAATTGGAAACAAACAACAACTGTGAACCAACTGTTTAAAGCCCCAGTCTGTCTCAAATGGCTTACAGAACGATTTGAATCTTGTCATTCAATAAAGCAGTTCTAACCTTTTCGAACAGACTTGCAATTGCATTTAATAGCATTAAATTACACAGTTCGTTTGAATGGCTATTTAGCTCGCGTAAACCACACACCAGTTGTCGTGGTTTATCAAACCCCTGCGCCATCGTGAACCCGTGTGATCCACTTTTATTTTTTTCACAATTTAGTCGTCAGTTTGTGATTTCAATGCATCTGCAATAGCACGTTATTGTGTACATCTGAATCTAAAACGCAACAAACGGCTGCGAGACACACAAACTTATCGGCGGCGGTTGGCTTCAAACAAGCAAGCGCTATGCAGAACATTGTCTGCTACGGGAAACACCACCTTGCGTGACACACTTCCGAGCCCCCTTTTTTCAAACTTTCAAAACTTCGAATTGTACTGATCTTGTCTTGAAAAAAAAGATTTATTTTATGATTTAGAAATGTTTGTGTAACAGGCTGTCAATTTATTATTGAGATTTTAAAAGTTAGGTCTAGCGTCAAAACGAGGCGTCCGATTTGTCTCATTGTATATCCGGCTGGCCAAGCAAAAATAAATTCTTTGACAAATGCTCGCTCTGTACGGAGGGCACCTAGGATGTTCTCAAGTGGTGAGTGTTTAAACGGAAGGGTGTTTGCACGGTGTGTAAAGGCCTGACCGTATCTGTGGCCAGAAACTGATGGTTTAGGGGAAGCTGAGTGTGCCTTTAAACTAAATTTCAAACACGAAAGTCAAACAAACATCATGTCAAACGTTTAACAGTGTACGAATATTCTAAAATATGGTTACACCCAAGCTAAGGTATCCCTGTAACCACAGTTATAAAACTTCTTCTTCTTTGTTCATGGGCTGAAACTCCTACGTTCACTCATGTTTTTGCACGAGTGGGGTTTTACGTGAATTGCCGTTTTTACCCCTCTATTCTGCTAGCTTACGCCGATTTCGAGAGAAGCATGCTGGGTATTTTCGTGTTTCTATAACCCACCGAACTCTGACATGAATAACAGGATCTTTTCCGTGCGCACTCGGTCTTGTGCTTGCGTGTACACACGAAGGGGGGTAAGACCTTAGTAGATATGCACACAAGTTGACATGGGACGGCCGCGGCCGGGATTTGAACTGACCACCTTCCGATTTGGAGCCCGCTGTCTAAACCACTAGGCCACTGCGCCCGTCCGTAATAATACGAATTATCTACCCCACACTTAATTTTATTCTGAATTGTGGTCTTTCTACTTAACTTACCTCAACCCATTCTGATAAGAAACATGTCTAACCCTGAGCATAAGTAAATAAAAGTGACATGACATTTTATAAGCTTTTTTGTATATAGGTCTGTAAGTTCAAAGACTTCAAAAGAGAGAAATACAAGTCGCATAAGACGAAAATACAACATTTAGTCAAGCTGTCGAACTCACAGAAGGAAACTCAACGCACTACATTTTTCACCAAGACCCGACTTTCCGACCTTGACATTGTAGTTAGGGTCATGTGGGCGTCGGCATCATTGTCCAATTAGAAATAATCAATGATCATCTCCAAGGTGTGTTCCGGTCACAGAATTCTGGTCCGGAACGCAAAACAGTTTGCGCGGAAAAAGATTGGTAACAAGAAAAAGAGAACGTGGTTTGACAACTATTAAAAGGGCATTTTGACCGGCTCGCACTAAAGCATCGTTCAAATGTGGGAGAACGACACATCTGACAAATAGCCAGTGATTACCAACATGAGAAACTGGGGATATGAATCGTAATCCGTATGTAAGTTTGAAGCGGCCTTGACGCTGTTTGTACGTCAATCCGGAGAGAAGCTATCGTACCAGGCCTTAGCCATTTTGTCAAGTTCCACTCCCAGTGTGCCGACTACGGCCCTGAAAGTTCGATTTTGCTAGCTAAAAATAAATGTTCTACTACCTTGTCAGTCTAGATCTGGAACTCATGAAATAGCACTATTCAAATCGCAATTGTATCCCCATTAAGTGTTTTTCTAGATCTAAGCATCGACCAAATTCAATAGAAATGTTCCTTGCATGGCATATTTACCTAAATCTTTTATTAAGTTTGTTGAAAATCAAAGTTTTCGTTTTTTGTTTGTTCGCGTGTCCGGTTTTTGTTTAGTCGATTAGCTTACACGATATGTGTGGCTATTTATTATGTAAATGTGGTTTAGCATGTATAAAATGAGACCTAAACCACATACGCCATGAAAGTAGAGTTCCCCGTTCAGTACCAAGATTGCCAGTATTATATTCAGACAACCTTTGGATAAATGTGTGGGGCTGTGGTGTTGCAGTGGTAGATTGTTTGCACGAGTATGTAGGTAGGTACGTGTACATTTGTGTGCTTTTGTGCAGTCATTTGTTTGTGAAGCAGGAACATGCAACATTTTTGACAAACATCAGGGTTGTGTGTGTGTGTGTGTGATAAAACCAACCAAGCTTACATCCAGCACAAAAAGCTTCAGCTCTACTTCACCAGTCAAAGTCACAAACGCATTGCTTTATTCAGCTTTCGACACATATATTCACTCGATCAGAATCGAACCCTCTTCATGAATATTTTATTTCAGAAAAAAATAACATGTTGATTCTACACAACAAATGGTATTGCTATATGCTATGAACGATGAAGAATAGCAACCGAGACAGGTGAGGCATCAAGTTTCTCAGCCTTTCATCAAGCCCTTATGTTGCATATATGTCATTTGTTTGTTTTTTATCTCCTGATGTCATTTGTTTTTTTTATCTCCTGATAACTGACCAGAAAGGTACAGACATCGATTCTGCAACTACCTCGTAAACTTCTCGACCGCTAATACACCAGAACTTAATACAGTATGCAACACTCAAAGGCTTGATTACCTGTTTCATTGAAACGGAAGAAGGAATTAAAAGACGATATGTAACTAAGAAGAACCGATGTATTCAAGTTCAGAACGAAGCAGTTTCTGCCTCAGAGCCTGTATCTCATGCTATGGAGCCACTAGAAGAGAAATGTCTGTCGTAGTTTGACCCAACAGACAGAGAAGTCAAGGGGGGTAATCTGTCGACAGCAGTTGTATTGCTGGTTTGTATTTGAATTTACAAACCATTCTTATTCCCTTGTATAATTTGTGTATCGCTTCAGTAAACACTCATCTATTTTGAAGATTACGTAATTTTCTAAAAATCAAACAAATCGCAATTCAATATTTCACGCAAATTTTACTAATCCGCAAACAATTTTGCATGAACAAGTGTTATGTTAGGGAGAGAGAACGAGTGCGTAGTTAGATACATTTTGAGTGGAGTAGCTGAAATGCGTTAGCCTTATACACATTATGTTATTGAACTGCTTAGCAGAGATTTCCAGATCAATTATACGGCGTTGAAAGACTGGTCTGTAGTACGGTATATACATACAAAATATAAAAATAAAGGCACAGAATATGAAAGAAAATTGTAGAGTAGGTTGCTTTCTATCCTACTGCTCATTGGGGTGTGCACGTTAAAGATCCCACGATTGACAAAAAAGTCTTTCCTGGCAAAATTGTATAGGCATAGATAAAAAATGTCCACCAAAATACCCGTGTGACTTGGAATAATAGGCTGTGCAAAGTAGGATATGCGCCGAAATGGCTGCGATCTGCTGGTCGATGTGAATGCGTGATGTATTGTGTGAAAAATTCCATTTCACACGGCATAAATAGATCCCTGCGCCTTGAGTCCGAGTCTGGAGATACGCGCGCGATACAAGACTTTATATAATAATGCTCTAAATTAGCAAGAGGCAAGCTTTACAATGCTATTCACACCAGGATGCAAAGCATTTAGTGCTAAAGCTCCCAAATCACAAGACAAACACACTTCTTGGGGCTACAAGAAATGTTATAATTAGACACATTTTTGTAAACAAAATTTATTGCCTACCTTGAATCAAACTTATAAAAAAAATATTCGGAGAAAAAAAGTTATACTTAAAAGCAATGCTATCAAGAAATAGGTAGACAACCCGTGTAGATACCTTTATTCTTGAGATATTTTATTTTTGGAGGATGTCACTATGCAATTTTACAGATTTAAAAAAAATGAAATAAAAAGAAGCTTCAAATGATCTCCCTTGAACAAACACTTCTTGTTACAATTTGTTTTTACTATGTGTTAGTTTTAAGGATATATAGAAGAACAATAAGGAAAAAAATGCTGCAAACTGACTTAGACGTATTTACAATTTAATTAAACAAAATGTTTCAAATTATCTGATAAATAAATTCTACATTAAAATTAAAGCAGATCTAGGGACTTGTGCACATGCACGAAAGTCGCACCCAACATAAAACATAAGAAACTATGATCTGCATCTCTTGTTATGATGATAATGGCACCTGTCGACGGACTTGCACGCCATATATATGTTTTACTGTGCGCCCATACATAGCGTATCACCAACTCTTGTTCCAAATAGAAATAGTTTCTGTGAGGACGTAAACTCCCCCCTTATAGTTCGGCTGCATGTCAATGGTCTTTCTCTGGGTGACTCGATTCTGAGGAGATAAAGAAAATGCATTTAGTGCAAGCAGTACATAATTTTTTTCATTTTCATTTTCATTACTTTATTGTCCCATCGCTGGGAAATTCGGGTCGCTTCCTCCCAGTCTGCGTGTTTAGGTGTATTCAGCCACCTGCACTTATGGCAGAATGACCAAGGTCTTTTACGTGCCATTGTGATGACACGGGGGTGGGACA
>NC_090260.1:20969902-21002402 GCF_037325665.1 Littorina saxatilis | reverse complement strand
CCTCCAAGCTGAAATGCAATACCAAAGTCCGGCCTTTGTCGAAGATTGCTTGACCAAAATTTCAATCCATTTGATTGAAAAATGAGGGCGTGACAGTGCGGCCTCAACTTTCACGAAAAGCCGGATATGACGTCATCAAAGGCATTTAGCAAAACAAACTCTGGGGACATCATACTCAGGAACTCTTATGTAAAGTTTCATGAAGATCAGTCCAGTAGTTTTCTCTGAATCGCTCTACACATACACACACACACATACACACATACACCACACACACACACACACACACGCACAAGCACACACACACACTCACACACACACACACACACACACACACACACATACACGCACACACACACAGATACACGCCAAGTCTCATTTAATTTAAAAATAAGATCAGATAAGATGTTACTATCGTTTCTTTTGACTTAAAACATTGTTTCAACTTCAAGATATTTTCATGTTCACAAACAAACACATAGAAAAACGATTTAGAAAAATGATCCCCTCTGAATCGTGTCTTATTTAAAAGATATGCGTCACTGAATGTTTTCCTATTATTCATCTGTTAGTTGCCTCCCTTGATATTCATTTTTGAAACATTCTAAAGAAAAAGACTGTTCGAATTCCCCTCAAAACAATGCAATATAGAACACGAAGAAGACAAATTGTGTAGAGATCCTAATTCCTTATTCTGTGGGCATACCAAAGAACATAATATCAATAAATTGATTGGCCTCAAGTTATATATCGCACTGACGTGTTCCAAAGCGGCAAGATTTCTCAATAAAACTTAGGACAGCAAGAACGTATCAATATTGACAAATTCTGGAGATAAGGTACTGAATCTTGGGGTTGTTACATCATCATACAGAGTGACCCAAAACAAATGCAACCCTCAAATACTTTAATAACTTCTACATCTGTTGACTGAATCACTTGATATTTAAGGGACATTAGCTTCAGCCTATACCTAACATTTCCACAAAGTGACATTTTCATAGAGTAAATGGTTTGACTTTTGTACAATTTCAAACAATGTTGCCAACTTCGGGGATCGACTCAACCGTAGGATGTTTGAAATTGAGCTGTAGCCAAACTAACCCGATTTCATGATTGTTACCTTTTGGGTAATTCGAATGATAACATATACCTTAATCAACATTAAACAATTAGTCACTTAGATACAAGAATTACAGGCAGGCTCAGGGCATTTCCCATGGATGAATGCGTTCATGTCATTGATGAATTGTGCGCGACATTGCGCAAATGTAACTTTACAACGGAAGGGTTAAATTTCATAGTAATTTGAGTTTGGCAAATATCTTCATAGTTGTTGTGCATGCATTTCAGTTCTTCCGCGACCTTTGTACAAAGTTTTGAATCGGTAGGTAACATGATACAATATTTACCATTCTTTTCAAAATGTGGTCCAAACTACACCTCCGACATTCTCAATGGCACGAACGTTTTCCTGCTTGGGGATTGCCTTGGGCCTAGCTGTAACTGCTTCTTTCAGGTCACCGATGATCTAAGGGGTGTAGGGGGTGTCTGTGTATACTCAGACATTCAGATAATCCAAAAGGCTTAAGGTCTGTAGGGTTTAGATTAGGTAAGTATTGCTGCCACTCAATGTCAAACCTCGTTCTGTTGAGTCGATCGCCGAATTTGGTAACCTTTTTTGAAATTGCACTAACGTCAGACCGTTTGATTTATACAACGGTCACTTTGTGGAAAGGTCATGCATAGACTGTTACTTAGGTCCCCTCAAATATAAAGTAATTCGGCCAACAGATGTAGAAGTCATTCGCATTTTGTAGGGTTGCATATTTTGGGTCACCCTGTACTAGCAAATAATGTTGCACAGTTTCAGCAAAGTTGCCACAAAAACATTCCGGGTTGTCTACTAAGGGGCGATTAAACATATCGTATTTTAAATCGCTCATTCCAAGTCTCAATTTGCAATGCAAAACTTTATTTTTACGATTTCGGGAATAATAATACAGTTGAATCATAGAATCACACTGTTGTAAGTTCTCTTTCAACTTTTCCAAAGCCTAGCTGCAGAAGGAATAACAGATGATTTACACAAATCTGACTTACGCTGGGGAGCAAGGGATTAACGTCAGAAACAAATGGTACGTGCTTATAGAGCGTGGAGGTAATTTGGTACATTGCCATGGACCATTTAATAATATAGCATTCATTTGTGACGGCATCTTCGCTGTACTAGTGGTTTAAACCCAGATACTGTCTACAATAATTATTGTTCTTGTTAAGTTCCGTTAATTATTGGTCTGCTCGAAAAATCATATGGAATAAGCTACATTGTAATTCAATCAAGTTTGCGTTTTAATGAAACAGATCCTGTGATTGGTCAGAATGCCCCAACTCATTAAAAATTACCGGTGACTAATTGTCGATAGTCACTCGCTAAAAAATCCATTAACAACCTGCTGGCGAGGCGCATTGATACAGCCTCAACTAGTCTCGGTTAGCTTTGAGGGTCATTTTAAAAGTAGGAAATATGAAGGCCAACGAAATACCGAGACCATAAGGTATGCGAAGTGATGACGTCGAATACGTGACGTAAGTTGATGCATGAATTCTTCCGGACTGCGTCAGTCAATTCCAAAGATCGCCTTTGTGATGAAAATAATTTGTTTTAGAGTTTGCTGTCCAGAAACCCGTCAAAAAAGAAGGGAAAGTGTGTGTGTGTGTGAAAGAAAACAAAACAGGAGCAGAGTAATACGATAGGAATACAGAGACATATTTCTTGGGGCTTGACCCTTGCAGGTAGGTGGACTGAAAGTAGTGTGTGAACCAATTCTGTCTGTGCACAACCGCATGAAAGGAGGAAAGAGATCGTCGTCAAATTGAATTACAAAAACATTAACACGCTTCCATTTGAAACTTCTCGGTCTTCATCGGGGATTGACGCCCTCCCAAAGTCTAATTGAAGCCCTCCGTCGCTTCGCTCCGTCGGGCTTCAATTAGCTTTTGTCGGGCGTCAATCCCCGATGAAGACCTCGAAGTTTCAAATGGAAGCATGTTAATGTGTAATTGTTGTCATTTACACCAACAATACATGAATATACCGTACACTACCTTGTATACGCCCAGTATCGAGTAAACGCCCACCCCCTACTTTTGGTCAAATTTAAGAACAAAATTAACGGACCCACAACTCCGGTTGTAGGGGAAGGGAAGGCAAGTCGACCCCCTCGGGTATGTCGTCCCCCCTCGATTTTGAGAACATGACACTGCAGGGGTGATTATAATCGATTTCATAAGCCAGAGTTACCCAACCTGAATCAGTTGAAGAAAAAAAAATGTCGAAAAAAACGGGCCCAGCAAAGCGGTAAGTCTTTGTCAATTTTGATGGTTTCCACTCTAAAATTGTTGCTCAAAAAAACAACACAGTCAGTGCATGGGAGCCGCTGATTCGTAAAATGCACCAGATCTGCAAAAAAGCAATGGCTTTCATAACAACTAGTCGAAAGTTATAGATCTCAGGCTATCCCAGGAGCAATGGTAAATAGCAATGTTCAGCGAGTACCATGATCGGGTAATTCGTCCCCCCCTTTGTCGTGTAACTCGACCCGGGTCACAATACCCGACTATGGGTCCATATCACTCTCTCGTCTGTGTAGACTCTTTCATCTCAAAGATGGACTGTTATAATGCACACTCTTTTATGTTATTATTTATTTTTAACAGCCAAATTGACGTATTGTTGATTTAAATTATGTGCACGGGCGTGTGTATGTGTAGGTGTAAGCTTATCACTATGCGGTGTGTGTGTATGTGGGTGTGCGAGTGGGTGTGTGTGTGTGTGTGTGAGTGCATGAGAGACAGAGAGAGAGAGAGAGACAGAGAGAGAGAGACAGAGAGAGAGAGAGAGGAGGGGGTGCGCTTTCCCGTCATTGGAAGTGCGCGTATACTAGTAGGCCTATTAAACTATTTCACGTTCACGCAACCTGAAAAGGGCGACACAAATCAATTACAAGTCCAATTTGTAAATATATTTTCCCATTTGCTTCGCTTTGAACCAGAGCAACTAATAAGTATAGATGTTTGAACATCTATCCCTTCAAATACTCACCCTCCCTGCATAGCCAAGACGTCGATCGACTTCTGACGTAGGCCGACTCATTATGACGTCATTCTCACTTCCGATTAACAAAACTGACACAGAAAAGTTACTTCAGTCAATTTTATATGTCGAGGTGATGCTATTGGGTAATATGAACAACCTTTTCCACCTGGACGAATTACCCGCCCCCCATGGACGAGTTGCCCTCCATGGAGGGCAAGTCGTCCATGCTTCAGGATTTTTTTCTTTTATATTTTATTTAAAAACCGTGCCAGTTGGATCGTTCATATTCCACACAACGCTTACACGAAAGAGAACACACCAGGTTTTAATTTACAACAAAAATAATATTTATTTTTTTAAAGACGAGAGGTATAAGCTGCATTCGTTAGAGGGGTCGACTTGCCCTCCCTTCCCCTACAATTAACTGAAAGCTTAGCGTCATTATGTGATCGTGAACAGAAGATGTCTTCGCTGTCATAATTACCCATTACAGTACATCAAAGTACATCATTAGAGTGTATTCTGACCACGTCAAAGTACCAATCAAATGCTAAATTGCATGTTTTTTGTTTCGTACTATATACTGCATCGAAAGTATTATTTAAAATGCACCTGACGGGCGCAGTGGCTTAGTTGTAAAAATTAAGCCTCCTAATTGGAATGTCGTGAGTTCAAATCCCGGCCGCGGCCGCCTGGTGGGTTAATGGTGGAGATTTTTCCGATCACCCATGTCAACTTATGTGCAGACCTACTAGTGGCTTATCTCCTTCGTGTGTACACGTAAGCACAAGAGCAAGTGCGCACGGAAAAGATCCTGTGATCCATGTCAAAGTTTGGTGGGTTATAGAAACACGAAAATACCCAGCATGCTTACCTCGAAATCGGCGTATGCTGCCGGAATGGCTGGGATAAAAACGGTCATACACGTAAAAACCCACTCACGCAAAATAATAAGTGAACATGGGAGTTTCAGCCCATGAACGAAGTAGAAGAAGAAGTCAAAATACACCTGTATCTGTGTCCTGTGCATTTATTTACATGTGCAGACGGTTTTCAAGGGGAATCTTATAGCATTTGGGTTTGAGAGTATATTCGTAGCCAAAAGAAGTGTCTCAAATTGTCCTGTAAGCTACACAGTTTGGTTTCGGTTTTGTAATTTAAATAATTTCATCACACACCAGCAATACCTGAAAAGTATTGCCGTTTCAAGCAGGGCTAACACCTTACCGGTTCCTTGCCGGAAATCCGGTTTTTGAGCAAGATCTGAAAATTCATGAGTGGATGTGAACTGATAGTGGAGACTTTGTCGATGATAAGTAATGGAGAAGGATGCGAGATTTAGACGAAGAAATTAGTTTTCTGATGTAAATTGTTTTTGAATATGTTGATTTTTGACGTTCTTTGCGTATCAGGAGTTTAGTTATATTTTTGTATGCATTTCCCTCACTTCTTGTACACCTTATTTTGAGCTCTCCAACCCCTGCTGAAAAACGAAATAAAGTTATTTTTTAAGTATGCACCATATCAACTATAACTTCAATTCGTACATTGATGTTTTTTCTTAGAACAGTGCAATAGCAGTCAAAATGTGTGTCAATGTCAGTTGTTGATGATACTCTATACAAGTTTTTACAACTGAAAAAACATTAGGATATATGAGCTTTTTTTTTATCCAAAGGAGTCATCCATAATAAGAATACACGAGTTTTTTTCGTTTTGTCACCTAATTTTTAGTGGCCAAATTTCATATTTCTGAGAGAAAAAATTTGTGTAAGCTACGGCGGCAATATCGATCGTATCTTCCATGTTATGACATAGTTTCGGTCCAAGTGTGGCATGAAAACTTCGTAAGTTTACCTTAAGAGGGCTTTTTTGGCGCTCCCTTGCAACAAATGAAGATACGAGTTTTCTTCTCAAGAACTGTTTCTCACTTTAGAAAGCAGCAGGATATGTCGAGCTTTTCTCACCACACGGGCAAACAAAAAGGGAGCTCACTATTGTTTAAGTTAGAAAACTTTCAAAAATTGAAATACAAAGTTTGTGAATTACAGCGACGATGTTTGTTTTCGTCTAAAGATGACGTTGCTCTGTTCTTTCCAGCGTGTTTGGCTATTCGGCAACAGCATGTTCAACTTCGATCATGTTGGTCTCCCAGAATAAAAAAAACAGAGTATGACTGCCTAACGATGGGGACAAACCGGCCATACACGTAAAAATAACCTCATGCACACAAAAACTCGAGTGTACGTGGAAGTTGCTGCCCATTAACACAGAAGAAGAAGAAGAAGAAGAAGAAGAAGAAGAAGAAGAAGAAGAAGAAGAAGAAGAAGAAGAAGAAGAAGAAGAAGAAGAAGAACAACAAGAACAACACCAACGACGACAACAACAACAACAACAACAACAACTACAACAACAACAACAACAACAACAACAACAACAACAACAAGAAAATCATCTTGATTGAGTTCTTCTTCCGAAACGGGCCATGAACAGCCAGAGTTCAAATACCGGTGAGTCAGAAGAGAGAGTAGTAGTGGTGGTGGTGGTGGTGGTGGTGGACCTCTTTTTCTACACTGTTGGCGACCTATATGCCATTTAGGTAGGCGTTCACGTGTGAACGGCGACTTAGCGATTTGAACGGTTACTTGTATTGTGAATGGCTACTGAACCCCATTTGTGAACTTCGACTTAAATGTGAACTGTTACTACATGTCGTATGGTTACTTAGTAGCGTCCATTGCCACGGCGATTTATTATGTGATATGTTACTTGCTTGTGAACGGCGTCTTAAAATTCCACTGCCATGGCTACTTAGTTGGTGATTGCTCCTTGTTATCTTCGTCAACTATTCTTTTATCATAACTATCTGATGATTGTAACTCGTTAAGACAACACAAAAAGCACCTTTCCTTGTCCAAAACACATTCTATCCAAAACTCTATTGATGTTTTTGTTTGATAATATTGTATGACTGTGAGTGAATGGTGAGAAATGGGCATGATTTTGATTTAGCTTTTTTTATTTTGCTTTCAATTTCAAACTGATTTCTTTTTGATTAAAAACACCTAAAGCCAGGATTGTGTATACATTGAGGAATTATACTATAATGAATATTTTAGTTGTCACACGAAGTTCTCTACAATGTGCGTGTTGTTTTCATTTTATGTGAAGATCACCGTAAGAACAACGTCAGCATGTGTATAGAGACCTGTAACTGATAAAATTAGTGTGTTTGTTTTTGCATTCTTGAGAGTGTGTATGTCCAGTCCCGTGCTCTTTTGTCAATGGTGACCGTAATATTTTGTTTTCTCTCTCGCCGACACACACAATTAACAGCGCCGATCATGGGGTGATAGAAGGAAAGGGAGGGAGACACACACAAAAAGGAGACACACAGGAAACACACACACAAAGGGGGAGATAAAAACGTAAGAAACACATAACCATGCATACACATTACTGAAATACAGAGTGAAAGGTAAAATATAGATCTGTTCATTGTGTTTTTATTATTGACTGCAACGATTTTAAGTGAACATACTAAAATGATAAAGGCGAGTATCTGACATTCACATCTTATCTAGATGTTCAAAACTTACTGTTGTGGAAGCAAAACTCTTAACCTTGAATGACCTTCTACTTATTACCTCTAAAAAAAAAAAGGATTGATAATACAGTGGCACCCCCTTTCATATCATATTCATAAAAGGTATTGTATTTTTAACTCATAATTTTGACATTGACTCCATAGCACAATAAAGATGGCACGTGACAGTGACGCAAAGAGAGAGGGAGAGAAAGAGAGGGCGAGCAAAAGAGAGAGAGACAGAGATACAGAGAGAGAGACAGAGAGAGACAGAGAGAACAGAGAGAGACAGAGAGAGAGAGAGATGTTTTAAAAATTGGCTTCATGAATTCTGAACACTATTCGGTGACAATGGCATACAACTGACAGACATATATATATGCAACACTTTTCCATAAGGCAAGGGCCAGAATTGAAATGCTTTTCTTTACCCATAGACTATCCTTTCTGTATCCAAGACTATCGTTTGCGTCACTGCAAGCAAATTATCAGATACATAAATGCACACTTGATTAAACAAATACCGGATGATCAAAGAATCTGAACAACTCTACAATAACAGATGGATTGGCTTACAGACCCATATTATCCTGCAACTTTGTACCTCACAACAATTTGGCTTTATGTCCGATTTCTGAAGTTATTACCAATTCAGTAAAGAATTTAAAAAAATAAGAACACTTTGTGAAGAAAAACTGTGTGTGCACAAACAATAGCAATAGCATGATCTACAAGTTGCTCTGTAACTATTCTTTACTTATTGTGTGTACCTGACATCAGCACGGGATAATAACCAGGTAAGTGACATAGATGAAGAGCATCACTTCACACCAATAATGTCCATGTGGGAATAAGGACAAAAGACACCTTAAGAGAAGTGCTCACAAAAAAGAACCCCCCTCCCCTGAAATATAGAACAAACATAGCCAATGGCAGCCTGCACTGATTATGGGGAATTATATATAGCATTATGTACCCCACAACCAAATGATGCATGTACATAGTACAGACCTAAGCAGAAATTCTTTTTTTTTACAAATTCACAATGAACGACAGCTGAGAAAAATGAACTGCATACACATTTAATGTTCTCAATATAAGGGGGGAGGGGGCCAGCCAGCACCAAAAAGTTGTGTACAAAGTTGTCAGCAAGTTCTCTCACAATAAAACAAGGGTAAGGATTCTACCTCACTTTTTTCCTCAATTCGCATCTGATTCTGTTGCAGATCTGTGGTCCAGTGTAGTTTTTCAGCAAGTCTGAAAAGTTAGGACCAGCACTTTTGATATACGCCACTATTTCTGCTCTTGTGACTCCTCTTTGTCTTTCTCCTCGATTTCTGTATTTCCCAATCAGGTCTGCACAACACCTAAACAGTCTTACTTTGTCATCACTTGTAAAGACATCTGGCTTTCCAAATGTCATGAAACAACTTCTCTCTGCTGTTGGTTTGGTTGTCTGCAGCCATTTTAGTACCTTTGGCTCTGGAGAGATCTTGTCGACAGAAATGTCACTGCACTTTATGTGATCATCCAGTTTGTCAGAAGGAGGCACATCCACTGGACCTTCATCTTCATTCTCGTCATCTCTGATTCCAGCGGATCATGGAAAGCATTGAAAGTTTGGCGGAATGTTGCAGTTAATCTGGCTAACGTCATAACACTTATTTGCTGTGGCTTTGCTGTGGTCCATGTGTTTTGCGATGTTTTCTTGGACATCTGTTGGCACTCCATCAGTCCTGGACTTACTTACAATTGTCTTCCTGATCAGTGTGAACGTAAGGTCACCTACATCTTTTGAAATGATGGTACCAAAATCAATCCAGGCATCTCTAATAAAATCTCCTGTTTCACTAACAGTAGCGTGATCTCCAGAACGTCGACAAAAAACTTGTTCTGTGCAAGGTTTTAGAAATGGTCTCAGATCTGTGATGTAATGCTTCAGGCGTTTATATTCTACATTTGAGCAGTATACCCCTGATACACCTGCTACCCGGAACGTTTTTCCCTCAGAAATCATCATGACGTAATCATCATCTTGTTTGACAGCCCCTTCCACTTCCCTACGAGTCATGTCGTTGAAAATGCCAGCCCGTTTTCCATTCTGGATTGCTATCTCCAGCATGAGGTGCTTTCCAACTCTGTGCCCTTTGTCTCGGATGCTTTCATCTGAATCTGATGTGTCAAACTCAAAAGACTGTGATAAACTCTGAGCAACATTCATCTGCAGGTATTGCCTGATATCTTTAAACATGATCACTTTGTTTCGATCATTGATTTTTCTCCGTTGCTGTTCTTCCAATGCAAGTTTGGTAACTGTTTGAATGGAACCCTTCAAACTAAGTCTAGCTGATTTAATGGTAGCTTTCTCCACCAGAGCTGGCTTGTTGGTTTCCAGGAAATTAATAAAATGTGAAAACGCACAGAGATAATTCTTAACTGTACCCCAAGACCTGCCTTCTTGCAATTTTTCAACCACAGACTTTTCACCGTTACCTCTGTTTCTTCCAATTGTGTCCGGAGTCTCAAGTGCAGACTTGTGAAACTCTTCACTACCAAAAAACGTTGTCAGAACGGTTTCAACCATGCATTTGTTATTTCTGTTTTGTTTTTGGGCCTTCTTACTTTCAGAAAAAAAATGTGGAATGAAATTCCCCCCCCCCCTCAATGGACTGAAACCACTCCAGGAACTGCTCAGATAATGATCTGGCAGTAAGCAGGGTTTTCCCCTGCACAGTCACACGTTCTGGCTGTGTTAGTCGAATTCTTTTCGCAACCTGCTTGGCATGTTCTTTTTCCAAATTATGAGTCTTAGACACTAAATGTTTGTCTGGGCGAGTTCCCTTCCACGTGCATCCTTGTATTGAACACATGACAACTGTGTATGAACGCTTGGGTTGCTTTTTTCGCTTTTGTAACAACTTGTGTGCCTCAAAACGAGGAATATCGGTATGAACTTGTTGAAAATGCCTTGCTAAGTTTACAACATACCCAAGGCATCCAGTTATGCAACGAATCTTTTTTCGGTTACGTTTACAGTTTTCTGTTTTAGCTCTTTGTCTACATGACTTGCGTCTTTTGACACTTGTGTTCAGACCAAAGAATCTTTGATCAGAAAAATTATCCTCCACAGTCACAGAAGGGCCAACCTCAGGACATTTATTAAAATTTATCCTCCACACTCACAGAAGGGCCAACCTCTCTATCCGCAGCAGTTCGGTTCTCAAAGGTAGAGTTTTGATTCATGTGTCTGTGTGGAGAGTATGACTGGAACAGCAATAAAAAAACAATGAATAGTTAGGTAGTAACCTCATTACACAATTTGTTGTTTGTTTGTTTGCTTGCCCAGTCCACCACGAAGGGTTACATCAGGGCTGTGCTGCTTTGACATTTAACGTGCGCCACACACAAGACAGAAGTCGCAGCACAGGCTTAATGTCTCACCCAGTCACATTATTCTGACACCGGACCAACCAGTCCTAGCACTAACCCCATAATGCCAGACGTCAGGCGGAGCAGCCACTAGATTGCCAATTTTAAAGTCTTAGGTATGACCCGGCCGGGGTTCGAACCCACGACCTCCCGCTCACTGTGTTGCAGTCATTACACAAATCTGCACTACCAGCAGTAAAAATGATACAATGTACACATGTTGATAGCCAGTTATGTTCAAGAGTGCTAAGAACACATTCTGTATCAGCCCAATTCATTTGCAAGTCAAATTCTGCCACACCCCTCTCCCCAGCCTCCCACCCTCGACCCCCCTCACCTTTCCCGTATATATTGACGGGGAATCAGTGAATGTGTGTCACCAGCCAGTAACTTGTGCAAGAAAACCTACAACTTGGTGTGCAAATTGCCCTTTCATGACAATTTCTCAATATCTCTTTTCCTATCCTCACATGGTAAAACTAGATGTTCGATTTTAATTCCAAATACCCATCAAATTGTGTATGTATGCATGATACAGAAAGAGGCGCTCTGTGTTTGCATTAACAGGCTCATGCTAACCTTTTCCTCTGTAACGTGTCCCCTGTCTGCTTTTGTCGTGGCCTTGACCGCTCAATGGAAATATCCGAGCTGCACAATGAAACATACATTACACACTAATTACCGGAATGAAAGCGGCAAACTGAATCTGGCTCCACTGAGCAAATATCACCCCTTGTCTTTGGTGGCTCTGGGTTTCCACATTATTTCAGACCCTCAACTTTAAGTTTTGATATCACTATTTTCTCTTGTAGTCCTGACAAATCGCGTTGCTTTGACACTTTGGAAAGCGAGATGCTATGCAACACTGCGCTACCCGAATTTTGGTTCTTTTCCCTGCATGCATTATATGTTTTTGCTTCCAAGCCCTGCAACTTTCGCTGTGAACTTCATGGTGCCTTATCCTGCGCATGGGGGTGTTCGAACACCGAGGAGACTTTGCTCAAAGTTGACTGAGAAATAAATCCCTTGCCGAACCTAGGGTTCGAACCAATGCCGATATTGACACACTGGTTTTTAAAGCCACTCCAAAGCCAGTACCGCTTCCGACAGAGCTATCTCCCCGCCCCTGAAGGAGTGAACACTGTCCCTACTTTCTTGTAAAAAATAAAGGTAAATATATACATATATATTAAAAGGAAATGGCCAGAGTGGTGCTTCGATCAATAACCAATGAACATTTCAGAAGACTGGCTGACACATGATCTTGTGCATCAAACAACCGATTTGTATTTAACGACACTGGTCTTTGGACCTATCACAAAAAGATGTTTACTGGATTCCTGAATTAAACAGTAACTGCAACTCCGGAGATATGCTTAGTCCTGAAGTACCGTACATGTATTTCTGGCATCGAATGCGTTTCTGTGTATGCAGTGTTGTTCACAAACTCAGAGGACAATAAGTCAATTGGACAAGGATAGAAATTATGTATAGGTCGAACTATTCTTTTTCTTCTTTGTAGAAAACTGCAGGCCAGAAGACAGCCTACATGTCATAACAATTGGACACTGGACCGAACAGGGGGGAGACCAATGCCTCAAATCCCTAATGTATGCATAAATGACCAAAGACCAAGAACAACATTGTGTATGTGTTTAAAATCAGAGAGGGCTCACATTGCATTAAACTAAGTGAAAGTAGGTTTACCGATTTAAATAGTAATTTAATTCTTTTGAAGCTCTAAAACTGCGTCTGATGAACAGCAAAGGGTCAACATCATGTCTCTGTCTTAATAGACTAATTCCCTCCTGCATAAACCATTACTCACCTTTCTTCTTCACTGGTACTGTCACTTTTCCTTTGAAACAAGCTACTATCAGCTTTCTTCTTCTGAAACAGCACATACACAACATTTAATCATAGCCGGGCCAGATACTGGGGTTACAACTCCCATTCCTGGCAGAAAGAAAGAAAGAAAGTGGAGAAGACAGACATGGTATATATTTTTTACTTCTGAATTATTTTTTTTTTAAATCTGTCACCTATCTCACAGTCACAATTGACACCTTAGGTTTATATGTCAGTACTTCACTTTAGTTTGCTTTGGTTTGTAGGATGCAGTGGCACATAAACCTGCAATAACTTTTCTGCCCAAAGAACTGGGATGGGGTGTTTGTTGTTACAATTTTACACCTCAGGAATTAATACTCGGACTGCAAGTCTGCTTTCAAACTGTGCCCAAGCTAAGTGGGGAATATTTAATAACTGATGTACTTGAGTGATTTTCTTTGTTTAAAGACTAAATTAGCAGCTGAATTCTGAATCCTTTACTGTCTTAGACATATGCCATGGAAATCATCTTTTCATATATGACAATATCAAGGAACTGACTAACCCTGCTCTTCATTCTTCATTGGCACTGTTAAGTTCTCAGAAATGTTCGTACTGTCTCATTCCTACAAAACACAGTTGAACAAAAGAGTAGGCTACGAAGAATACGCATACATCCTTTGATAGCTTGACAGTATTAGCAAACAAAACAAAAGTACTTTGTTCATTGCTGTTCAACCGCTTCAGATATCAGCCAATTTTGACAGCATATCTAGATAGGTCCTCAGTGCATATATTAGGAATGAGAAATTATTCAGAAGAGATTTAGCACAGACGAGAAGGACACTTTGTATACTCCGTCTCCCGCTTCCTTGTGTGCATGCCAACAACGGGAATATTTTTTAACAGAATTTAAAATACATGCAGCTAAAAACGCGAAGACATTTGAGCACAAAAGATTCAAATGAAAATACAGCGACTCCCCTTTTACGACCCTTAAATTTAAGACTTACTACCTTTTAAGATGTTTTGTCAGATGTTCTGATAACCTCCGTAAATTCACCTTTACTTTAAGATTCCCTCCTTTTTCAGACCTGGTTTTTCTAGATTTTTGGAGGTTCTTTCTTTCTTTATTTATTTGGTGTTTAACGTCGTTTTCAACCACGAAGGTTATATCGCGACGAGTTTTTGGAGGTCGTAAAAGGGGGTTTAAATGTATTCAAATATAAAAAGGTCTCATGCTATGCATGTAAATCAAAATACCTCAGGTTTCCACTCATCTTCACTTGAAATGTCACTGTGCTCTTCGTAAATGTCACCACACTCTTCGTAAATGTCACCATACTCTTCGTCTCCAGGCATTGTCTCTTCACTGAAAGTGCCAAGAAATCTATGCAGTTATGATAATAATGATAACAGTGTTCCAAGGAAAAAAACAATGTTCCTCATTTATCTACTTCTATGTGGGCTCACCCCCTTCTCGTTTTAAAGGGTCAAGGAGCACCAAGTTTCTATCATGCTCTTAAACGGTCCCTATTATTCTGTAACTGGCTTTCTGCAGAGGTGAGGACAATTTCCACAACAGCAAACAAAAAGCAAGTCTGCTGTTCTTTCAAACAATTGTCCTTTGTACGCAAAGTAATCTCACGTTTTAACCTGGACTTAAATGGGTAAATCACACAAGAGGTCAAAAAGAGGGGTTTTGTCTGAAATTTAAATGATCAGCTAATAGTGGAGGGCCCTGAAAAACAACCAATAAACAGTCACACTAGACTTTTTATTACCTTGATTTGTTGATGTCTCCTGCTCCAGCAGAATCTTGTTTCTGATCCCAGGCCTTTGAAAACAGAAAATAAAACATAATTCAATCTGCAGAAAAACCTGCTTGACAACCACAGAAAAGTTGTGTGCCAAGGACTTTTAAAACGGAATTTTTTTTAAATAATTCAGTCTTCAAAAAGACCTATATTATATTTGATGAAAAACAACACTCATCCTCCTTCTCTCTCCCCCTCCGGCCCTCCTCTCCCCACACCCCTTCAATAGAAAAAGTTTATAAAAAAAGTTATAAATACAAAAAGCGAACAGATTGTTGAAAGAAAAAACACAGTTGAAATAACAAAAGATGCATGCAGAGAGAGGTGAACTCAAGAGCCCATTACTCATTAGATACTTTGGTTGAATTAGTACATTCAGAGCAAGTGATTTTTCCCTTTGATAAAATTGTGACTTAACGCAAATTACCTTTGGAACAACCTCCTCTTCCCTGCTGACCTCTCTGCCGTCAGATTCCTTGTCTTCATTCCTGAAAAGTATGCTGAATCAATGATCTTATTCTGAATCTGGTCAATGACCAAATCTAGGAATATACAGAGCTCAGTTCGTGTGACTAGAATCAGAAGTACACAATAACGTGCTATTGCAGATACAGCCAGTTGCATTGAAATCACAAACTGACGACTAAATTGTGAGGAAAAAAAAAAGGAAACTGGATCACACAGGTTCAGGATGGCTTAGAGGTAAGATAAACCACGCAAAAATAAATTCTTTGAAAATTGCTCGCTCTTTACGGAGGGCACCTAGGATGTTCTCAAGCAGTGAGTGTTTAAATGAAAGGGTGTTTGTACTGTGTGTAAAACCCTGGAAGTATCTGTGATGGTTTATGGGAGGCTTATTGTGCCTTTAAGCTCCAAAGTTTGAAAATTTGAGCAGGAAAGTTACAAGTCTGGAAACATAACATGTCTCAGGTGATTTAGAAATTAAATCACAAGCACTGAAACATTGTTTTTGACCAATCATTGACTAGGACGCAAGGTGGAAATATCAAGCTAAGAATGAGATAGAAAAACAACACAAAGCAATCCGGTATTTCATCATGTACAGTTCCTCCCACTTTGTGAAGTGTAGACAGCAAAAGCTACTCATCCAGGGTGAAAAATGCAAACGTCTCCAAAGCCATCCACTGCACAGTAATTAAGCTCCAGCCCCTCACCAAGAATCGCCTCAAGAGGAAAAGCATGAACCACCAAGTCAAGGAACTGCAGAGAGAAAATGCCAAATTCCACCAGCAAACCTAGCGCTGTGCGAGCCGTAAAAAAACAATGACTGGTCCCCACAGCGCCTCCATGTAGATGTCAGAACGAGCATTCCTGGCTTCACCTCCAAGCAAAACCAGAGTGGCGTCGCTCTCCGATCCCTTACACTGGAAGAAATCCATTGACACTTTCCAGCCAGCAAGTGGACCCATGCTAACAATGATGGTTCAGTGAAAAATGCCACAAGGAATGGAGGTAACGGAGCCTAAATGATCTTAATGATCTTAAATGTGCATTTGTGGAGAGGAGGAGCCGACACCAGAACATGTCCCACAGACATGCCCGCTCCTCAAACAAGCACGATTCCAGATATGACAGCCAAAGTGTGGGGGACTCCTGATCGCACTAAAATTAAAACTAGTTTAAAGCTCATTATACAAACCGCACTGCATGTGATCTGCCAGAGTCACTGTCATCAAAATTCATGTCGGCAACAGAATGTAGCTCTGAAGCAGTTGGCTGGAAGGATTCTGCAAAGTCAAGAAATATTGAAAAATCACCATGCTTATAGTGCAACTGTGACCAGTCAACGAATATCATATGCAACGTTCCACAATGGTTATCATATCAAATGGCTTTACTCTTCACTAAGTTTGTGGAAAATAAGGATCAATGTATTTTTTCATACCTGTCCCAATATCTGGAATATCCACATCAGAAGCATGTCTGCCTCCATCATGATACTTGATGATAGTCACATTGGAACCATCCAGACTGTTCTGTTCAGTGGGCTGCTCTTGGTCTACCTATAACATAAAACACCACACACAAAAATTGCATTTTTGGTCTTGGTTTGGACACGACCCCACAGCCGAATGCAACGTCATTCCTAACTCATGGATGATATCAAGCACCCCCCCCCCCCCCAATCCGCTAATTGGAACTGCTTGTCTTCTCCACACTGCACTAACCAACAAGCTTTACAAGTTTCCCTGCACAAAATAAGACAGCCATGATTTATTCCTTTAAGGGGGCTCACACACACACGGTATAGTAGAAAAGGCGAAGAAAGGTGTAGAATTGCACAGAATGGCAGTGAAATTCTCCACCGAAAAGGTGGGTAAACGGGTGTGCATGGAGAGGAGAAAGGAATACGACATGGTCCTATTTTTCCAAACGGCAAAAGGGCAACATCCAATCAGCGCTTTTTTTTTGCTTTGTCTAGTTCATAACTAGTTGCTCAAGACTTGCTAGCCCAGCAATCTGATGGAAGCACCCATATCTTATATATATCAATTCTTTCTTCATTGTCCTCCACCGCCAAAATATTTGTAGTTGCAGCTATCGCAGAAGTCGCAATTTATTTTAGAAATTCGGTGTCGTCCTGTCCTTCAATCTTCTCACAATGCAGTGTGTACGGAGAACCTATGTCATCTAATCAGGAAACCCCAAAACATTATCATGTAATCGGAGGAAATTAGTAGAAAGGATCTCACTTTCACCACCATTCTGCGCATGTTCCACCATTCTCTGCCTTGCTGACCCTGTGTGTGAGCCGAGCTTTACTGCAACACAACTGAGGAATGAAGACGAACTGCAAGTCTGTTTCAAATTGACATGTATCCCAATTGAAAACTAGTGGGGAACGTCAAATACATGATACCTGAGCGATTTTCTTTGTGAGTTCTGAATCCTTTACATTCAAGAGTAAACCAATGGAAAACATATTTTCATATAAAAGTAGAGAATTGTCTAACCCTAATCTTCACTGGCACTGCAGGGATGGCCAAATCTCAAAATGTTATTAACTCGCCAGCCGGGCGAGTAACTTCAAGAAAGTCACTAGCCCGCCAGAACTTTCGCTGGCCCGGTAAATACCACAGTTGATCTTCAGTGTCTATATCATAGTATATGGCTTTAAAACCTGATTTTACAACCAAAAGAATCGCATTTGACCATCTGTCTATGATCTAAAACGAGCTGAATTAGTGACTAGCTAAGTTAAGCAACATTAACAGAAGGTTTAAAAGAAATAACACGAGCATAAATTTGTAAATTCACGTAAAAATAAAACTGTTGATTCTTATGTATACCATGCCAAGTTTATTATTGTTATATTAGCAGACTTTAAGTATCCCCTTTGATACGATACACTTCACTGTTGCAGTTGAAAGACATTGGAAAGAAAGAATTTTTGACTCAAACTTAAAGTAGAATACCTTTGGAAAAAATTCTTTTTCCATGCTGACATCTGTGCAAGACTCCTCGCCCTCATCTTCATTTCTAAAAAAAACCAAAAGAAGTCTATGAGTACATGATTCAGAATCTGATCAATAAACCATTCTAGAATTATACAAATGTCGAAATGACAGCATATGTTTGGCAGCTTAGCAATTGACTTGATCAAAGGTCCAAACTTGTTATTCAATTTTTAAGAAAGGTACAAAATGTACCTTTATTTTTTATTGGCAGGGAGTAAAGAACATAAAAAACACACTCACACACACAACAAAAAACACAATACGCAGTCCCGAAATACACCAGAGAATAATGAATTGTGACATTGGTCATTGTCCTGGTAACATGACATAGTAAACTCTATGCACAAAACTTGCATCAACTGTCTATTTTTCAGCATCTGATTTTCACAAGACACAATGTCATAAGAATACACAATTATTGTATGACTGCATTTGTTTTAACTTCACACTTCTTTCTACCAATTCAAAATTACATATATTATAATATTTTTAACCATGGGTACTCTTTTTACATTTAGTCAAGTTTTGACTAAATGTCTTAACATAGAGGGGGGAATCGAGACGAGGGTCGTGGTGTATGTGCGTGCGTGTGTGTGTGTGTGTGTCTGTCTGTGTGTGTGTGTAGAGCGATTCAGACTAAACTACTGGACCGATCTTTATGAAATTTGACATGAGAGTTCCTGGGAATGATATCCCCGGAGTTGGTGTTTTTTTCGATAAATGTCTTTGATGACGTCATATCCGGCTTTTTTGTAAAAGTTGATGCGGCACTGTCACACCCTCATTTTTCAATCAAATTGATTGAAATTTTGGCCAAGCAATTTTCGACGAAGGCCGGACTTTGGTATTGCTTTTTAGCTTGGTAGCTTAAAAATTAATTTATGACTTGGTCATTAAAAATCTGAAAATTGTAAAAAAAAAATTAATTATAAAACGATCAAAAATTACTTTTATTTTATTCTTCATCATGTTCTGATTCCAAAAACATATAAATATGATATGTTTGGATTAAAAACACGCTCAGAAAGAAACGAAGAGAGGTACAGTAAAGCGTGCTATGAAGCACAGCGCAACCGCTACCGCGCCAAACAGGCTCGTCACTTTCACTGCCTTTTGCACTAGCGGCGGACTACGTTCAGTTTCATTCTGTGAGTTCCACAGCTTGACTAAATGTAGTAATTTCGCCTTACGCGACTTGTTTATTGTTGCTCCAGTCATACAAAACATTTTCAAAGGACTTACTTTTGGGTTGGCAGGAAAAAGCCCCCACTGGTTTGAAAAATCCTGAAAACCAGCAACAGACTTGTTTTTACTATTTGTTGAATTGTATATTAACTAAAGCTTAAAAGAAAATAACAGTTGTAATAAAAAACAAACCACTGGAGATGTTTTCTAGAGAACAAAAAGTCTTGTTCAGTGCAATGGAAAATCGTTGTGGTGTAATATTAAGACACACTTGCAGTAGTAAACTAGAAAGAGTCTGAACCTCTCAAAATTTCAAATGTTGTCATATATTTGTTTCGATTTGTTAGGTCTGTAAATTCAAGTTGGTACATAACTGGTTGAACATTTTCTGAAAACATTAAAAGCATTTCAACAATGAATACTTAGTGCATCCTTGGACCTGCCCTTCTCATGTTAAGTATGTAGCAGGTTCTACTCCTTAGTCCTACAGTAGCTTCTTAGTTCTAGACTGTCCACCTGATGCTGATAGCGATATCAGAATAGTACTACTACAGTACATAGAACAATGTCACTTACCTTTTGTTGAATTCCGCAATGAGAGATTTGTCCAAAATATTTCTCACTGGCTCCCATGAGTTATATCTGAAACAAACAAGTTAACAACCCATTCATCAGAAAAAATATTTGACATATATATCAATCATTTAATCAATGTCATTTACCCCGGTCATTATTTGTATGTGTGGTATGCACCAGGCTTATAACAATTCTGGCAGGCTAGCAACTTTTTCAGGCTTGTCTTTACCGTCACTGTCGAGGGCAATCTCACTAAATACATGTCCAGTACTGTGCCTCCTATACTAATGTTATTTGCCAACGATAAAACATTTCGGCGCTTCCATCTAAATAAAAACACACGCACAAATGTGGTCAACACACTCATGCCGGAAATTGGCAAGCAACAGCGACGGCCTTGGCATTGAAAAACATGGACCAGGTAGCAGAATATAGAGGATCAAAGCCTGGTTTGGGACTGGAGCAGTGTAACTGTAAATTTCATTTTTTTGACACTGAGTGACGCATTTTGATACAAGGAACATTGTATCAGCTAAGTTAACTATGAGTGCCATAAGTGCTTGTTTGTCTGTCCACTTAAAAGACTGCTGGGATGAAGTATAGTGAATCACTGAACGTATGATAACATTTTGTTTAAATTCTTAAACTGATGAATTATGTGACGTCAATGTCACGCTCAGATAGCAATCAACATACCAATTTCTTGTTTTTTGATCTGCGTAAATTTGAGCTAGCAATAAAAGAGGATTTAATAGTAATAGTAATACCCTACTGAAATAACAGCATTTATATAATATTAATATTAACAATTTCATACAATTTGAAAACCTTTCGGAAAAAAGTGAGCGAGGAAAGGAAACACTTACTTGTTGGAACGAGTTTTTTTTCTTCTAAAAACAGTGTATTGTGTGAAAGGGTGTTATGCTGAAATGTTCCACTACAACCTACGATAACCACTTCTTGTAGTTGGTATGATTAATTTTATTATGCTGACTGAATCAAAAACCGGCACGGTTGGCCTAGTGGTAAGGCGTCCGCCCCGTGATCGGGAGGTCGTGGGTTCGAACCCCGGCCGGGTCATACCTAAGACTTTAAAATTGGCAATCTAGTGGGTGCTCCGCCTGGCATCTGGCATTATGCGGTTAGTGCTAGGACTGGTTGGTCCGGTGTCAGAATAATGTGACTGGGTGAGACATGAAGCCTGTGCTGCGACTTCTGTCTTGTGTGTGGCGCACGTTATATGTCAAAGCAGCACCGCCCTGATATGGCCCTTCGTGGTCGGCTGGGCGTTAAGCCGCAAACAAACAAACAAACAAACAAACTGAATCAAAATGATAACAGACATGGCAAGTAAGCATGCAAGCAAATTTTGACATCCTTTTCGAGACATGTCTGATAATACCTGGAAACCATAAGCATCTTATAAATAGTGGTTTTATTACCGGTTAACTGCAACAAAGTATTTTCCTGGAATTCTGCGGGTAATATCATGCTATTGTTACTTCGCTTATTACTGAACATTTTCTTTTCAGTCCTTTTTCATGGTAACATGTATATTTGTGTCATTCCTAAAAAGAACTCGCCATTATATTTTCAATTGTTGATTAAAATGCGATTGAAAGAAAGAAATGTCTACAACTTTTGAGACTAGCTTTCAAGCATGAAACTAACACTTATCGATCATCACTAGGGACCGCACAGCAAGCTGCGCAATACTCTTATGTGGCTTTTAGTTATAAGTTACGAGGACATAGAACTTGGCCCAAAGAAGTTAATACTAGATACCAAAGCTAAGAGCCACCAAAGCTTTTAACTTGTTCTTGCTTTCTTTTCACCAAAAGTTAAAGCTCAGACGACCTGTGGCTGAAACTGTTGAAATTATCTTTGTTTCTTTATACATTTAGTCACGTTTTGACCAAATGTTTTAACATAGACGGAGAATCGAGACGAGGGTGGTGATAAATGTCTTTGATGACGTCATATCCGGCTTTTAGTGAAAGTTGAGGCGGCACTGCCACGCCCTATTTTTTCGATGAAATTGATTGACATTTTGGTCAAGCTATCGTCGTCGAAGCCCGGACTATGGGATTGCATTTCAGCATGGAATCTTAATAACTAACTAATGAGTTTGGTTATTAAAAATCTCAACATTCTAATTAAAATAATAATTTAGTAATCGATCTAAAATTAAATTTTATCTCACTTTTTATCATTTCCTGAATCTAAAAACATATAGACATGCTATGTTTACAAGTTCAGAAAGTTAAAAGAATACAGCAAAGTGCGCTTTACTGTAGAGCGCAAGCGCTATACTGGCTTGTCAGTTTCTCTACGTTTTTTATGTAAACGTGTCAGTGGTACGTGTCTTGGCCGCGGCGTATCGAAAAAGCTATATAATCTTGGTGAAAAATTGTTTTGTTTAGCTTGACGCGTGTTTAAAAAAAAGTATTCCTCTTCTTAAAAGAAATTCTTCTTCTTCTTCGTTAATGGTCTGAAACTCCCACGTGCACTCAATTTTTTGCACGAGTAGGTTTCTAAGTGTATGACCGTTTCAACCCCGCCATTCAGGCAGCCACACTCCTCTCTCGGGAGAAGCCTGCTAGATATTGTTGTGTTTCTATAACCCACCAAACTCTGACATGGATTACAGGATCTTTTCCGTGCGCACTTGCTCTTGTGCTTGCGTGTACACACGAAGGGGAATAAGGCACCAGCAGGTCTGCACATACGTTGACCCCGCAGATCGGTAAAATCTCCACCGGGATTTGAACTCACGATGTCTTACGCACTAGGCCACTGCGCCGGTCGAAAGGAATAGAAGAGCTAGCAGTCCTGACGCATATTTGTAATTTTCTCAAAATAAATAGGCACAAGACTTCGATCGGGCCTCCTTCTAGTTACTTCAGAACAGACGTTTTGGATTTTCAGCATTTTAAGTACTTTGAACACCACAGAATCTTTGTTCGATGAAATGTTGTCATCGTCATGCCTTCCTTGCAATAGAATGATCATTTCAAAGTTATTTCTTAACATTTGACACCATTAATTGTGAACACTTTTGACGCTATTTTCTCAGAACCGTTTTGAGCACCAATGACATAATTGGGAAATACTTATCTTCTAGACTAACTTTCAATCTTCTTGCTCTATTTTGTATTATCTTAAGAAATTATGTCTCTGTGGAATGACAGATAGAAGTTCTATGAATTACCCAGGAATAATTTTAAATTCTGACACGTACAGTACAAAAACTTGCCTAAATAATAAATTTACTTATGCCTTTATCTTTCTTCCAATGAAACAAAATCTTTTCATAAATATCAGTTCACAAATATGAAGAAAATGCTGTTATTGGACGATTAGAGTGAGAAAAAAATATACTTCAAAACACTGTCTTTATTTTTCTTGAAGATGAATTTCCCAAACACTTAATGTTTTGTCACAAAAAAACGTCAATTCTGACCCATTAATCATGCAAATTCATTTTTTATGACACAAAATAAGTTGCTTTAATCAATCAATCAATCAATCAATATGAGGCTTATATCGCGCGTATTCCGTGGGTACAGTTCTAAGCGCAGGGATTTTTTTATTTTTTTTTATTTTATGCAATTTATATCGCGCACATATTCAAGGCACAGGGATATATTTATGCCGTGTGAGATGGTTTTTATTTTACACAATACATCACGCATTCACATCGGCCAGCAGATCGCAGCCATTTCGGCGCATATCCTACTTTTCACGGCCTATTATTCCAAGTCACACGGGTATTTTGGTGGACATTTTTATCTATGCCTATACAATTTTGCCAGGAAAGACCCTTTTGTCAATCGTGGGATCTTTAACGTGCACACCCCAATGTAGTGTACACGAAGGGACCTCGGTTTTTCGTCTCATCCGAAAGACTAGCACTTGAACCCACCACCTAGGTTAGGAAAGGGGGGAGAAAATTGCTAACGCCCTGACCCAGGGTCGAACTCGCAACCTCTCGCTTCCGAGCGCAAGTGTGTTACCACTCGGCCACCCAGTCAAGGACCTTGAGAGAAAAGAATTGGAAAGCTTTCCAAAGAAACAAATCGTATTTTTCGTGCCATCTCTGCCCATCAATGTCTGCATCTCCTAAACATCAACATTCCATAACGTTGTAGTCAATGCAATGTTTATGAGCTAAACGTATCCAAAGCAGATGTTGGGGCAGTTGCCAGTTGTCACTTGATATACTTTGCAAATCCACTTCTTGCAGAATTTTTACGTATTGATCTCTTGCAAAACAAAATCAGATACAAGGAACACAGGACATATGTTACAAAATACTAAATGTTCATCAGCTTGAAAAAAAAGTAAGACATTTTTATTGATTTGTTTTGTTTTGAGCGATGCAAACGTACCGCTCATTGTTTACGCCTTGCAATATCTGATACTTTTGGCACCCCTCTGTAAATCCTGTTAGTGTTGACTGTGTAGTAACTAAAGGAAAACATTTTTTCAGGGTATCCAAGATGCTGTGAGAACATCCTTCAAGGGAACCATACAGTTCCGGTAGCTTTCAGGCAGAAATTGAGCAGCCAATGCGTGCAAATAATAACAGCTGGAAAAGAGTTGAAAATACCTACGGAAGAGAAACACGAACACCTGAGAGACTTTTTGATAAAGGTTAACGCAATTCTGAACGCAGGTTCTGGCTTCGTGCTGGTGCACCTCGATGATGCATCCGCCATGAACCTTTTCAATGAAAAGGTGAATTTGCTGCTCGACCAGATGATTGCCGACAATTCTTATTTTCATGAGAATTTTGTGTGGAAGCACTATGACGAAAACGACGAAAACCACATTCTGTTTTGGATCAAACAAAAGCACAGAAAACACGTGAGCACCCTGGAAGTCCACACCAAAGTTTCTTGGAACGGATCTCTTCGCGATGCTAAACCAGGTCAACTTAGGTCACATGTTAAACGCGCCTTGAGAGAGGAGGCTATGGAGACTGCTGAAAGCTCAGCCTTTCAGCCTGATGATACCCAAACTGGTTCGCGGGGAGAGCAATTCACATTCAAAGAAGGAGAGGAGGTTAAGATCGGCAAACTGGCTTTCCAGGAGAGCATTGACCATGAAGCAAAATCCAAACCAAGTACTGTCAAAACGTCTGATCTAGTTGACTGGTTATGGAGAATGGAAATAGGAGGGAAACTTCCAGGCTTCATCACCGCATTCGCCAAGCTGGAAGATGGTGGCTCTTATTTCGTCGGCATTGCTGAAAACAATAAATCGTCTACTAGCGAACAAAAAAAATGCAGGTTCATTTGCGAGGGAATCTCTCTGACAGACCTAGAGCGCGTTGAACTTCGCGACAAAATTGAAGAAAGGGTCAAGAAAAAGATGATGTGGCTGACTGAGGAACCCTTGAGAGAACTTGTCTCTGTCCATTTTCACGAGGTTGGGGTTAAAGCCAAACAGACCAGGAGTCAAACTGCCTGCACGAGGTCAACAACAAAAAAGAAGAAAAAAAGAAGAAGAAAAAAAAAGAGTCAAGTTACCGTGGACAAGAAACTGTATGTCATGGAAGTGAAAGTAAACCATGCGGATGGAATAGGTTTCTGGCACGAAGATGGACCTCAAGCGTTCACAATTAGGACCCCAGAAGACCTAGTTCAAGCCGATCAAACAAGTACCGGAGAAATTGCAGGCGCTCCAAAGCCGGGGACGTCAACGAGTGTTTCCGCGGAGGGATTGCAGAATCTACACAGAGTATCCAAGAGAAAAGCCCTGGATACATCAAGTCCCATTCCAGAGAAAATGGCTCCTATCCCGTCGGCAGAGCCTCATCCTATGGCCATAGCAGAATGGGTTAAGCGAAACGGTGGGTCGGAAAGACTGGCAAAATCGTGCACACAAAAAAAACTTGCACTTTAGGTCGGCACCTCCAAGTCGCGCGATAAATCCGCGTTATCTTTCGTGGCCTTGCGAGATCTGCCTCAATGCGCGGGCATGCCGGTTCATCGCCGGTGGCTTCGGTCAATGAGGCAAGACTGAAATGGTCGATCAGATGGCCTCATTTTGGTCCTAAATACTTCATCGTTTTTATTAACTACCCAAGAATGATCGGTGTTTCACGTTTGATGTAAAGCGTAAACACTGTAGTGTATGATTTGCGTAAACACTTTAGTGTATGAATGAACAATAACATCAACGTGAATGTTCATGTATCTTTTTTTCCTTTGGTTTATTTTTTTAATTAATGTCTTTAATGACGTTATATCCGGCTTGTTGTGATTGTTGAGGCCAAATTGATTGAAATATTGGTCAAGCAATGTTTTAGTCAGTCTGGACATTGGTATTGAATTTCAGCTCAGAAGCTTAAACATTATTTAATTAGTTTGCTCATTAAAGTTGTTATTAAAAACGATTTTTCACTTACAGATTAAAAATAAATATTGCATTGTATTCCTCGTTTTCTCTTGAATCCAAACATATATAGATATGTTATGTTTACTTGAAAAACGCGCTCAGAATTAAAGAAAATAGGTCGAGTATAATGTTTGCATGCTTCGCGGAGACGAGCGTGACTCGTCTCGGTCTTCGGAGAAGTTTAGCCGAGACTGTCTGAATGTAGTCTCAGCTATGACTGGTTTTTGGTGTTGATCTGTTTGATACCGACTGACGAAATGTTTTATATCGCTTCACGCGACTTGTTGTTTTATCTCAGTTATTAGTATGCTTTGTATGCTTGTTTAATGTGTGCCAGTTTGTTTTAGAATGAATTTGTAAAGCGCCTGGAGCCAATTGAGCCAAGTTATTTATTATCATTATCATTTAAGTTATTGAGACATCCCAGTGCACTAAGGGATTTATAGAGCAATCGAGAAAATTCATTATTGAACGAAGCGCATAGCGCTGAGTTTAATAATTATTTTCGAGATTTGCTCTATAAATCCCTTAGTGCACTGGGATTGTTTCAATAACAATATTGTCGGTACCGCCAGAGAAAAAAGAAGATTCAACACGCTAATTTTGCCACGCGCATTTGGATAGGCGTAACTGTTTGGTCAAGTCGTGTAATATCTACTTTTGTGTGTGCTTTCGTCACACGCAAACTCTTGTTTTAATTTCTGTTGGTAAATTCCAGTGTAGCGTTAAGCTAAACAGTGATGATCTTTTAGAGAGACCTCATTTGAACTCGGAGAAAGGACTGTGTTCTTAGTTTTTTGCGATTCGAAACCTCCAATCGAGCTTCGACGGATTGACTGTGCAGAGTGACTCTCCTTAAATTGACTACCCCCTCCCCCCAAGGTCGACGGTTAGCACATTTTCAAAATAAATGTGGCACGTTTCTCGTGTTGTATCTTCACTAATCGGGGAGTCTGGTACTAAATATGGACGGTAAGAATGCTCTGAACCCTACACATATTATATCCCCATCGTTTTTCCGTTCACATTTGCCCAACATGTTAATTTGCTGAGCAGGGTTTATGTCGTCTGCTAGGCTATGGCAATCGAACCACTGCAGTCTCATTTCAAAAACATAAATTGCTCGTCACGTTGCACTGAGTCTGCATGCATGAGGCAGGCTGGTAATAATGGTATACATGGTAAGAACGTTCTGAACCCTACACGTTTTCGATTCCGATTGTTATTGCCTTGAAATTATAATTCGGAAACCATTTATTTACTGAACTGATGCAGTCGTATTCAGTGTAGTCCGCTACGTATGACAGAGTCGATCGAGTCAGTCGACTTCCAAATGCTGGTCTAGCTGGTACGTTATCGGAATAACACTTGTGTTTTCTGTTGGCCACTAACACGGCATATGCAAGTCGAAAATGAGATGAGACACAGCGGCTTCTATTTTTAGATCAGTGGGCTTCACTGTGGCACAGGCACATGCAATCTGTCAGAAAAAAACACTTCTGCTTTAATTGAGCCGCAGGAAATTTATTGTCCTTTTGTATTGTGGAGAATATAAGCTACATGTCGTTAATTAATTCTGAGGATGAGAGTACAGTCTCGCTTAGACAAAGGGCGGAAAAATGGGTATGCTCTGCGGAAAAGTTAGCGCACTCCAAGAGTGTGCTAACAGTTTTAAGCGCATCACCATTAGCCAATCAACTGGTTCACATCAGGCATGTGACACCAGTACTTATTGACAATTATTATTATTATTATTATTATGTGTGTTTAGTTTTGAGCAGACACTGTCATAATGGAATCTCGCTCTCTCTCTCTTTCTATCTAAAGCTAAACTTGATTCCAAGGAGAGATCTCTCAGCTTATTCTGGACGCGTCGTGTGGGATTCTCTCCCGAAATTTGTTATCGAGTCCCAATACTTTCAAAAAACGCCTTTCATTGTCAAATAGCAAAAAGTCACAGTTTTAGATTTATTTTCATATTTGTCCATAGCATCAGTGTTTCGTTATATAAAAACTCCAAGTTTTGCTAGGTTTACATTTTGTTCCCGGCGGCCACGGCAATCACGTTTCAGGCCACCGTGGACAAAACGGGAGGGACGTGAGACAACGTGGGGGGACGGAATGGGCAAACGTGACAGGCCGTGATTGCCGTGGATGCCGTGCCAGATTTTTAAACTGTCAAAAAATGTGCCACGGCAGTCACGGTGCGGATGAGAAACATAGTAGGCCGTAGTAAAACGGGGTGAACGCAAGAAAACGTGACAGTACGTAATAGGCCTTAACAAAACTTGGAGGCGGTCCGTAGTGGGTCCGTAGTGAGACGGGAAGCATGTGTATTCCCCGGCATCTCACGGTCCTTTCAAGTTTTGTCACGTTCTGCCGCGTTTAGTGCGCGTTGTGTCACGGTTGCCTCACGGTAACTGCGCGTTTTGTCACGTTTTGCAACGTTTCTCTCTGCAAGCTAGGGTGTATGGTAGCCGTTTCGTCGCGTTCAATCACGGCGCGTCCCGGCGTGGGACGGTTTGGGGTCCGGCGTGCTACGGCGCATTGCGTTCTACTATACGGTCTGACACGGCGCGCGCGGTCTGGGAGGGACTATATAATAAGCCGAGCTACAATGATACAGTACAGGATACAATGATTGCTATTGCTTGGGAGGCTTTTTTTTATACCGTGGGCACAAACGTGCTCCAAAGCTGCCCGGCGTCCATGTTTCATCCGTACAAAGCCTCGACAGAACGTAAAAAACGTGTCAGACCTTGATCAGAACGTTAGAAACGTGAGGGACCCCATCAGAACGTGATGGGCCGGTGGTAGACCGCGGGCTAAACCTTAGTGCGCCTTGGAGCCTCCTGGACTCAGCCCCTTTCCCCCCATGGCCCGTGAGAAAACTTGGCAGGAACTATTATAAAACTTGAAGACAGAGAAAATATGACCAAAATCCCACGGCGCACTACTTTTTGGGCCAACAGACTGCCGTGGCCACCGGGAACATTGTGTAAACGTAGCATTAACATTTTTGTTGGTTGCATGTTTGGAAAATCCCCCTGTATCATGTACTATTTGATTAATTGAGTAATTTGATTCAATAGTGAAATGTTTGAAATATTCCATTGGTTCTTGTGTCGTGTTTCTTGTTCGAGTGCGTGTTGTCATCATTCCGTATGTTTAAATTGTGCGTGACAGTGTGTGACTGAGTGTGTAGACATGCGTGTTTGGGGGTATGCGTACTGCAACCCAGTGTACGTGAAAGCAAATGCTGAACAGAGCAGTACGTCACCAAACATGAAATTTATTGACACCTATATTACGCACTTTCTCAATCAGTTTTGCTCTGTCTGTTGTTTTTATTAGCAGAGCTTCCCAAACTGTGTGTCCTGATGTCATATACGCACTACACTAATCGCCATAAAAAACTAAACACATATATTTAGCTGTAGAACTTTGTGATGCGGCCAGTTATAGTAAAACCAAGTATATTGCCAGAAAGGTAATTCATCCCCCTGCCGTTAGAAACACAGAGTTTTATTTTTCATCAATTAGTTTGTATGCAGTGTACCGGAGACCTAGGACACCCCGCAAAATCAAATTCGCAAAAGTAAATTATTTTGCAGACACTAAAATACACAAAACATCAAAATAAGTAAGAGTGACCCCGTTTTTGATCGCAAATTAAAGAACAACTCATTTTCTACCCACATAAATTGATTTGGTTCAGCTGTTGTGCCTAGCAGTGTTGTTTTGCCATTTTGAAGAATACAGGTGTCAGCCTCGCCAGAAGCTGTAAAAGGCCTGTTTTGGCATCATTTCTTGTGGGCTATGTGGGTAAAAACCCTGTTGTTTTGGAATGGCTTATTGTATTGCTTTTACACTTGACATGAGTATTGATAACACAATAGCTAAACAGTGTGTAAAATATCATGGCGTTTTGTTGAGTTATTTGGACTTACTAGAACTTTTCATAAAAGTTTGGTTAAATTGAATAATTATTTACAGTAGCGAGTATGGCATCCCTAGCGGTTTTTTCCATTTTTTTGATAAATGTCTTAGATGACGTCATATCTGGCTTTTCGTGAAAGTTGAGGCGGCACTGTTACGCTCTTATTGTTTAAATAAATTGGTTGACATTTTGGTCAAGTATTTTTCGACAAAGCCCGGAATTTGGTACTGCATTTCAGCTTGGAGGCTTGAAAATTAATTAATGAGTTTGCTCATTAAAGTTATCATTAAAATCGATTTTTCGCAAACAAATTTAAAATTGATTGCATCGTATTCTTCATCACATTCTGAACCTAAAAATATATACTTATGTCCTGTTTACTCTTAAAATGTGATCACAATTAACAAAAATACATTAATTAGTCTAACGATTAAAATTCAAGAAATCGATCCAAAAATGATTTCGATAAACAAGTCGCGTAAGGCGAAATTACTACATTTAGTCAAGCTGTCGAACTCACGGAATGAAACTGAACGCACTGTATTTTTTTCACCAAGACACTACAGCTTCGTCAATTCCCGCGGGAAGGAAATCGCTCTCCTCCCACGTGCAAAACGCAGTGAAATTGACACGCCAGAACTGCGCGGTAGCGTATTGTGCTAAGCAGGAAAGCGCGCTTTTCTGTATTCGTGTTAACTTTCTGAGCTTGTTTCGAATACAACCTATCATATCTATGTTTTTTTGGAATTAGGAAATGATAAAGAATAAGATGAAATCATTTTTGGTTTAAAAATGAGAGCGTGACAGTGCCGCCTCAACTTTCACGAAAAGCCGGATATGACGTCATCAAAGACATTTATAAAAAAAATGAAAAAAATCTCTGGGGATGCCAAACTCAGGATCTCCCATGTCAAGTTTCATGAAGATCGGTCCAGTGGTTTACTCTCAATCGCTCTACACACACGCACGCACGCACACACACATACACGCACGCACGCACGCACACACACACACGCACACGCACACACACACACACACACACACACACACACACACACACACACACACACACACACACACACCACGACCCTCGTTTCGATTCCCCCCTCTACGTTAAAACAGTTAGTCAAAACTTGACTAAATGTAAAAAGCGTGCCAGTTCAGTCTGCTGCTCTGGACTGGGTTTTGATGTTGGAAGATCTGTTTTTCGTAATTGTTGTTTTGTTTTCACATTTCCATACCACCCAAGCGCGTTGTTGCTTTTGTACCAAGATTGATCCCTAATTGTAATATTCATTTGTGTTGAAGTGTGCAAAATCCTGAATTTTTGAAACTACCCTGAAAAGAGTTATTACAGTTTAATCAAACTTTTCTGAAAAGTTCCAGTTCGTCAAAAGAAACTCATCAAAACGCATTAATAATATTCGTGTCAAATTTAAAAGCAATACAACTAGCCATTACTAAACTACGGGTTTTTTACCCACATAGCACACACAAAATGACGCGAAAACAAGCCTTTTACGGCTTCTGACGAGGCTGACACCAGTCTTCTTCAAAATGGCAAAACAACACTGCTAGGCACAACAGCTGAACCAAATCAATTTGTGTGGGTAGAAAATGAGTTGTTCTTCAATTTGCGATCAAAAACGGGGTCACTCTTGCTTATTTTGATTTTTTGTGTATTTTAGTGTCTGCAAATTTACTTTTGCGAATTTGATTTTGGGGGGTGTCCTAGGTCTCCGGTACACTGCATAAAAACTAATTGATGAAAAATGAAACTCTTTGTTTCAAACGGTAGGGGAATAAATTACCTTTCTGGCAATATACTTGGTTTTACTATAACTGGCCGCATCACAAAGTTCTACAGCTAAATGTATGTGTTTAGTTTTTTTTATGGCGATTAGTGTAGAAGCCAAAAAGCGTACTAAACTACACGCTGTAACAAAACAAAACAACAACAAATTCTAAATAGGCAGATGCGTTTGAGTTTAGATCTGTGTAATGGGACCGTTTATTGTCAAACAAGGTATATTGATTCTTCTACCATATTCAGCAAAACATTTTTTTTATTAGGTACTGTCTGTATAGTGGAACCTACATCACAGACACACAGAAACTGAAAAATAATTGAACATTAGCAGGCATTAAGAGAAA
>NC_090260.1:20934902-20962402 GCF_037325665.1 Littorina saxatilis | reverse complement strand
GATCACTTTGACCTCTTCTGATGCCATTTTTCAAAATGGGGGTAATGGGACGTTTCGCAGGTCTGTGCAGAAATGTCACGGTCAATTGTTTTCATTTTATGATATATAATTGTGGGGACTCTGCTCGGCATTGTGTCATTTTTTGGTTGAAATCGACCGGAAATATTTTCATGCGAAATGAGAAATTGATCTAACTGTAGCCTACGAAAGGGGTCCTGATTTGGCCTATATGGTCCGCTGGACTCAAAAAGCAACAACAATCAAATCAAATCAAGCATACGAAACGTCACGTAAATACGCTATTTCCAGCCATATCGGAAAGGCACATTACAATTATTCAAATCAAAACACATCATTACAACACTTATGAACCAGGGGTTCATATCACCTCCAAAATAGGTCCTGGTCGTGCAAAAAAACAATTTAACTACCCTCGTTTATCTGAAACTTGGCATGTCATCATTTTCACAATTCTGTAACATAAAGTCTGTCCGATTGATTTCTCTAATTTTTGTCACGCAAAATATAGCGAAGTCGGTTTTCGGGGTCAATCGCTGTCGGATGTGTTTAAGGCAGTCCACTTCACTATCTGGCACACCTTTCAGATCATCAAATACTCTTTCAACATGGATCACGTGACCGCCGCCCAAAATCGACCTGGCAAAATCTTAAGTATTTTTTCTTTATCTGAACATGACCCTTCTGTGTCATTGAAATTTGACGAGGATCTATTGAACTTGGGCTATGTCTGGAAGTCATCAAACTATACATAAGGTTCAAAGATATTTCTTTAAAAACACTTGAGAAAATGGTCATTTTCCAATTATGGCCCCGTTGTGACCTTGATATTTATTGAGGTTACACGACATGTTCGTGTTGTATGAAGATTATCAAAACCTACCATTGTTTGAGATTTGGAGGCATGAAAAATATCCGAGTAAACCAGAACATAGTTTTTCGTCTACGGGCAGCAAACAGCCAGCATAACACTGATCATTACTAAGAGTCTCCTGAAAAAAAAGCAGAGTGCCGTCAATAATAATCGGTTTATTCTGCTTGGTCTCTATAGCCTTAACTGCGCATGTGATTTTTCAGACATGACAAGAGCTTCTTGACAAAAAGTAGTATGCCTCCTTGGCAGGAGTCTATTACGTCTTGAGGTCCCCGAAATGTCTTCTTCTTCAGCGTTTCAGAAATGCTGGTGACGTGTGAGCTCGTTTGCCCATTTGGGTTCCCCACCCTATACTCTGAGAGCATAGTCACCTTCACTTCGCTTTTGTTGGGGGGTCCCCGAAATAATTTGAGAATTGTACGACGTGCACAATGGCAAGTCTATTCAGGACAGTTAATAACCCGCGACGAGCCATTCCCACACCGGAGAAAGGTGTACGCCTAATTTAATGCATATCGCCTTCTCCGCTGGGTCTCGCTGCAATTTCTTCCACAGACGTAGGTGGGGAGCTGGTTTAAATACATGTTTTGGGGGCTAAATTACAAGTAAATCGATTAACATTCATATAACATTCGATTAACATAATGTATAAATACTCCTTAATGCCGCTACCTTAAAAAATATATGTATGTATGCCTTTAAAGTATGTTTTGTGGTCGTAAGTGCTGCATTTTGGATTCAAATTCGGCAATTTGCATTTCCATGCAATTATACACCACACTAGCCTAAATAATTGTGCATTCATAATATTAATTGTACCTTATCTTCCCTGTGTTGTGTAATTTAGGTTTATCTGTACTATGACGTACTGCAGCACAGTGAGGCCTTTTCTATGAGTACCCTCAAATGTTGGGATACGGTGCCATACCCCCCTTCATTAAACGTGGTGTACGCTTCCGTTCCCAGTGGGTTTACGCTTCTGTATCATTCAGTGTGTGCGTTATGTGCTACATGTGTGCAAAGAAACGGATTTAACGTGTTCCGATCTTACATAATATGTCTGCTAGATAAAATAAACTTGGCAAAAAAAATATTGCAACACATTTCGCACCCAAATTAAACCATTAATTCATGTGTAATTTCATTAAAACTTGATATGCCAGTTAAGGCCGTTCACTTCACTATTATGATAACTTTTTGGATTAAAAATATATTTTACAGGGATAACGTGACCGCCGCTCAAATAAGGGTACCACCAAAATCGACCAGATAAAAACAGAAGGGCCCAATTATAAATCGACAAAAAATCACAATAGTCAAAACTTTGCAACGTCGATACACAAGAAGAAAGTCAAATCAATCAACTACCCTGAACAGGTTAATTTGTTTAGCTAGCTTGCGTATTTCGTGTGATATGCTATAGACCTTTTTCGCTTAAATTTTGGCGCATGCGCTGTGAAGTTTATTGTCAGATCTACCGGAACTAGGGGGCAAAAAGAAAAATCGACAACGAGGCTTGGTGCAAAGTCAAGTGCAACTGCAAGTGCAACAGTGGAATGAAGAAAGAGAAATACGTTTGACAGAATTTGTCATTGTATGGCTTTCCGATGGGTGCAGGTGCGAAGGCGCAACAGCGAAGGACGCGACGGGTGCAAGCAATCCGACGACAGGGGTTTGTCGTGCCATTGAAAAGTCTGCTCGAGTCACTTCGTGTCTGGCAATGGCACGGCTATCAGCGATGCTAACTACGTTGACTTCGTACCCACCCTTAATCTTGGATTTCCCCCTCCCCACTCTCTACCTCTCTCTCTCTCTCTCTCTCTCTCTCTCTCTCTCTCTCTCTCTCTCTCTCTCTCTCTCTCTCTCTCTCTCTCTCTCTCTCTCTCTCTCTCGCATGATACCGTATATACATACACGGATGTTTTTCTGTGTGTGAGTTTGTGTGTACGATACCGTGTGTACGTATGCGTTTGTGCGTGTGTGTGCGTGTGTGTGTGTCGTGTGTGTGTGTGTGTGTGTGTGTGTGTGTAATGAAGAGAGAGAGAGAGAGAGAGAAAGAGAGAGAGAAAGAGAGAGAGAGAGAGAGAGAGAGAGAGAGAGAGAGAGAGAGAGAGAGGGAGAGAGAGCGAGCGGTAATTGAATTTGGCTTTTACCGAATGAAAACTATTGTCAAAAACAGTGCATTAAGAACTAAAACCAACCAACCATAAAACAAGTCGCGTAAGGCGAAAATACAATATTTAGTCAAGTAGCTGTCGAACTCACAGAATGAAACTGAACGCAATGCCATTTTTCAGCAAGACCGTATACTCGTAGCATCGTCAGTCCACCGCTCATGGCAAAGGCAGTGAGATTCACAAGAAGAGCGGGGTAGTAGTTGCGCTAAGAAGGATAGCACGCTTTTCTGTACCTCTCTTTGTTTTAACTTTCTGAGCGTGTTTTTAATCCAAACATATCATATCTATATGTTTTTGGAATCAGGAACCGACAAGGAATAAGATGAAAGTGTTTTTAAATTGATTTGGACAATTTAATTTTGATAATAATTTTTATATATTTAATTTTCAGAGCTTGTTTTTAATCCGAATATAACATATTTATATGTTTTTGGAATCAGCAAATGATGGAGAATAAGATAAACGTAAATTTGGATCGTTTTATAATTTATTTTTTTTTTTACAATTTTCAGATTTTTAATGACCAAAATCATTAATTAATTTGTAAGCCACCAAGCTGAAATGCAATACCGAAGTCCGGGCTTCGTCGAAGATTACTTGACCAAAATTTTAACCAATTTGGTTGAAAAATGAGGGCGTGACAGTGCCGCCTCAACTTTCACGAAAAGCCGGATATGACGTCATCAAAGACATTTATCAAAAAATGAAAAAAACGTTCGGGGATTTCATACCCAGGAACTCTCATGTAAAATTTCATAAAGATCGGTCCAGTAGTTTAGTCTGAATCGCTCTACACACACACACACACACAGACACACAGACACACGCACATACACCACGACCCTCGTTTCGATTCCCCCTCGATGTTAAAATATTTAGTCAAAACTTGACTAAATATAATAAAAAGCACCCTCCATCCCTTTTAACTGTCTCTCTCTTCCGCTTTCTCGCGCTTTTTCTGTCTGTCAATCCCCCCCCCCCCCCCCCCCTCTCTCTCTCTCCCCCTCTCATTTCATAAAAGAATTTGGGAGAGAAGAAAAGGTTTCAATATCCTCGGTTATACCTTGTGTCAATATTTCCATTTACAATTAGTCAAAAACAAAGCCCCTTTTTTCTAAAAAGATCAAAATCCGAAAGAAACAGCTGAACATCATGCAGAGACTTTCTTCCGAAAATTACAAATCTCGGGCAAATTGAAAGGAACAACAAAATATTCCTTCAGAGAGAGCGAGAGAGAAGAGAGAGAGAGAGAGAGAGAGAGAGAGAGAGAGAGAGAGAGAGAGAAGAGAGAGAGAGAGAGAGAGAGAGAGGCAGAGAGATAGGCAGAGAGAGAGAGACAAAGTGAGTGAGCGAGCGAGTGAGCAAGAGAGAGAGATAGAGATAGAGACACACACACACACACACACACACACACACACACACACACACACACACACACACACACACACACACACACACACACACACACACACACACACACACACACTGAAACAGACAGACACACGCACACACACGCACACACATACATACACAGACATACATATACACACACAAACCACGAGTGAGAGCGAGAGACTGAAAAAATGAGAAAGAGAGAGTCGTCAGTAAGTAGTGGTATTGACACGTAGCGATAATGACACGTCGCGCTAAAAGATGTAGTGCTGTCGACACGTAGTGATAATGAACGAATGATAGTGACTCATCGACAAATTATTTGTAGCACTAATCAACGTAGCGATAGCGGCACATAGCACAAATGACACGTAGGAAAAATGACACTCAGCACAAAAGACACGTAGCGCTAGCGATACGCACCCTCGCCCGCTTACGCAGGGGAAGTTCGCCAAGTCTTTCGTCCATATACCACAAATAGCCGTTTCAAACCATACCTTCGTGCATGTCCTTGACTTTTTGTTCATGATTTTGAACAAGATAATCCGTTTTCTTGCAGAATTTCTCAAAGTAATCCTCTGGCAAAGTAATCTTCGAGCATCAAAAGTGAAAGAGGTATTTCAGGCCAGGCACCTATTGCCCCCTAGTTCCGGTTATCAGAGAGAGGCTGCCGTGCCCTAAAATCTGATTGGTCGAAACGCTGGGGGCAAAGGTTATACGAAAAAGGTCTATTCCAACTGATGCAGGTGTCGATTGCAAGAGCATTTTTTTAAGGGTATCATAACAAAAAGAGCTGCACTTTAGCAATGACTTGGTGGATTGCTTTGAAACTTTCAGAATAATTTACCAGCATACTAGAGATACTTCGAGCGATCGTTACAGATATTTGTTCAGGTGTGACGCAATGTTTCGGAAAAAAGTTGTTGAACTCGTCATAGGATTGTTCACTTATGTCCAAAGAATTCATGACTTTACATGTTTACAAATAACTTATTCATACAGATACAGTCGAAGTTTTATTTGAGTTTAACCACTGGCTTAAATGTGCTAGTCATGCAAACACATGAGAAAATATGGAACGTTCACGCCGTTTCGCTCTGACTGCTGTCATCGCTGCATGCCTCTCAAAACATGCTGAGGTCACGCTTGGCTGGGCATCGCTGTGGCACCAGAATCATCCCCACAATATCAAACGTGTTTACAGGCCTAGCACATTTGTGTCAGTGCTAATACGCACATAAAAATGTCGCAGTGTGTGTATCAATGATTTGTCTAAAGACATGCACAGTCATGAATTTTGTTGGACACAAGTGAACAATCATACGATGAGTTTAACAACTTTTTTTCGAAACATCAGATAACATCTTAACACATAATTGTAACGATATCAAATTTCCCTCGAAGTATCTTCAGTATGTTAATGAATTATTCTGAAAGTTTTAATGCAATCCACCCAGTCATTGCTAAAGTACAGCGCTTTTTGTCATGACACCCCTAAAAGAATGACGCAAAAAGTCCCGTTTTTGACCGCTCTTGCGATCGACACTTGCATCAGTATAGTAGGAATAGCATAGCACACGAAATACGCAAGCTAACTAAGCAAATCAACCTGTTCAGGGTAGATAATTGATTTGACTTTCTTCTCGTATGTAAACATTGCAAAGTTTTGCCTATTGTGATTTTGTGTCGATTTTTAATTCGGTTTCTGTTCCCAATTGTTCTCGGAATTCTTTCGCCTAGTGATGCCATGTTAACATCACCCCCTCACGTGGTTTGGCACGCCTGCTGAGGCGAGGTTCCGGGGTGTGGCGCTGGGAGCCAGCACGTGAGAGATTACAGGATGGATGAGGACCAGTGATGACCAGTGATGACCGTCCACTCAAGGAGTGCAGCAAGCTAGACACCAAGGGTGCTACCCCTATTTAGAGCCCCCTACACCCCTACGTGTGCACAGCTGAGCAAAGAAGATAATTTATGACACAGCCAGTGGTAGGGGTACACCAGAGGACAGCAAACAACAAAGCCAGCTCGGGACCCCCAGATTAACACTCTCTTTGTCTTTAATTCGACGCTGAAGCTGACAGGATTAGGAATGTTTGAGTTCCATGAAGGCCAGCCCCTGTTGTGTTTTTAACGAAGGTCGCTAGCTCGTTGAAATTGTTTGTTTTTTGTCTGTCTGTCTGTCTGTCTGTCTTCTACACTACATTGGGGTGTGCACGTTAAAGATCCCACGATTGACAAAAGGGTCTTTCCTGGCAAAATTGTATAGGCATAGATAAAAATGTCCACCAAAATACCCGTGTGACTTGGAATAATAGGCCATGAAAAGTAGGATATGCGCTGAAATGGCTGCGATCTGCTGGCCGATGTGAATGCGTGATGTATTGTGTAAAAAAATTCCATCTCACACGGCATAAATAAATCCCTGCGCCTTGAATATCTGCGCGATATAAATTGCATAAAATAAAATAAAAATTTAAAACAAATTTAAAAAAATCCCTGCGCTTAGAACTGTACCCACGGAATACGCGCGATATAAGCCTCATATTGATTGATTGATTGATTGTCAATATGTCTGTTTGTTTGTTTGTGTGTTTGTTTGTTTGCTTAACGCCCAGCCGACCACGAAGGGCCATATCAGGGCGGTTTGTCTGTCTGTCTGCCTGTCTGTATGTTTGTATGTTTGTATGTGTGTTTGTTTGTTTGCTTGTTTGTTTGTTTGTTGTTCTTTTCATCTTAGCTTTTCCTCAACATAAAATATCTGTGGTTGTTTGTAAGGCTCCCTTTTGCTTACCTGCTTGCTCCAGCACTACCCAAGTGTCCGTCTTAGGCAGTAAAACCAAGAGGGCTTTAATCAGCAAAGGTTTGACGCTGTGTGTGAGTGTGTGTGTGTGTGTGTGTGTGTGTGTGTGTGTGTGTGTGTGTGTGTGTGTGTGTGTGTGTGTGTGTGCGCGTGCGTGTGTGTGTGTCGCAGACGCTGTACCGCTGGACATAAACAGAAACGGCCTACACTCAGGCACCAAACGGAAGATCAACGAAAGGTAAATAACTGTTAATGCTCATGACTATGCAATATTAATACATCCAAATGGCTGCTACGTAGTAATGTAAAATCGTATTGTATTTTATTATTCATGTCTGAATAATAAAAAACGCTGGCGCTGGACCCGAGTACTCTTCAGACTGGCTCGCTCCCCCAGTATGAAAGTTTTTGTCTTGTGCACGTGGATTTAAAAAAAATATATATATATATTTATTTATTTTACACAATTAAAAAAATTATTAGAGTAAAATAAAACATTAAAACGTTCATAATAAACAATAGTAAACAAGAAATAAAAAAAAATTAAAAAAAATTGACCGCCAATGCCGGGAATCAAACCCGGATCACTTGGATTAAGAAAAATTAAAAAAAATTATTTATTTATTTTACACAATTAAAAAAACTATTAGAGTAAAATAAAACATTAAAACGTTCATAATAAACAATAGTAAACAAGAATTAAAAAAAAAATAGACCGCCCATGCCGGGAATCGAACCCGGATCACTTTGGCCATAGACTCTCTCGTGCTCTCTGTCTCTCTTTCACCGAGACCAATAGTTTCTTTGCCGAGACCAAATCCCCACCCGTCGGCTGTCTTGCAAATCATGCTTTTCTCGTCACTGCGTGACGTGTTCGGCTCAGCCGCCCAAGTCTCCCCTTTAGTCCAGGCTGTTCGCAAAGCGACCAGCCTCCCACCGCAAAAACTCCACCCGTTAAGAGTCGTTTTGGTGGAATATTTCGCATTTAGGTCCCATTATGAAGTTTTAATACGATCAATCGGACCTATTATCAAGTTAGTGTATCAACTTTTGAAAGAACTGCGCCCAGTAGTTTCCCAGCAATAAGCTGTTAAGTCGAGACAGACAGACACACACACACACACACACACAGACACACAATTAAAGTCTGCTGGACCCTCCTACTGCGTACTCGGGGATAAAACGTCCTTTTTACGTTTGGTTAATATACTGAACGGCAAAAGTTAGGGACCGCCCTTGAAAAAACCAGGCCGTCCTGACCTGGGCCTCTCCAGAACGCTGTTGGTGGCCTGGAACTTCTGGTGCAGCCTGGCCACGACAGAATGGGACCCTCCAAGTCGTCTGCCTACTTCTCGCTTGCTTACGCCGTCTTGCAGCCATGCGATGGCCCGGGCTTTGTTGAAGGTGGTGAAGAAGATGGTGGCTAGCGGAAAATCGCGGGGCTATAAAGCCTAACTGGTGACAACAGTTCACTCTCAACACATCCCCACTGCACGTGCATAACGAATTTTTCGTCTTTCTCGCCCAGGCTTGCCCACGCGCCAGCGTAAAAATGGTCCACTTTTTGCAGTTTGGCAGTTTCTGTCTCGTGCCCTAGCCAGGCCTCCGTGGATCCCGAGCAAGTTTCCTGCTAACACAGCATTGCTCACCCACTGGTGTGTACGGCCTGACAGCCATTTGGTTTTATAAAGTTAGGAACAAGGAGTTTGGCACAGATGAAGTCAGCTGGTTTTTTCAAGGGTGGTCCCTAACTTTTGCCATTCATTAGCTGTTGGTTTCTGCCGTATACATATATATGTCACAGTGGAAATGAGAATCCAGTGAGATTCCGAATCGCACTAGTGGAGATTGGAATTCCAGTTTGCACTAGGGCAAACTAGAATTCTCATCTCCACTGGATATTTGTTAGTGAAGATTGGAATTCCAGTTTGCCCTAGTGCAAACGGGAATCCAGTTTCAGTGGAGATGGGAATTCCAGTTTGCACTAGGGGAAATAGGAATTGGGGGAAATAATGTGTTCAAAGGTTTATAATTGTTGTTAAAACCATTTCATCTTGAGTCATTCATGACTTTAAGGCTTACTCATTGCAGGTATTGAAATCCAGAAATAAAAATAAATATTATTGAATTGATATAATCGAACAACACAGAGTAACACAGAGTAATTGCGCAAAATAAGTTTTTTTTATCAATATCATTAAATCATATCACAAAGTTAAAAGTTTATATAAGATGAAGCATGAGATAAAGAGAGAGAGAGAGAGAGAGAGAGAGAGAGAGAGAGAGAGAGAGAGAGAGAGAGAGAGAGAGAGAGAGAGATGGCCGACAGTATTATTGTATTGTATTGTATTGTAAAACCACGACTACTGAACGTTAACTCAGTCGTCTATCTGTCTGGGCTTCTCACTTCTTTTGTGAAGTCTTAGTCATAAAGCAAGAGTTAACACTAGTCTTCTCCACTCAGTTAGAAATTTTGACTTGCTGCAGTTTGTTTTCTGCTAAACTGACTCAGAGAGTGGATCATGGAGCAAAAGAAGAAATTTTATATTCTTTTAGAGCAGCATCTTGAATCTTTAGATACAAACAAAAAAGATGCATTTTGTATAACTCAAGAATGAAGCGTGTCTGCATTCTAGCCCCGGACAAAAATCCCAACATGGAGCAAAATTCAAACACTGGAGCCAAAAACAGTTCAAATTGGAAGAAATTGGTGCAAGGAACATTGTGTACTGCAAAAAATCCAACAAGCCAGTCGTCACACAGGACAGACTTTTCGACATCGTTTTCCAATGTCATGGACATGTAGGACATTCCGGACGTGATAAAACATGGGCAGAAATCAAAGCACATTACGCTGGCATCAAATGGACTGTTGTTGATTTGTTTTTGAAGACATGCACAAGCTGTAGCACACGACAGACGACCAGATATCCTCCAGCAGGTAGACCTCTGATCAATTTGGAATTTCTGCAGCGCGTCCAGATTGATCTGGTGGACTTTCGAAGTAGCCCTGATGGCGAGTTCTGTTGGATCCTACATGCACGTGACCATTTTACCAAGTTCAGCTGGACTTATGCACTGAAATCAAAGACTGCTGTAGAGGTCGCTGATAACCTCTTCAGTCAGTTTTGTCAGTTTGGAGCTCCAAGGTTATTGCAGAGTGACAATGGCCGCGAGTTCACTGCCCGAGTGATCAACAACTTGGAGACCCTTTGGCCAGATATGAAGATCATTCATGGAAGACCAAGACACCCCCAGTCTCAAGGTAAGAATAATATAAATCTTACTAATCCAACTACTATTCTCTCTCTCTCTCTCTCTCTCTCTCTCTCTCTCTCTCTCTCTCTCTCTCTCATTCACCTCATTCACACAAGCACAGGCCTACTTGCCTTTCTTGACTTCCGTTGTGTTCCTATGTCTTGATGTTGCGTGGAGCGTGGTAATGGTGACCTACAGGTGAAACTGGGCAAATGGATGGATGCACATGGACCAAACTGGACTGAAGGCCTGAAAATAGTTACCAGAGCTATCAACACATCTGTTTCAAGCACTACAGGAAAGTCTCCGTACCACCTTGTCTTCGGACAGTTGCCAAGACGTAACTGCACCTTGTGGAGTGAATTGATAGAACAAGGCATACGAGAAGAAGAGAACATTCCACCGGAGCTACTCCAACAGCTAGAACACAACGCAACTATTGACGAAGAGGCTGATGCAGCGCCTACATCGCCACCTCCGCCAGCGACTACATCGTCATTTCAGCCAGGTGCAACATCGTCACTTCCGCCAGCGACTACGTCGTCATCTCCGCCAGCGACTACATCATCAACTCCGCCAGCGACTACATCGTCACCTCCGCCAGCGACTACATCGTCAACTCCACCAGCGCCTACATCGCCACCTACGCCAGCGACTACATCGTCATTTCAGCCAGGTGCAACATCGTCACCTCCGCCAGCGACTACATCATCAACTCCGCCAGCGACTACATCGTCACCTCCGCCAGCGACTACATCGTCAACTCCACCAGCGCCTACATCGCCACCTCCGCCAGCGACTACATCGTCATTTCAGCCAGGTGCAACATCGTCACTTCCGCCAGCGACTACGTCGTCACCTCCCCCAGCGACTACACCAAGTCTGTCGCTTGCTCTTCGAGAACAGTCTGCAAATGCAAGGGCAACTGTCTAACAAAACGGTGCAATTGCCGAAAAGCAAACATAGACTGCTGTACAAAGTGTCACCCAGAAAGCACATTTTGCAAGAACTGTTGATGGATTTCCAGTGATATGAAAAAAAGCAAAAAAGGCATGTTTGTGTGTGTGTGCGTGAGTGCATGCATGTGTAGTAGTGTGTGTGAAGGCATGTAGCATAGATAGACTACCTTTCATGCTTCATCTTATATAAACTTTTAACTTTGTGATATGATTTAATGATACTGATAAAAAAAACTCATTGTGCGCAATTACTCTGTGTTGTTCGATTATATCAATTCAATAATATTTATTTTTATTTCTGCATTTCAATACCTGCAATGAGTAAGCCTTAAAGTCATGAATGACTCAAGATGAAATGGTTTTAACAACAATTATAAACCTTTGAACACATTATTTCCCCCAATTCCTATTTCCCCTAGTGCAAACTGGAATTCCCATCTCCACTGAAACTGGATTCCCGTTTGTACTAGGGCAAACTGGAATTCCAATCTTCACTAACAAATATCCAGTGGAGATGAGAATTCTAGTTTGCCCTAGTGCAAACTGGAATTCCAATCTCCACTAGTGCGATTCGGAATCTCACTGGATTCTCATTTCCACTGTGACATATATATACATTGCATTGGTTATATAACCACACAAATGTACCTACCTGATGCCTTGATAACGAGTTTTATCCGATCTAACCAAACGTTTCTTCAAAAACGAAGACAGGCGTCCGACAAATTTCAAGGCTACTGCATACCTGCTTAGTGCGTAATAAAGTGATCACTCGCGGAATGCGTGATGGAAGGAAACACGGCTATTGTGCTTAAAGCCCCATTCCACCTCAGAGGAGGTTTACAGAACGATGGCACTTTTTCCACGAAAACAGCAAAAACACTTACTAACCTGATGAAACACATTCCTAATACCATTCAACACCTTTAAATGGCACATACGGGTCATTGGAGCCGTTGAGGCCCTCTGTGACCCACTTCTTTCACACATGCGTTTGCGTTTTCAGAGCGACTCTAGATCTGCAATAGCACGTCATTGTGTACCTCTGAATCTAAAATACAATAAACGACTACGAGAGACACAACAAACCTAGTGGCGGCGGTTGACTTCAAAGACACTAGCGATTTGCAGAAACTTTGTCTGATTCGGCAATGGGAAAATCAGTACAGCTCATGTGATGTGATATGGTAGCGCCCTGTCTCGGCAGAACGTTTTTTAAGCGCAATGGTCATTATTCACAGGCACAGCAACAAACTCTATGAAATGTTCGGAAATCTCAGTCCACTAGCACCCCGAAAAAGGGGAAAGTTGCATGGTGTTTGGTTGACTACTTCGTCATCAAGTGAAAAGAGCTGCATCTTACACGCACTGTCAACTTACACACCCACCTCGTTTGACCTGCATCCGGGCTCCCGTTTTTAAAACTTTTACAAGTTCGAATTGTACTGATTTTGTCTTGATGATAAAATAGTTCTTTCGTATTTTAGGAATCTTTGTATCACATGCTATTAATTTATTCTTTAAAGTTAGGACTAGCGCCAGATCGACGTTTTCCGATCCATACATTATACCTCCACGCAAATTAAATTCTTTAAAAATATGCTCGCTATCCATGGAAAGTACCAGGGGTGCTTCCTAGCGATAAGCGTTCAAACGAAAGTGTGTTTGTACTTTTGTAAAAGCCTGGCGGTGTCTGTGATTGGAAACTGGTGGTTTGCGGGAGACAGAGTGGGCCTTTAACCTGCAGCTGCACTGAGATCTGCATGCAGCATCTGTCACCTCGACAGATCAATAGATGAATTGTATTAACCCTGTCGCTCATACAACATTACTAACACACACACACACACACACACACACACACAAACACACACACACGCACACACACACTCACACACACACACAAACAAACACTCACACACACACATACACACACACACATACACTCACACACACACACAAACGCACACACACATAAACACACACACATAAACACACACACACACAAACACACACACAAACACAAACACACACAAACACACACAAACACACAAACACTCACACACACACACACTCACACACACACACACACACACTCACACACACAAACACACACACACACACACACACACACACACTCACACACACACACACACACACGCTGAATCCGACTTTTGAGAAGGAACATACATGTGACATCGACTAGTAAGTTGTTACTCCCTGCACGATAATTGTGCATATGGAAGATAGCTGATTTAAACTTGTCCAAACTCAACAAAGTACAAGACAGGCCTTTTTCTTAAAACCTTCCGATGGTACATACTCTAAACTGCAGTGCCCAACTTTTTAAACACAGTTTTTGTAAGCACTTTTGAACACACTATTATAACCATGCGAACACAAACATGTGTTTACTTTGCTGTAATCAGTTTTTAACACTTATAACCCTTTTAGAACACTCTCACTTTCACTGCCATACAAGTCAGAAGGACTTTAAATCACGTGATTTGTATTAAAGAATTCTTTTTGTTTGACAGAAGTATTCAAAAATATCTTGTTAGAGAGAGAGAGAGAGAGAGAGAGAGAGAGAGAGAGAGAGAGAGAGAGAGAGAGAGAGAGAGAGAGAGAGAGAGAAAAAAAAGAGAGAGAGGAGAGAGAGAGAGAGAGAGAGAGAGAGAGAGAGAGAGAGAGAGAGACTCAAGTTATACGCCTTCACGGCAAAGCCATTAGGGGCATGTTCACTGCTTTTACCCCGACTTTACATACGATACACAAGTGTGTGCGTGTTTAGGTGTTATCAGCTATCTGCACTTATGGCAGAATGACCGAGGTATTTAACTTACCACTGTAGGAACACGGGGATTGGACATGGATACCGTCTCTGGGTCTGCATAAAGTTGACCCGTGTCCCTCCCGGCCCGGATTCGAACCCGCGACCCTAGGATCACAAGCTAAGTACTCTACTACTTGAGCTACCCGGGCACCCCGATGTCTTGTTGTGAAAATAAGAGTTTTTATAGGTTTATAAAAAAAAAGTACTTTATAGTTGGGTTCACAAAGTGAAATATGAAAGAGTCCGTTTTCATTCTGGGATTTTAGAAAGTTTAGCCATTAAAATGGTTAATTCGTTTTTAAATATAATCTTAACGTTACTGAACCTGTCACGTTCAGGTGCACGGAGCCCCAAGGGCTTTCAGCCATGCCTCAGGCAGATATCCGTTGGATAAACAACCAAGATTTGGTGGCCGAGTGGTAACGCACTTGCGCTCGAAAGCGAGAGGTTGCGAGTTCGACCCTGGGTCAGGGCGTTAGCAATTTTCTCCCCCCTTTCCTAACCTAGGTGGTGGGTTCAAGTGCTAGTCTTTCGGATGAGACGAAAAACCAAGGTCCCTTCGTCTACACTACATTGGGGTGTGCACGTTAAAGATCCCACGATTGACAAAAGGGTCTTTCCTGGCAAAATTGTATAGGCATAGATAAAAAAAACGTCCACCAAAATATCCGTGTGACTTGGAATAATAGGCCGTGAAAAGTAGGAGATGCGCCAAAATGGCTGCGATCTGCTGGTCGATGTGAATGCGTGATGTATTGTGTAAAAAATTCCATCTCACACTATGACGGCTTACTAGTGCCAAAACCTGAGGTTACCCATTATCACGTGATAATTACTAATAAAGTAGATGTGTACTGCCGGGCAGTACATACCCCAAGCGAAGTCGTCCATCTGTGTGTACATGATTCTCTCTCTCTCTCTCTCTCTCTCTCTCTCTCTCTCTCTCTCTCTCTCTCTCTCTCTCTCTCTCTCTCTCTCTCTCTCTCTCTCTCTGTCTTAAAATGTGTCATCGATGACGTGTTTTCATACTTGCTAATGCGGCAGGCTAATCATGACGTCAAATTGAAACTTCTTGAAGTCTCTCAGAAAGGGACATGAAAACCATGTGGGGGTTACTGGTTTGGGCTGAAAAAAAACCCAACTCCACCTAAAATTCAAGCGCCTATGGGGCTGAATTATGCAGCATAAATTGTGAAACATCAGGATATCTCACACTTTCAATTCTGCCATCATGTCAAATCTGACAACAAACCTACCCACAAAATGTCATAAATATCGGTGTAGAATTGAGACTTAACGGTTTTTAACTGCCAAAAATAAGTTTTTTTGACTGGAATAGTTTGTCTTGAAATTCAGTTTGGGACAACGGACCCACCCACTAAATTTCATAAAGATAGGTGAAAATTTAAATGTAACGGTTTTTAACTGCCAAAATTATGTTTTTCTTCTGAAAAAGTATGGAGTGAAAATCAGTTGGGGACAACGAACCTACCCACAAAATTTCATAAATATCGATGAAGAATTGAGATTTAACGGTTTTTAACTGCCAAAAATAAGGTTTTTTGTCTGGAAAAGTATGTCTTAAAATTCAGTTTGGGACAACGGACCCACCCACTAAATTTCATAAAGATAGGTGAAGAATTGAAATTTAACGTTTTTTAACTGCCAAAATTATGTCTTTCTTCTGGAAAAGTATAGAGTGAAAATCAGTTGGGGACAACGAACCTACCTTTAAAATTTCATAAGAATCAGTGAAGAAATAGGATTTAACGATTTTTTAACAGCCTTGACACTGAACATTTGATAAATCATTGGTGATGTCATCATAACCCAGTCGTTGTAGTTGTCGTCGTAGTTGTTGGTGTTGTTGTTGTCATGTTCGTTGTCGTGATTGTTGTTGTTCTCGTGTTGTTGTTTTTGTTGTTGTTGTTGTTGTTGTTGTTGTTGTTGTTGTTGTTGTTGTTGTTGTTGTTGTCGTCGTCGTCGTCGTCGATGTCATTTGTTGTTGTTGTTGTTATCGTCGTAGTCGTCGTCATCGTCGTCGTTGTCAGAGGTTATTTCTACAGATTTCATTGATAGTCTTTGTTCTCGTCACCAAGACTTGCTAAGAACAAGCTTGGAACAGCAAGAGTTCCAAGAACAAGATTAGAACAACTCATTACATCATTACCAGTACGTCATTTGTATTTAGAACACACTTTAGAAAAAAACTCTTCAGCTACAAACCAGTCACCCTCACATGTCGGAGGTGTTTGTCTAAACCACTTACTGAAATGTTTTGAGGTTTAATGACCATACACATGTTGAACCGGTGAGTGTCTTCCGCTGCTTAATTCGCAAATAACTATTTTATTAAAGTCCGCTTGAAACGCTCAAAGATGAAATTCCATGTTAAAAAGTGACAAAAGTTTCACATTTTCCCGTTGTAACAGCTTCCGATGATATTATATGAAAATTCTGATCCTCTGAGAGGATTCCCCGAAACAAAATCAGTTTGTACGCCTAATTTTAATAGAATTGTCCAAACAGTGTCGCTAATATTGTGCTAAAAGATGAATTCTAGAACAATGTTCACAGACAGACACCACTTGGCAAAAAAATTTTCAGTGCTGGGAGATGAAAAAAAAAACTACCTCGCTACGCGCGGGCTTCGCCCGCGCTCCGCTTGGATTAACGCTGTCAGTTACTGTTTTCACTCGTTAGTTACTCATTTTCACGGGATAATTAGTAATTTTCACGGGAAAATGACTAATTTTTGGCTCACGTAAGTGTAGCCTATGCGATGGTAAACTTTGTCTGTCTGTGCGTGCGTGCGTGCGTGCGTATGTATGTATGTGTGTATGTCTGTGGTAGAAACTTTAACATTTTTGGCTAAACACCGAAATACTCATTTCACGTGGTTAATTTTCAAGCACCATCTTCAAATTATTGAAGCAATGATCAACATTGTGTCGGCATGTGTGTAGTTAAAGCGTGTATCCAAAGAAAACGGGTGGTGGGGGGTTTTGAAGGGGTACAAGCAGTTGACTGGTTTGTGTCGTGTTTGGCATGCAGACGGCAGGTCAGGTGTCAAGATCAGGTCAGGGGTCGCGCGAAGGATTGTGGTCCAGTTCTCACCTCGCCGATTCGCCGGGGAAGACGATTTCATGTTGTTCGGTTTCTAAGCTCCAGAAAAGTAAATAAAGAAGATACCAAAGGGAGATTTCCTACAATTTGATCTGCACAGCGTGTTTCCAATGTCCACGCGAGGAAGAGCTGTCGAAAGCGCGGCAGTCAGTGTCGATCTTGCAGCCGTATCCCGGTAAGTTCAGAGACAGATCTAGTGTCTCCCACTCTGATAACGTGTCACCTACTGTTAATCCGTTTTGTTTTAATTTCTTTTTATTTCAGCAGACACGGATGTCAAACACAGTGCTAGGCAGTCACCTCTAGTGAAATGAGTTGATCTAAAGTGCCTGTAATGTTTGGATGTCTTTGCTCGTGGTTCGATTTATGTGAATTTCAAGACTTGCAGTAGAGTCTCAAGTTAAGTTTACTCTGCCCGAAAAAAACTGTCCACCATTTACTTGAACATGCAGATATAAGGAAACAGAATGAATCTGTTCTCAAAGTCAAAATGATCACGATTTTTTCCTCAGATTCAAAACATGCACTGTCATGGTTTTGTCTGTACAATTTAGTAAGTCTTAAGTACTTTGCAACAACTTCCTTGAACGTGAAAGACAGTTTTTGAATGCTAGATCTGTATCGCGTTTCATTCCAGACTCGATCCTCTCTTTGATTGTAGATCTACTGTTTGCTGTTTACGCACTATCATATGATTCGCTATGTAACGTTTGGTAAGCTTACCTTGCAACAGCTTTCTTGTCTTTGTTGGCATTTCTGGCTGTGTTGACCGTCAGAATTATTTTAAGAACCAGGCTGCTGCAGTCGACATGTTTCGCATATTGTAGGGTCACCATGCTGCATAGGTAAAGTGGCTTGTATAACCTGACTATTCTGTTTCAAAACACTGTTTATATTTGTGTAGGTTGTAGTCATCATAACTAATCGCATTTTGCCATTTGTTTCAGAAAGGAGGTTAACCTACAACAAGATCGACGCTATGATATATGCCTCAGCCACATGAAGACTTCCGAATTTAGATCTACTCGGCATGGTGACAAGTCTTGATGAAAAGTATAGGACTGAGGACAGCAGTGGAAAAAGTGCCCACATGGCAGGTACCTAACCTATTACCCTAGTCATTTTATCTGTTTGCCTTCTTTTGAAAATTATACATGGAGTTGATATGATGCGTTAGTTTTAACTGTGTGTGTGTGTGTGCGTGTGTGTGTGTGTGTGTGTGTGTGTGTGTGTGTGTGTGTGTGTGTGTGTGTTACGGAGTGAGTGAGTTTGTGTTATGTTACTGTTTGTTGATTTCTTACGGGAGCCTTGAAGGCTTCGCCTCTTGTTAGTTTTGGCTCTGGCAATCCGTCAGGAAGTGAGCCAAAACGAAAAATTAGTAATTAACAGGTGAAAGTTAGTAATTTTCCCGGGAAAATGAGTAATTAACACGTAAAAATGGTAATTATCAAGGGAAAATTAGTAATTTTCCCTTGATAATTACAATTATGAGGTTTTGGCACTAGTAAGCCGTGTGGCGGCTTACTAGTGCCAAAACCTGGGGTTACCCATTATCACGTGATAATTACTAATTAACGCTGTCTGTTACTGTTTTCACCTGCTAGTTACTCATTTTCACGGGAAAATTACTAATTTTTAGTTTTGGCACTAGCAATCCGTCAGGAAGTGAGCCAAAACTAAAAATTAGTAATGAACAGGTGAAAGTTAGTAATTATCCCGGGGAAATTAGTAATTAACAAGTGAAAATGGTAATTATCATAATTACAATTATGAGGTTTTGGCACTAGTAAGCCGTCATATCACACGGCATAAATAGATCCCTGCGCCTTGAGTCCGAGTCTGGAGATACGCGCGCGATATAAGACTTCATATAACATAACATATTGACGCTCGATCTCATGCGAGGAGACAAAAACTGCAAATGCTTACAGAATTAATTTTGGTCTGCCTCCGGGCAGGGATGAGTCGCCCTCGACCAGGCTCGCATGAGGTCCCGCGTGAGGTCAAGACATTGTGTTTGATTATGTAAGAAAATTGTTAAAGATGGTACGTGGGTCCATTTTGGCATACCGGTCACAGCCATCAGCTCCAGAACGTGATCACGGGAAATGTTACTGATTACTATTTGGCAGGAGATGCGAACTGACAAACCAGATGAAGTTTTGTTTGGCTGGCAACACTAATGGTAGGTGTAGAGATCTGTGAGATAGTTGTGGGAAGCTTTCGACTGTTTATATCGTAATCTGCGACACATAGACATATCTTTGTTCTCCATGCTGTGACTTCGGCAATAGCCTGCATCTTTAACATTTTTGTGTCATTTTGTCATTCTTTTTTCAACCTCATGATTTTTAATAAAGCATTTGATCGAAAAAGAGACAGTTTCTAAGATGCTAATAATAACCAGGTCCACGTGTAGCCCTTGGCATGTTAAGGCCACCGGGGAAATACAGAACACTCCTTGTACACACGTGTGTTCATCTAGCACTGGACTGTGCTACTGAAAAGTGTTCTCGCTGTTAATATGAAAAAAAAGTGTTTGGAAGTGTGCAGATAGCAAACGTGGCTTATTGACAACACGCCGTGAACACTTTAAGTGTTAGTTTGAACACACTTTTTCATATTCTGAACAGAGAAAGTATTCAAAATGTGTCATGAAATTTAGAGTGTAGCTGCTAAGAAATAGAGAGGTCCTGAAAGTGTTGTTTTTTTCAAAACGTGTACATGTTCGCGTAACTCAACAGGCAGCGAGAAGCATTAACAAGTCGCGTAAGGCGAAATTACTACATTTAGTCAAGCTGTGGAACTCACAGAATGAAACTGAACGTAGTCCGCCGCCAGTGCAAAAGGCAGTGAAAGTGACGAGCCTGTTTGGCTCGGTTGCGCTGTGCTTCATAGCACGCTTTACTGTACCTCTCTTCGTTTTAACTTTCTGAGCGTGTTTTTAATCCAAACATATCATATCTATATGTTTTTGGAATCAGGAACCGACAAGGAATAAGATGAAATAGTTTTTAAAACGATTTTTAAAATTTAATTTTAATCATAATTTTTATATTTTTAATTTTGAGAGCTTGTTCTTAATGCAAATATAACATATTTATATGTTTTTGGAATCAAAAAATGATGAAGAATAAGATGAACGTAAATTTGGATCGTTTTATAAAAAAATTTTTTTTTTACAATTTTCAGATTTTTGATGACCAAAGTCATTAATTAATTTTTAAGCCACCAAGCTGAAATGCAATACCGAACACCGGCCTTTGTCGAAGGTTGCTGGGCCAAAATTTCAATCAATTTGGTTGAAAAATGAGGGCGTGACAGTGCCGCCTCAACTTTTAAAAAAAGGCCGGATATGACGTCATCAAAGGTATTTATCGAAAAAAAAAAGAAAAAAAAATCCGGGGATATCATTCCCAGGAACTCTCATGTAAAATTTCATAAAGATCGGTCCAGTAGTTTGGTCTGAATCGCTCTACACACACACACAGACACACAGACACACACAGACAGACACACACACACACACACGCACACACACACACACACACACACACACACACACACACACACACACACCACAACCGTCGTCTCGATTCCCCCCTCTACGTTAAAACATTTAGTCAAAACTTGACTAAATGTAAAACAAGTCGCGTAAGGCGAAAATACAATATTTAGTCAAGTAGCTGTCGAACTCACAGAATGAAACTGAACGCAATGCCATTTTACTTGTAGCATCGTCAGGCCACCGCTCATGGCAAAGGCAGTGAAATTGACAAGAAGAGCGGGGTAGTAGTTGCGCTAAGAAGGATAGCACGCTTTTCTGTACCTCTCTTTGTTTTAACTTTCTGAGCGTGTTTTTAATCCAAACATATCATATCTATATGTTTTTGGAATCAGGAACCGACAAGGAATAAGATGAAAGTGTTTTTAAATTGATTTGGACAATTTAATTTTGATAAAATTTTTTATATATTTAATTTTCAGAGCTTGTTTTTAATCCAAATATAACATATCTATATGTTTTTGGAATCAGCAAATGATGGAGAATAAGATAAACGTAAATTTGGATCGTTTTATAAATTTTTATTTTTTTTTACAATTTTCCGATTTTTAATGACCAAAGTCATTAATTAATTTTTAAGTCACCAAGCTGAAATGCAATACCGAACCCCGGGCTTCGTCGAAGATTACTTGACCAAAATTTGAACCAATTTGGTTGAAAAATGAGGGCGTGACAGTGCCGCCTCAACTTTCACGAAAAGCCGGATATGACGTCATCAAAGACATTTATCAAAAAAATGAAAAAAACGTTCGGGGATTTCATACCCAGGAACTCTCATGTCAAATTTCATAAAGATCGGTCCAGTAGTTTAGTCTGAATCGCTCTACACACACACACGCACGCACGCACGCACACACATACGCACATACACCACGACCCTCGTTTCGATTCCCCCTCGATGTTAAAATATTTAGTCAAAACTTGACTAAATATAAAAAACAAGTCGCGTAAGGCGAAATTGAGTTGTTCTTTGCTACTGGCCACAAGTGGGGGTCAGCGCACACGGACGCATTGTTCAATACAGTCTAGGGGAGAAACTGGTCACAAAGCACCCAGTACATGCCAGAGAGATAGGAGAATCGACACAATCAAAGAAAATACCAAAATCATTCAATAGATCTGGAAATATTAAGATGTAATGTGAAAATGCTAGCAATAATGGCGTCCGAAAACGGGAACGCACACTTGGTGCGTCTTTGAAGACTTACCTCCCGTTCTGTGTTGTTGATAATAGTCGTGTTTGTGCTGTTTTTGTTGAAATAGTATCTAATAAAACTGATGCAGTACTGTTCTTGAAATGTTGCAAATTATTGTTGTCTTTGTGAAATGCGAGATTGTTCTGAGGCGTAATCTGCATACGGCTGATGTCACACATAGGGTACCCCACTTCGATCAGCGTATCACTCCAAATGAGCTTCATAGCAGAAAAGCAAATACACTACCAAAACACTGCATAACAGATCTACAAGTCTGAGCCAGAATCATTGAAATTTACTTTCTGTATAAAATATTGCAATCAAATTTGTTCACGCCGTCACACAAATAACGCAGGTTACCCTCGCCTTCGATTCAAAGTAACTCCAATCTGACTGAATTACCATCGAAACGCAGATGACGAACTGATTCACCACACATTTGTGGTATTTTACACACAAATTTCAACTGTGTTGTTTCGCGATAAACAGCCATAAACAAACAAATGTGGCGCCGTCCCGTCGCCTCGGAAGGAATAACGCAGGTGACCAAGAGATTGTTTCCGATACCTGTCTGATTAAAATCATCGTTTTTTTCACGAATGACGGCTCTTTGGCAGATCTGGTGAGTTGGAAACTGTCTGTGAATGTTTCATTTAATGTCAAATGCGTACATTCTTGTCGATATTGTTACCTTTGGGCTCATAAATGAAGTCAATGGTCGTGTTTTCCTAAAGTGACTTTTGTCAGCATAGAACTTACTGTGCTTTGATCATGGACTGAGAAGAATCTTCCGATGACACTAGTTCATTTCACTACGCGACTGCAGATCTGCAAGGAAACTTATGGCAGGGGAAATAAGCTTAACTGAAGACGAATAAGCGGAGTAACTGTTCTTCAACGGATTGCTCTTACACTGATCTAGATATTTAGATCTTGTCGTCTGCTAGTCTGCTAGTAAGTAGTCTTCGGTCGTGTGAAAGTCACATCTATTTCGACTGTGTGCATCGATCCGTGTAGTGAAATGTTGATCTTTGATGATTTGGCAACATAACTTCGCCACAAGTGCTTCGAGTGTATCTTTTGAAAACGTATTTTAACAAGACTGTGTTTCGACAGCCCAGACGGGGAGGATCCTCGATAGCTCACAGGGTATATATAATGTTTTCCGCCGTTTTTTAAAGAATCCTTTCAAATTTACTATTCCAAAAGTACCCTATGACATGACTCGAGTGGCAAAGAACATTCTCTGCAATTCCTGTCTCAGTCCGTGCAGCCGTTTCGGGTCCTATCGTCATCATACAAACATACACACAGACACACAAAAACCAGCTTTAAAAGTTATATTATGTAAGAACCATGTGAACCAGTGATTTTTTCTTATGTACATCAGATACTACAGTATTTCTGCTTTATGAAAAGCTATATTTCAAAAACAAAACTAGAGATTTGAATTTTGACCACTTTTCCCCCTTTCTGTCACCAGTACTGAAGAACAACTCAATTACTATAGGCTCCAAGCCAGCTAGGCCTACCGTGCACCCCCCTCAGGATCCAGCTTCAGTAGGCTAGATATATTCATTGGGGTCTACTGAACACGTTTTGACAAGTTCGCCACGAAAAAACTCATTCCCACTACTACTTATGCCCCTTTGTTTAAGGGTACCCCCTCGAACGCTAAATTTATCTGTGAAATCACAACAATGCACAGCTGCAATGAATGAACAGAGAACCCTTTTTTTGAAATCAAAACAGTTAAGTTGATCATTAATCTTGTAAAAAATACCTATTACAGTGTTCAGTGTTTGATAGGTTGCTTGATAGGCGCGAACCGTCATTTTCACAGTACGCAAAGCTTGTCAACTTTGATGAGTAAAAGGCCTAAACAAATTTGGGTTTTCTGTTTCATTTTTCAGAAACTACAATGCCTTTGGATAACATCAAGCCACATTTATAATTTCTGAGAGGATTTGTTGCGACACCAGATGAGATATTTCTCCCCTACCCCCTAAACGTGAAATTTTAGGAAAATGTCAAATATTCATGAAAACTTCTCACTGTTTTCCAATCAAATAACAAAAGTAATCACATTGACGACCAAAACAGTTCATTTATCCATCTTTTAACAGAACTACAACATTATTATTGTCTTTTCAAGACTGAAATGTAAAAAATAAAACAAAATGTTCAGATATAGACATCTATTCTAACTGTCTCTTACATATAGTGCTCTTGCTTCATAGTTTCCATATACAAGGTAGATTAACATAAGAAAGACAATCTAAGAACTAATGTTTCTTCAGGTAAGAGCAGAATGTTTGCTCATAATGCAAATGTCTCATGAATCAATTTTAGCTTTATAGAAATAACATGAAAAAGTCTTTGCAAAGAACTCTGTTAACTTTTTCACACACACACACACACAAACACACACACACACAGACACACATACACCCACACACACACACACACACACACACACACACACACACACACGATCAATCTTAGACTGTTTTAAGAGCAAGAAAGTCAAGTTCACAGGACAAGTTAGTCCGATTCACAGCCAGATTCAGATTCAAGTGAATCGTCCAGTCCATTATGGAACAGTGGTGCCTCCGCCTCTGCTTCATCGTGGACCTCACTGAGCAGGCTATGAATAACTGTCTGTGGGAGAACCAACTCTTCATTTTCTTCAGTCCACAGAGGCTCAAGGATTCCATTCTAACTGTCCCTTACATATAATGCTCTTGCTTCATAGTTTCCATATTAAAGATAAATTAACATAAGATTTAGAAACACAATCTAAGAAATGTAAAAGACAATCTCTTCATGTAAGTGCAGAATGTTTGCTCATGAATGCAAATGTCTTATGAGTCAATTTCAGCTTTATAGAAATAACATGAAAAAGTCATTGCACAGAATTTCAAAGAAAAGTTGTGCCTCTTCCTCCTTCTCTCCTTCCTTGTGAACCTCTTTGAGCAGGCTATCAATAATTGTCTGTGAGAGAACCAACTCTTCATTTTCTTCAGTCCATTGTTCAGCATCCTTCTATGACCATCAGCGGGGTTGGGAATCTCTGGGAGTGGCAGGTGAGCGCGCTTCCATGTGGCTGTCTGGTAGTTGGCCCTTCTTGCATGTTGTTTGAGGCTTTTGTGGCAGGGCAGAAATGTGAGCAATGTGATTTCTCCTAGCCGGCCAGCATAATGCAAGAGAATGAAGAACACGTCGCTCTCTGGGCTCTTTATTTGATGGTCTTTTGATCAACATATGAGGGTATGACAGTGCCGCCTCAACTTTAACAAAAAGCCGGATATTGTTTTGAGTGGAAACCAGTGCTGGCCCCCCTGCTGAGTCAAGCTGCTTCTGCGCAAATGTGGCGAGGTCAATGTTCAGATCCGCTCGAATGACTCCACCTGAGTCATGTTTCTCCACCAGCATCTGGCGTACTGCATCGACACTGTGACACCGTAGATTGAGCATTTGAACTTCTACAGCACATCCAGCAGCTCTTTGTTCATCTCCCATGATTCTCCCATTCTTCTGAACGTTTTCACAAACTTGGGTTTCTGCTGCAGGATTTTGACCGGATACCTTTCTCTTTCCTTTCCATAGAAGGCGCTGACTGTGAGTCACAGCCAGTAAAGGCGAGGAGAGAAAGCAAGACAGAACAGTGAGGTCGCGGGAGTTCTTCTGCAAGGGTAGCGATGTTGAGCAAACGTTTCCTATTTGCTTTGCCCGTGTCAAAGAGCAATGTGATTTCTCCTAGTTGGCCATCATAATGCAAGAGAATGAAGAACACGTCGCTGTCTGGGCTCTTTGTTTGATGGTCTTCTAGCCTTTGTGAATGGCTCAGGTACCAACAAGGCAGTTTCGACAGATCTGCTTGCAAGTCTGTGAGTTCTTGCAAAGACAACAGATTTCGTCTGGAGCACAGATGAGGGGTTCTGGAGACAGCATGAAGAGACCGGGTGACTGGGCAGCCTTCTTGTCAAATGACGGGAAAAAAGTCGCAATTCATAAGATTTCTGTTGGAGGTTTGGAGCAGGGATGCCATGGCAGACAAACTCAAAGGCAGGAATGTTGTTCTGGTCAGCGAGGGCAAGGCATACACGCTCACGTCATCTGGTGGCATCAAGACAGAAAGGTAACTACTGAATGATCTCACATCCAGCCAAGAAGAAACGGACTCAAGAATCATCGTGTACTGCCAGTGTGGCCTTCAAAAAGGCTACAAGACCATCAAAGTAAAGAGTCCATACAGCGACGTGTTCTTCATTCTCTTGCATTATGCTGGCCAGCTAGGAAAAATCACATTGCTCTTTGACACGGGCAAAACAAATAGGTAACGTTTGCTCATTATTGCTGCCCTTGCAGAAGAACTCCCGCGACCTCACTGTTCCGTCTTGCTTTCTCTCCTCGCCTTTACTGGCTGTGACTCAGTCAGCGCCTTCTATGCGGCCACAAAAGCCCCAAACAACATGCAAGAAGGGCCAACTACCAGACAGCCACATGGAAGCGCGCTCACCTGCCACTCCCAGAGATTCCCAAACCCACTGATAGTCATGGAAGGATGCTGAACAATGGAATCCTTAAGCCTCTTTGGACTGAAGAAAATGAAGAGTTGGTTCTTTCACAGACAATTGTTGATAGCTTGCTCACCGAGGTTCACGAGGAAGGATAGAAGGAGGCAATACTGTTCCTTAATGGACTGGACGATTCACTTGAATATGAATCTGACTGTGAATCGGACGAACTTGTCCTTTCTTGCTCCAAAAACAATCTTAAGATTGTGTGTGTGCGTGTGCGCGTGTGTGTGTGTGTGTGTGTGTGTGTGTGTGTGTGTGTGTGTGTGTGTGTGTGTGTGTGTGTGTGTGTGTGTGTGTGTTAGAATTGATGTCTATATCTGAACATTTTGTTTTATTTTTTACATTTTAGTCTTAAAAAGACAATAATAATGTTGTAGTTCTGTTAAAAGATGGATAAATGAACTGTTTTGGTCGTCAATGTGATTACTTTTGTTATTTGATTGAAAAACAGTGAGAAGTTATCATGAATATTTGAAGAATTTTTTTTTTGACATTTTCCTAAAATTTCACGTTTAGGGGGTAGGGGAGAAATATCTCATCTAGTGTCGCAACAAATCCTCTCAGGAATTCCAAATGTGGCTTGAAATTATCAAAAGACATTGTAGTTTCTAAAAAAGGAAACAGAGAACCCAAATTTGTTGAAACCTTTTACTCATCAAAGTTGACAAGCTTTGCGTACTGTGAAAATGACGGTTCGCGCCTATCAAGCATCACTA
>NC_090260.1:20902402-20929902 GCF_037325665.1 Littorina saxatilis | reverse complement strand
TAATTTAATTGAGTAAAACATATTAAGAGATAGTCTAGGGAAACTACAAATAAACACACTAATATTTAATCAAATGGTTAAAGTAATACAATAAAACCAATTGCGTACACTTATCAATAAAAGTATGGGTTTTTGTCACTCCTGTTTTGTTGTCTCAATTCCAGGCAGCACAATTTGACATTGTTTTCACTAAGTATCATAGTCTCAGCGAAAAGCGTTAAGGCATCTAGTGGGTGTAGCGGCATCTAGTGGGTGTAGCGGCATCTAGTGGGTGTAGCGGCATCTCCGTCATTTGCCTTTTCTCTCACAGACCCACACTGCTAACAGTACTCAGGCTAAAGACACAGTTGCCGCGCGAGCCAAGAAAATTTTCCATCTTTATCTTTGCTGCGCTGGCTGCAAAACCCCTCCGCGCGGAGGTGTTTCCAGACACATCGTACGTAGGGTGAACTGGTAGTTTTCATAAGCATCACCTGGTACGCGGCTACATGGCTGTGGGAAAGTGGCTAGACACCTCATACATCCGCCTGCACAAATGGAATGAGAACGAGAAAGGTTTTTTTTTCTACTTCTTCTTCTGAATCATACGTAAGGTAAACCAGGAACAACAGGTGGTTGCCGCTTGACACAGTCCAAGACAGTTAGTGTTGTTTCATCTTCTTCTTGTTCTTCGTTCATGGGCTGAAACTTCCACGTTCACTCGTGTTTTTCCACGATTGGGTTTTTACGTGTATGACAATTTTTACCCCGCCAGTCAGGCAGCCATACGCCGCTTTCGGGGGAAGCATGCTGCGTATTTTCGTGTTTCTATAATCCATCGAACTCTGACATGGATTACATGATCTTTTCCGTAGGCACTTGGTCTTGTGCTTGCGTGTACACACGAAGGGGGGGGGGGGGGGGGGGTAAGGCGCTAGCAGGTCTGCACATAAGTTGACCTCGGTTGATTGTGGCAGACCACGCTAGTCGCTGAGACTGGAAAGACATGACTGTTGTGTTGAAGTGAGATTCATACGCCGTTGGGAGAGTTACGTTTTATTCTAAGAATAGCAAGATAGAGCTTTTGCTGTCAGGTTTAGCTAGCTGTTAGTTATTCGCCATGTGTATGGTTGAGTTCCTGGTAATGAGATGTCGACAGTGGATCATCTTCCTCGCCTTCTTGACCATCGCCTTCTTCGACAGGAAGGGAGCCATTCTGGATCGACTTAAAGTGCCCGGAGTTGTCGGTGATGAGGTGGTGGTCACCGTTGTGAACCGTAACAATACTGCTCTTCTGGGTGACAGTGTAAGGGTGTTAATGATGGGGTAGAGGTGGTGTGGGGGGAGGGATGGGGGTAACCACGCTGAACAGTAACCAGACTGTCCTTCTGGGTGACAGAGTAGAGACGTGAATGATGGGGGTGGGGTCGATTGTATTGTCAGGGTAACCTTCTTCTTCTGCTACACATCCGAAGTCCTTATAGTCACTCGGTTAAAGTGTGGAAGGAGTGACATGGCGTCGTGCGTCGGTGTATGAAGACATTCTCAGCTTGCTCACCGAGCCGTTGTGGGCTAGGTAGGTTTGTACAAGGGTGCGAATGATTAATTGACGAGAGACTGAGGACCAGGGGTGGGAGACAAATATTCAGCATGCGATCACTGCGTGCCGCCAAGGGGAGATCATTGTAGTTATGTGGGGTGTCCCTCAGTACAGACAGAGGCACGTCAGAAGTTACGATCTTTTAGCAACGATGTGTGACGTTGGGGGTGGAGGTGGGTGGTTGGGAAAAGCGCGTTATGTCCGTGAAAATGGGGGTAAATGTGTGAGAAGGGCGGGGGGGGGGGGGGGGGGGCAGGTGATAACTTAAACAAGAGGGGAGGACGATGGTAAGTTCTAGTGTAAAACATAGTCGATTTCTAGTTGCCTACCTGACCCGTGAATAGGCTCGTCTCGGACATGTCTTGACAAGAATTTTACATCCTGCGTTTTTCACCAGCTGGGTTGGTAAATAATGCGGTAAACGTCTGTAAAATTCTTCCACTGTCGCTGTCACGCAACTGATAACAAACCATTGCAGGTTTTACTTTAATTTCTGTGTGTGTGTGTGTGTGTGTGTGTGTGCACGCGCATGTGTGTGTGTATGTGTGTGCTGTGTGTGTGTGTGTTTTGCGTTTTTGCGTTCAGTAAGAAGGGAAGTAAGTTTTCCTTTGCCCGTGAGTATGAAGACATCCGTGATTATCGTTCTTGATTCTTGCTAAGTTGTTGATGCCCTTGGCAGGCCTAGTTAAAGTCGGTGACTGGACGGTGTTAAAGTTTATTGATTTGAAGAATTATTGTGTTCATTAATGGTTGGGATTACTAACTGCAATACCGGTACTTACTGAATATTTTATTGGACCCTAATTGATTATTCCCAAGATGTCCGCTATCTATCTGGTGCCGCGAGAGAACATTATTCTCAGGACTAACTAATCTTTCCTTTTTTCTAAAAGACATAGGCCTATTCTGTTTACGGTCATGAAAAAGATCACCAAAGGGAGAGAGGGAGTGACAGAGAATACAAGTTTAAAGTGTATGTATTACGACTATGCAAAATTAAAAGATCGCTGTTTTCCCATATCGCACTTTTCCCGTATCCTTTCACTTGCTCCAGTATTGTAAAATCGAATGAGACTCAGTGTGCAACCGCTGCTATTTTATCGTTAACTTTGACATTGTCAAACTGTTGGAGTACTTATCTTCTGAATACGTCAGTGCAAAGATTAGTCAATCTGTGCAGATAGTGTATTCATTTTGTTTTAATTGTCAAACACAAACACACACACACACACTCACACATACACACACACACACACACACTCACACATACACACACACACACACACACACACACACACACCAACAACAACAACATCAACATCACCATCACCAACAACAACAACAGCAACAGCAACAACAACAACAACAACAACAACAACAACAACAACAACAACAAGTACATTGGTGTAGTGGGATAAACAAGCAGTACAAACAAAGCTGTGTTTCTTTTGTTTGTTTTAAAGCCTTTGTCCATAAAAAAAAAATGCCACTGTTCCTTCATCTTATAACTGATTTTGTACAAAATAATGTCAACTTGAACAAGATGCATGCAGTGTTCGTTTTCGTATTCAAACAAAACGTAGCGCGCGCGTGTGTGTATGTGTGATTGGGTGTGTCAGTGCGTGTGTGTGTGTGTGTGTGTGTGTGTGTGTGTGTGAGCCTATGTGTGTGTTTGGATGTGTGTGAGTGGGTGTGTGTGAGTGTGTATGTGTGTGTATGTGCGCGCACGTGTGTATGTGTGTGTGTGTGTGTGTGTGTGTGTGCGCGTGTGACACACAGACGGACAGATACAGAAGGACAAAGAGAGAGAGACATACAGACAGAAAGGGAAGAGAGATAGTGACAGAGAATATAAGTCATGGTTTCAGGGCAGGTTTTAAATTGATAAACTCTTGACTTCGCAAAAGTAAAGATCAATGTATTCAGTATGCAGTGAGTGGTTTGCTGTTAAGGGATAACGAGTGATCCATGCGAATTTGCAGATGCACGATTTTAAACTGGTTGAAACATTATTGCGACACTTTTTCCCACATCAAAACTTCACATTTCATTCAAACTTTCTCTGTCTTTGAATGCTCTTGACGTGACTATCTTGCACAACTTTTTTGGCCAAAGAGGTTTTTCACAGGGGCATGCATTTTTGACAATTGTTCAAATGAGGGTACCCATAAAATCGACCCGATGAAAACGTCAGGTAGCAATTACATTTAACAAGTCCACCAAAAAAGTGTCGCTACAGTTTTTGTTTGTTTTATTTTTTGTCGAGTTTAGTTGTTGATTTCTGCATACACTTTCGCCTATAATAGTATGTAATGCCGATTTCGTGACATGACATTTCAGAAAACCACGACGAAAGAGAACTGTAGAGAATGGCATAAGGTGTATGGATGGAGACACACACACACACAGCCAGCTATACACACACAGCCAGCTATACAAACAGACAAATGACATTTCATAAACAACGCTCATCGTGGTAATAAGCAGTATATTTATTGCTGGAAAAAGCTGTAACCTTCACAGCTGGTCAATCTACAAACAATACGCTGGTTTAGTAATAGTGTCCGCATAAACATGTTCATATACAATCAAACAGTGTAAAATAATATACAGTTCCTTGTACTAAACTTAGGCACACTCTGTTTTGACTTAACAGTCTGGCTCGCCATCTGAGATCTGGCCAGGCGTTTACATGAGAAGCTGCATGGACCTGTGGAGGCTCTTCATAAGACCACCAGCTTCATCACCAGAGCTGGACTCCACGTTTAGCATTGGCGAACGACAAGAAGAAGAAGCTGAGAAAAGACCATCCCTCACCTTGGTCACATGTCAAACAGGAACAACCTGGCACGTTCTCGTGAAGATTTGGAATTTGTTGATAGATGAAATTCTTTCAAAGCCATTATTGACTTTTACGAAATTCAATCAATCTATCAATATGAGGCTTATATCGCGCGTATTCCGTGGGTACAGTTCTAAGCGCAAGGATTTTTTTGATTTTTTTAAAAATTGTATGCAATCGATATCGCGCACATATTCAAGGCGCAGGGATTTATTTATGCCGTGTGAGATGGAATTTTTTTACACAATACATCACGCATTCACATCGGCCAGCAGTTCGCAGCCATTTTGGCGCATATCCTACTTTTCACGGCCTCTTATCATTTAGCCTTATCTGCTCAAAGAAAATCCAGACAGTTGAGTTTTGGTATGTGTTTACGTGGAGGGAGGATCTAATTATCTCTGGCTAGGTCTGAGGTAGTCAGCAAAACTGTTTAGATGAGAAGGAGTTTGCCTTTAAGTAACCTTTAATCCCAAAACAACTTGATACCAGAGAATCATGTTTTTAGGTACTTCAAGCCTTTCTCTTGGTAAATGCTCAGACCTTCAAAATAAACTTTCGCATTTTGATATCACGGAATCACATATTCAGATGATATCCGCTTTTCTCAGATTGGTCACATGGAGCTTTAAACGTACCATCGTTCCCATGAATACTATCGCTGTTCGTGCCTTGAATGATCACGGTATACGAGCATCCATCCACTTGGACAGGTACCATAATTAAACATTCCAAGTTCTTCTTGTGCAGAGCGGGATTTATTTCAATGAATGAATTTTGCAGATTGACACTCGTGTCAGTTGTGAAATTAATTCATACATTGAATATCAAATATTTAATTTAATTTATAAAGAATTCCCACCCTGCAGAGAAAGCAGACAGGAAGTTAACTTTTAATGGTGTGTGACCAAGTGGCAGGAAGCTCTTATCCCTTGTCAAAGCCTGGAGATGAGATGTTGAAAAAGAAGTTAAGAGTGATTTCGCACCTCCGAATTCATGCTCACAATGCGTATAATTTATTCCCGAATATTTGCCTGTGGTTGCTGGAGTTCTTTGAATGTCTTCATCAATAATGGTTAGGCTGTTTTTGGTCTTTGTCGCAGCAAACAAGCCTGAATTTCCAATTGTCAATATATTTTTATATGTCTTGTATTAATGTGGACAACGTATTGATGAACTTGTTTCAAAAATGTTGCTGAAGTACAAGGAACGGCCTAGGACACATGTGCTCTATTTTAAATAACCCCATTACACAAACATTCTCATTGACAAAGGGGGAAAACGGCGACCAAATGGTTATGTTCAGAGCAAAAATTCCATTTGACTATAATAAGCGCTTTATCATACACAAGGGAAAAAATTAACGTGAGTATGCAGCAACAACAAAAACTCAAGCCAATAAACTCTAACTAATATCTTTTACACAGACGTTTGAGGACATATTCTGAATAAAAATCAATTTATATAAATGAAAAACTGGTTAGGTGCGTTTCCCAGGCAGTGGACAGTGAAATTCTTGATTTTCAGTCGCGGTCCATGTACTTGAGAGAAAATGTTAATACAGGAGACAAGTTCTAACTTTCTGTAAAAGTAGAATTATTGTTGTAGTTTTACCTGTACAGTGGACAACCCTAACTTTTCTTCGACAAAGGATATTCTTTTCTTTCCCTTTCAGAGAATCAGTGACGTCAGTTGGAATCTGGCTAGAAACCTCAGTGATGATCAGATAGAATGGTAGGAAATGAGTCAAAGAAGCTCTGAGTGGGTTGAGAGAAATGACATCTTGGGTCAGCTAACTTGTGCGGAGCTTAAACGGAATGTGCAGATACCATGTCAGTGGTACAAAAAGACCCGACCTCTTGGACATACCATTTTCTTAGAGTGGTGCCAAAACAAAACAAGACCCGTTGTAGTCTTGTAAATCCAAATGTGTTACTGTCCACACCGTTGGAAATAGAAAGATATACACATTCAAAACAAGCAAAACAAATAAGATGTATTCCAAAGTAAAATATGGAGAAGCGTTAAACGTATTTTTAAAGTAAAGTTCTTCATACACAAAAATGTATAAACACAATAAGATCATATAAAATAATATTTGCTAAATAATGGAGCAAAGATTGTAATGAGAAGCTATCCAGTCTCTGGGGATGTCTTCGGAGAGGCTTTCGTCGCTTTTTATAATTATTTTGGAAAAACTTATAGAAATCATAAACAACATACACCACACAAGTTTAAATAATTCTATAATACAAGCCAGAGAAGTGCTAAATTTTCATACATAATCAATATATATCAACTTTCTCAATAACATTGAAGTATAAGTCAATCTGATCTTTCTTTCTTTCTTTATTTGATGTTTGACGTCGTTTTGAACCATTTAAGGTTAGATCGCGACGGGAAAGGGGGAGAGAGATGGAATAGAGCCACTTGTTCATTGTTTCTTGTTCACAAAAGCACTAATCAAAAAATTGCTCCAGGGGCTTGCAACGTAGTACAATATATTACCTTACTGGGAGAATGCAAGTTTCCAGTACAAAGGACTTAACATTTCTTACATACTGCTTGACTAAAATCTTCACAAACATTGACTATATTCTACACAAGAAACACTTAACAAGGGTAAAAGGAGAAACAGAATCCGTTAGTCGCCTCTTACGACATGCTGGGGAGCATCGGGTAAATTCTTCCCCCTAACCCGCGGGGGGGGGGGGGGGGGGGGGGTCAATAACATTGAAGTATAAGTCAATCTGATCTGCACTAAAAAAATTGATAAATTTTTGAACATTCAAATGTTGAAACAGAGGCTAAATACACACATATAAATAACCTCTAAACAATCTAATGATTTTTAAATTTAAAACAATTAAAAGAAGGTAATACACATAAAAAAGCAGCAGCAAAATAACAAACCATTGCTATTCATCTCTATTCACCACTATTCACCTCTTATTCTCAAAACAATAATGAAATACAAAATAACATTCATGAAAACAGCTCTATATTATTAAGTATTCTGGCAGCAGATGTCCACAATATACTACTCATCAAAAGACACTCGACAAGTGCGTTTTTGTGCAGACCTTTGCACTGTAACAAAGGACAAAACAACACCTGATTCACAAACATTCCAGAGGCTGAAGTCAACGTTGTGTTTTCACGATTTTTCACTATACAATGCAAACAAAATAATCAATTAAAGAGATGCATATTTTCTTTTCTTTTTTAAATCTCAATCATAAGATCAAAATTTATCACCAGTTTTTTTCTTTCTTTTGTTGAACAATCAAATAAAGGCATGACGAGAAGAAAAACAAGTCGCGTAAGGCGAAGATACAACATTTAGTCAAGTAGCTGTCGAATTCACAGAATGAAACTGAACGCAATGCAACGCAGCAAGACCGTATACTCGTAGCATCGTCAGTCCACTGCTCACGGCAAAGGCAGTGAAATTGACAGGAAGAGCGGGGTAGTAGTTGCGCTGAGAATCATAGCACGCTTTTCTGTACCTATCTTCGTTTTAACTTTCTGAGCATGTTTTTAATCCAAACATATCATATTATATGTTTTTGGAATCAAGAACCGACAAGGAATAAGGTGAAAGTGTTTTTAAATTATTGATTTCGACAAATTAATTTTGATCATAATTTTTATATATTTAATTTTCAGAGCTTGTTTTTAATCCAAATATAACATATTTATATGTTTTTGGAATCAGCAAATGATGGAAAATAAGATGAACGTAAATTTGGATCGTTTTATAAAAACAATTTTTTTTTACAATTTTCAGATTTTTAATGACCAAAGTCATTAATTAATTTTTAAGCGCCCAAGCTGAAATGCAATACCGAAGTCCGGGCTTCGTCGAAGATTACTTGACCAAAATTTCAACCAATTTGGTTGAAAAATGAGGGCGTGACAGTGCCGCCTCAACTTTCACGAAAAGCCGGATATGACGTCATCAAAGACATTCATAAAAAAAATGAAAAATATGTATGGGGGTATCATACCCAGGAACTCTCATGTCAAATTTCGTAAAGATCGGTCCAGTAGTTTAGTCTGAATCGCTCTACACACACACACACACCCACACACACACACACACACACACGCACGCACATACACCACGACCCTCGTCTCGATTCCCCCCTCTACGTTAAAACATTTTGTCAAAACTTGACTAAATGTAAAAAGCCAAATAGTCAGCTTCAACTTTATCCTCTTTAGGCTGCGAACCACCCAAAAGACCACACACCAAAATTTTGCTGAGTGACATTAACACTGTTTATATCTTCATGAAGGATCAGAATAGCATGACAAAAACATGGACATAAAACTATACATGGCACACATATTATGAGCACCTTTTTGCAGAGTAAAAACAAATTAACAAAAACGTAAAACCAAAATTCATTTTACAATATAACATATCTTCCTGCAGAACCAAAGCATGCATACAAACCTAACCGGAAAGAAAAGCTTTCAGATACATTATATGGCAAACTAACTCCCCCTCTTACAAAAGAAATATAAGGGTATTTTTACACAAAATCAGAATACATCAACATTCTGTATACAATTCTTCAGTATATATGAAATACAAAGGTCAACACAGTTTTGCATGGTCATACTTGTATTGTATTCTATCTTCAGGACTATATATATACAAAACAATTCGACAGAGAAATTGCAAGGCATCATATTCATTGCAATTGCTCTCAAAACCTCTGTACAAAAAGGTGGAAAAACATCATCAAATCAATTTCAACATTGTGTGTACTATTGTCAAGGTTTATAAAAAAAATTAAGGTAAAATGACCCTTTGCATAGCAACATAAAATATGTATTACTCCGTCAGCATAAAAATCCCGAACACAAAAGCATACAATAAATTGCATTACAAAATGGTATTGTCTTGAAAATTCATCTGGAAAAAATGTGGATAAAATGTGGTCAAAAAAGTAAAAAGATTATGAACTAAAATATATATTAAAATACAACATATCTTCCTGCAGAACCAAAGCATGCATAAGAACCTAGCAGGACAGGCATTAAAGCTTTCAGATACATTTAATGGCAAACTAACTTCCCTTCTTACAAAAGAAATAGAAGTGTAAATGGAAAAAAACAATCAGAATACACTTCTTCAGTATGTAAGATGATACAAAGGTCAACACAATTTTGCATGGTAATTCTAACATTGTATTATACTTTCAGGACTAAATTGCATACAAAACATTCGACAGAGGCATCATAATCATTACAATTTCTTTCAAAAACTCTGTGTGCAAAGGTGGACAAACATCATTAAAGCAAATTCAACAGTGTGTGTGCTTTTTCAGGGTTAATCAAATATAAAGGTAAAACAAAAATTCGTATGCCAACATAAAAAATGTCTTACTCCTTTAGCACGACAATTACATGTAAAAAGAGCATACAAATAAATCGCATTACAAAATTGCGGTGTCTTGAAAAATCATCTATAGAAAGTTTGATAACATATCAGCATATCAGAGTTGATATTATATTATATTATAATATTATGGCACATTTGCTACTTCAGCGTTAACCTGCTGACAATGAGGATTTAACACACATTGCATGTCACCATAAGCACTGTATTTTCTTTCGAACTAATCCAGAGAATACCTGCAAAAATATATATTGGATATAACACTGCATTGTTGAAGGTGAAATAAAAACCACACAACAATAGTTACGTTATATCTCTTTGTAGACTGAAACTGATTTGGAAAAAAGATTGTAGGAAGCCAAGCTCGGCGTCATCAAGAATGAACAGTTCAGCATTTGTTGTTGGAATACAAACGTTATTGTTCAGGTTTGTTTTATACACACACAAAATTTTACAATATTTTCATGTAACATTAATCAAATACAGTTTCGTGACATGTTTCGACAGGCTGGTACAGAGCTTGAAACAACACATTTCTGTTGATGCGCAAATTTACCATGAACATGCATAAAGCAATTTCATAAGCCACCGAGGCCATCAAAATCCGTGATTGTAAAATAAGATAAGTCAGCCATGAATATTGTTGTTTTGTTATATGTCACACAAAAAGCAGCTGATATTCGCAGGCTACACGATAACAAAATGACTAATCTATATAACATCCAAAAGAAATACCAAGGTATTAAATTTTAGGATATAAAGGTTTCTGATGCTTGTTTTTGGTTCAATAACACGAGACAAACAATGTGCACATGTGCTTCAACATGGATATGATGTAAAACAAAATGAAAACAAAAACTCTGTATATAAAATGAATACCTTGAAATGTGAATAAAAACATTTCGGAAGTATAGGAACGCTTTTAACACATGTTCAAAACATTAATTTAATAACTTGCTCTTTTTGACTGAAACAAAAAGAAAGTAACAAATGGCAAATTTGAAGGAAACAAAGAAAAGTTCAAAACTCACTTTTACCATAGCTTTTTGGATGTTATTGTGGCAAGCCAGAAAGGGGTAACCAGGAAACAATCCGTCATTATAAAACAACACAATGTAGAATTCTGAATAGCCACATAATGCAACAACAACAAAATCAACAACACAAAAAGCAAACAAACACAACAAAACAAAGTTAAAACATTACAAATTTAAGAAAATCCAGACCACGAGTATTTCTTTCGTCTTGTCAAAGATAGGTGTAACATTTAAACCTGGTTTTGTTTTATTACGTTGACATGATATTAGCGTAGTAGCACCTTGTCCCTATATAATACACAACAGTTCAAAGAGTTGTCTTGAATTTGTTATCTTAACAGAAATATCAACTTTGTATTCAAACACGATACGAAGCAGTAACGTTTTACGCAAATGCTGAAGCAAAGCAGCTAAACAACAAACAAACCCACAAGCTGGACAATAAAATACAGACAGTAACTGAAGTATAATGTTATGAATCTATAACGCATCAAGTTTAACAATAAGGTTTAATTTCATCGAACAAGATAAACGTAATAACAAGCTGTACAAAACCAGACCATCAACATCATCACATGTTTTTTTCTGTGAGATAAGAGTAGCATTTATAGTAAACCCACAGCAATTGCTAGATATGGTAACGTTATGTATTGGAACATTTCCAAGTATCGAAACCTACATTCGGACTTGTCATTCGTGAAACAGGATAGTTATCGGTACGAAACGACTTTCTTAAGACACAACAAAAAATGACAAACCATTAAAATTCTGAAAGTTTCGAAGCAATCCATTCAGGCATTGCTGACATACTGCGATTTTTGTTATGGTACCCCTCAAAATGGACGCAAAAACCTCTCGTTTTCTACTGCTCGTGCGCTCCACACATGCATCAGTAGAAATAACATTACACAAGAGATACGCAATATAGAAAAGCAAAACCTGGTCTGGATAGATAATTCATTTGGCTTTCTCCTCGTATGTAATCGTTGCCAAGTTAAGCCTATTGTGAATTTGTGTCGATTTTTTCATTGGTACATAACGTGTTTTTTTGTCAGGTCGATTGTGGGGGTACCCTTACTTCGGCGGCGGTCACGTGATACCTATAACAGAAATCTTTGATCCAAAAAGTGTCCTAGATAGCCCAGTGAATGGTTTTAAATGGCATTTACAGTTTGAATGAAATGACACGGGAATGAATGTTTTAGTTGGGGTACGAAAATGGGTGCAACAATTCTTTTGCTCAGTTTAGTTCAAAAGACTTGTAGGAATTAAGGAGCACCTCCTACTTAGAAAATTCACGGCACATGAAGTAAGCAGTTCAGAAGTCCCTAGAAAAACCCGTGCCATCTAAGCTGCCTTTGAAGTTTGTACATTTAGTCTGCACATTCACCGGTAGTTTGTTTCATGTCTCGCTGACGTTACCATCAAAATAAAGACACGGCGATGTCAACACCAAAGACGTGCAAGAAATAACGCCAAAAAAGACAATTCTCATTGATATGATAATGATCAAATGGGTAGTTGTAAAGGTGTTTTTTTTTTTTTTTTTTTTTTTTTTTGAAGGCTGGCGATAATGTTTATTGTAAAAAAGGCAAATCAAGACAAAACCAAGCTGAATGATTTATGGAGATTCCACATTGCAGTAAGCCTTTCATTTGTCACAGTAGCTTGGGTGCGTGATTGTCAGAACCACACACTGGGGATTATTGTCTGAATTAATTGGGCACATTGACACTGGTGTCAGTAACAAAATCAAGTCAGCAACAATCATTACTCGTAGTCATCAAAAAACGCAGCTAGGCTGGATACTTTTGATACAGGTCCAAATGTATGGATGATGTTGGGTTTTTTTTGTTTTGTTTTTTAATCTCAGTTGCATGCAGGCTGCTTCAACCCTTTCTTTTTTGCCTTTTTCTTTGTTTTTGTTTTTGTTGTTGTTGGCGGGGAGCATCCTTCTTCATTGATCTTTCTTCTTTTTTTTTTAAAGTAATGTTTTTACTATAACATTAACATTACTATATCTAAATGTATTTTAAACAACTTTTCTATATAACAATTCCCTCTCAAAAATGCATACAATATCCAGAGGGGAGCCATATCTATAAATACCAACACACATTTTGGCTATCACAATCAAATAATTCACATAACTTATTAGTGCCTTGGAACTTTGTGAATTTTCAAATACGCCCCAAAAAACTTCCTTTACGGTAATTTTAATAATCATATTATATTTACAATTCACTTTATCCTCAACGCATTTTCAAATGGACATACTTTTCGGGCAAAAATAAAAAATTTTTTCAATATAATCAATTTCGTTCTCACAGTAAGTACAGCAATTACTCACGGAAATGCCTATTTTATACAATAAAATATTTGTGGGGTAAATATTGTGCAATATTTTCCAATGCAACATTCGCAATCTTGTTTCAGTGGTTACTTTGTTTACCATTAACCATTGCTCTTTTCCCGGCCTGAAATCAAATTTATGTTCCCAAAATTTAACTACAACCGGCTCCACATATTTTTCCTTTATAATTAATTTGCGAAATTGACAAGGCTTACTCAGGTTCTTTAAATCGTTGAATCCACATACATTTCCATTTGCAGAGCGTAGTGTTGCTGCTTTAACTGCTGTACAAATCACCCTATATTCAAAGAATCTTGTGGGCTCACATCCAACCTTCTGCTGCATAACTTAATCCAATCGCTAAAAAAAACAGCGTTTGGCCGCAATACATTATATCACTGCTGTTCCATAAACACGTATCACTTAATAACATTTCTCCACCTACTGCTCTCTGAATCATGTCCTTATTTTTCAACCAACAAATTAAAACTTGTTTCCTAAATCGTCTATTTGCCGGATCGCTGAACTAATGGTTCGACCCTTCAAAAAACCATACTGATCTTCACCAATAATATCTAAAATAACTTTAGATAGGCGAACTGAAAGAGTCTTCGCCAATATTTTATAATCAGTGTTTAATAGTGAGATCAGTCGTCAATTATTAAGGTCGTCCCTTGGTAACTGTTTACCCTTATGAATTAATATCATTATTGCCCGTTTTTGTGTGACGGTTAATTCTCCCTTTAAAAAAGATGCATGAAAGGAATTCAATACCATGTATTTTATTTTACACCAGAAGAACTTCATAAAGGAGGTTGTAATACCATCACATCCAGGGGAGGAACCGTTTTTCATATTTTTTAAGGATGTCGACAATTCTGTTAAAGTGATCGGACTATCAATTCCAGTCTTCTGCTGTTCTGTTAATTGAGGAACTTCAACACCATCCAAAAACTGTTCAACCAAATTTTCATCAAACTCAATATTTTTTTCGTATCTCCTTCTAAAAAACTGGACTTGTTCAGTCAAAATATCATCCTGATTTGTTATCACCTGACCATCTGCTTTAGCAAGACGATCCATAATTTTCGCGTTTGAGTGTGTTTTTTCCATATTGAGAAAATACTTTGTATTTTTTTCTCCTTCTTCAATAAATTTAATTCGGGACCTAGTTTGGGCTCCCTTAGCTTCCTGTATTGAATAAATTTCCAGTTCAGCTTTTACTTTATCTTTTTCCATCAACAATTCGTTATTATCTTGATCTAAAACAAGGGCTTTGTCAATCCTATTCAAATTTTCCAACAATTCCCCATGTCTATTAAACTTACATCTATTTTTTTCCTTACTGTACCGAATACAAAATTCTCTTATTTTAATCTTACACAAGTCCCATTTTACGTGATCCTCCATTATTTCATTTTGTATCTCAAATTCTTCCAACATCAAATTCAATTCATCAACAAAGATATGATCCTTTAACAAACTATCATTAAATTTCCAATATGATGGACCACGCTGAAATGAACATAATTTATATGTTATGTTAACCGACCTATGGTCGGATTGTGCAACGGAACATATATTACAGTCTCTAATATTATTTAGCACAGAGTCGGAAACAAAAATGTAATCCAATCTGCGAGCAATAGTTGTAAAGGTTGATCTTTTAGCACAACCAAGATATGACCATCTGGAAACAACAACCGACTATGTTTCATGTGACACATTGTGATCGACAACTTATAATGGTTCTCATTGGTTTGAAAGATATATTTACAGGTGTGTTTTTCTGGGGACCAGGATTCGTTCCTGCAAAACGGGCGCAGTGGCGTGGTGGAAAGACGTCGGCCTCCTAATCGGGAGGTCGTGAGTTCGAATCCCGGTCGCTGTCGCCTGGTGGCTTAAGAGTGGAGATTTTTCTGATCTCCCAGGTCAACTTATGTGCAGACCTGCTAGTGACTTAAACCCCTTCGTGTGTACACGCAAGCACAAGACCAAGTGCGCACGGAAAAGATCCTGTAATCCATGTCGGAGTTCGGTGGGTTATGGAAACACGAAAATACCCAACATGCCTACTCAACGAAAGCGGAGTGAGCTGACTATGCTCTCAGAGTATAGTGTGGGGAACCCAAATGGGCACACGTAAAATTCTGGAACGCTAAAGAAGAAGTAGAGGTTACATGCTGAGTCTCAGTGATTATCAAAAATAATGGTCGAAGTTAGCGGATCATGAAAAATGCGAGCTTCAGCGAGCTTTTTCATGATCGCGAACTGAGACCATTAGTTTTGATAATCACTGAGACGAGGTATGTAACCTCTTTATTCCTCCTTTCTTCAGTTATTCAAAGAAAAGAGGAGTTTTTGTGCGAAAGTTTGATCGAATCATATTCACCCAACCAGTCTACCTGCGCAGGCGATCGATTAATGAGCGGTTGTATAGTTCCGTGCAAATCATTAAATTTTCTTAACACTTCTTGTCAGTTTCCATGTTTTCAACTAAAATCAAGTACACAGTTATGTTGTCATTCTGCTGTGGCGGTAAAGGCAGATAGTGTGTGTTCTGTTCATGTTTTGGTATCGCTCAGGAAATGTTCTTTCTTCGAATGTGACTAGCAGACGAAGTTTTACACCCGTGTTCCAACGTTAAAAACTGTATGAAGTTTAGTTTTCTGGGGCAAAATAGTGTATGAAACCGCTGCATGTTCTTTAAGTTGATTAAATGTTTGCAATTGATTGCGTGTGATCTGTTTATAAAATGAAATACTGTTGAAAACTGACCGTCGGATTGCAGTCTTGTCGATGCAGCCGAAATCTGAAAGGGGAACTACTCGTGTCGCTAGACAAAGTATGAGAGTTACTTTTCCTTGGAATCTTGCTAGCGATAAACGATTGTGCACGGCAGATCTGAATTCAGAAAACAACCAAACTCATGGATTTTACATGGAGATTCATGTGTTCAAGTATGTAGTTGCTGGTTTAAATGCGGTATGGTTGTATCGCACGGGGAGTTGCGCGTGTGGGGTGTGTGGGGGAGAGTTGTGTGTGTGTTGTGTGTGTGCCTGTATGTTGTGCGTATTGTTCTGTGTGCGTGGCGTCGTCATGGTGTACAACGGTGACGGACAATTTACAAACAAACGTGCGGTTGAGAGAGACAGAGAGAGAGATAGAGAGAGAGAGAGAGAGACAGAGAGACAGAGAGACAGAGAAAGAGATCACACAGGTTTAGACTAGAGAGAAATTAACATTCTAATTCCAAGTTCAAAACCTTTAGACAAGAAAGAATCTTGAAGCATACCACACACAATTCAGGAAAACAATTTAAGAATTTACTTTAAGAAATGATCAAAACATATTACAAAGTATACATCCTAATTCCCTATCCTATTAAATTAAAGTTGTCATACCTTGACTATTCGTTGACCGGAGCTGAGAGCTGAGAGTGGCGAACCGCGAACCGAGAACACCCAGACGAGAGATAATGAAGATTCGCGCCACCACGAGGATATCAGGAACAAATTACTTATCAAGTTAATACGCCTAAAACATAGTCCCTTCATTCCACAGAGAATTTCTCTTCAAAAACAAACTATAAAAATATATGTATCAAACATTACCTAACTTATGCAGCCTATTATTCTCTTCAACCCTTATAAACAATGTAAATTTAACCAATACAATAATCATTATCAATACGCCATGCATATTCATGAGCACTAATCCTTTTTGCTGATCCTACAAGTCTCTTAATTAATAATATAAAAAAAGGTACATACAACCTAGAAGCAATAATCAGGTCAACAGGGAAGGGTTAGGGAGGGGTAAGGTGAGGGGGGGGGGGCTGTGGAAAAACCCTGCGCACGTGTAGTTTAGTCAGCGCGAAATGTCGACCGCAATAAAACAACGACAAAGTACTTTAGTGATGTCAGAGAAGGTACAGCCAACCTAGAAACAAATGATCAGGTCAACAGGAAAAGGGGTTATAGGGTTAAGGTGAGGGGGGAGAGTTTCGAGGCTGCTGTCAGCCTCCATAGAAGCTACAGTTAAAATTCCTCGAAATACACAAAAACTCCTGCACTAAGGAAACTACATCAAATACACTATAAAAATATACATCAATAGCATAACAATTCTACGACACATCATTCAATACCAAACACTCATAGGTTATCAACATTGTGAACAAAGTTCCAAACCTAAATCCTTTTTAAACTCTAAAATCCTAATTTCTACCGTGTAATATTTGTATTGTTTGCTCCAGAAATGTATATTTTGTACATTAGAGTTTTCTGAACTTTTGAGTCGCAAAAAGTAGATCCACAATGTGTACAGTCTCTACCCATGAGCTATCGAGGATTCAGGCCCGTTGTTGGGTAAGTGATTTTGGTTGTTGGGTAAGTTACCGAAAAATAACTAGCCCTACAAGTTTACAGAGAGAAAGAAGCAGAGGGGGGGATAAGAAGAAGTTCCTGCAAACAAATGTCGCTTTGGCCAAGCGCCTGCGCGATCGGCGATGAAGTCCTAAACTGATTGTGTCCAAGACTGTAGTGTTTACACTCTGTACTGTCACCATTGATGAATAGAATGGGTAACAGATTCTTGTCCAACAAAATATTGGACTTGAAAACACACAGGAAATCTACTGAAACATTTCAGTATCTCCATCGGGAATCTGCCCACCCCCCCAGCATCTTTAAAGGACTTGTGAAAGGTGAATTGATCAGATACATTCGCACCAACAACAACATAACCACACAGAACAAGGAAACTGATTTATTCCTTTCAAAACTCCTTGAGAGAGAATATATTAATATACCGGACGAACTGGAGTTAATCAAACGGGAAGTCTTGAACATACCAAGAAACACACTTCTGAAACAAAAGAGAGACCATCCCACCAAAAACAAAGCTCCACCACTCCTCATGGTCTCAACCTACAACCCTAGACTGAGACACCTTAAAAAGAAACTCTTGAAACACTGGAAGCTGATTCTACAAAACACAGAATGTTCCGGGTGGTTCCCTAAACCTCCCCTTGTTGCCTATGCAAGACACAGGAACTTGAAAGAACATCTTGTTAAAACCTCTTAACAAATCAATTGACAAGCAACCCCTGCCTTGCTTACACAAGGTAATGAAAATAATACAACGCCAGGAACTTTCACTTATTGAAAAAGACGTACCCCCCTGACATAACAACAGTCACAGAAATCACGGAGAGAATAAATAAAGCTATGCAAAAACATAAGTGGTACACTAACAAACGGTGAAGGTAAAAACAACCCAACAGTTCTTCACTGATCAATAGTGCTGGTAACACGATTGAATCGACACGCAACACGGTCACTCGGCCGCAACGGAGAGGGAGAGACGCACTCTCGCGCCCAACAATCACCCCCACGGCAACTCCGCCCACCACGCCAAATGGGCCCCGCTACACGTATCAAAGACACTACGCCCAGCCACCGGTGCGTTGATTGACACACACTTATCCCGCATCTACACAAACCAGCCAACCCACGGGCGGAACTTGGCCCCACCAATAAGATCGCAGAACAACTCTGACGAGATTGTCTACTAAAACAGACAGAATCAACTACTTGACCACATCACGAGTTTCTCTTGATTCCGAGACCTACCACGCTTTCCCACTACGCTCCGAGACCTACCACCCTTTCGCAAAATGGCCACCACCAACTTCAATATGGAGATTGCTGAAACTCAATTCAACTTCTCGTTGGAAGAAGAAGAGGAGTCTACCATCTTGAAAGAACACGACAGCATCCTCGAAATAAGCCTGTTACCTGCGGACGCAAACGTTCCCGCCCAAGCCATACAGGCTAACCTGAAACCAGCCAAAGAAAGGGTAATCCCCATCTTGAACAAACTGCAGGAAACCATCAAATGCAGAATGAGTCTTACCACTGCAAAGCAATCGCTTATTCTCGCAATCGAGAAGGACCGATGTGTACCCTTCCTTAAAGGGACCACTGAGTTCAACCCAGCACTGAACGGCTCTACTGCCAGAATACAAGAGCTTAGAAATCAGTTTCAGGATACCATAAGGGAAAACAAAATTTTACCCCCTATGAAAGCGTCATCTGTTTTACTCTTTAATGTTCACAAAAAGTCATCGACTAATTCGACCCTTGATACAGTAGTATCACCACGAAACACACACCAGCGCTGTCCTGTCGTTTCTTCGATGGTTATCCTGCAAAATACATGTTATTATTATCATGTGGGGGAAAGTTTGCCATGAGAGTAAACGTCAGCACACACACACACACACACACACACACACACACACACACACACACACATACACACACACACACACACACACACACATACCAATAAACACATGGAAACCACCGACAAAGGACGGACAGCCAGCCAGGCAGATAGACAGACACTAACACATATAATATAATACCGTCCCTGTCATACCATATCTTTGATTGTTTGCAAATTTGTGTACACAAACTGTGCATATATTTGACACGTCTTGTCGTGTATTTACTTTCAGGTAACCCAATTTCGTCATGGTTGTTTTGTTTGTGTTTAAACTGACTCAAATCAACACTTACTCCAAATACACATGACTTTCTGTACACGTTGCCATGGCACCCAGTCTCCTGCCGGCTTCCTTAGCAGCGACCTTCACTTTCAACGCAACAGTCTTCGCACTGGGATGAGGAACTTTAAAGCGTTTGGTTCCCTGCATTACCTTGTTGATGAAGTACAGCACCAGGTTATACCAGTCCTCGTCCAAAATCACCAACTGATCCCACAGAAAACAAGAAGGGCAAAGCCCATACGACTCACATGCTTGACCTTTACATGACCTTGACCTTTAGGGTCAAGGTCAAATAACTAAACCTAGCAATGACATCATACACTAAGAACTGCTTTACACATTTTTCCTACCAAAATACATGTGACCTTGACCCAAGGTCAAGGTCATCCAAGGTCATGCAACACAAAGCTGTTAATTCAAGACATAGGAAGTACAATGGTGCTTATTGGCTCTTTCTACCATGAGATATGGTCCCTTTTAGTGGTTCACTACCTTATTTTAGTCACATTTCATAAGGGTCAAAGTGACCTTGACCTTGATCATATGTGACCAAATGTGTCTCATGATGAAAGCATAACATGTGCCCCACCTAATTTTTAAGTTTGAAACAGTTATCTTCCATAGTTCAGGGTCAAGGTCACTTCAAAATATGTATACAATCCAACTTTGAAGAGCTCCTGTGACCTTGACCTTGAAGCAAGGTAAACCAAACTGGTATCAAAAGATGGGGCTTACTTTGCCCTATATATCATATATAGGTGAGGTATTCAATCTCAAAAACTTCAGAGAAAATGGGGAAAATGTGAAAAATAGCTGTTTTTAGACAACATTTATGGCCCCTCGACCTTGACCTTGAAGCAAGGTCAAGATGCTATGTATGTTTTTTTTGGCCTTGTCATCATACACCATCTTGCCAAATTTGGTACTGATAGACTGAATAGTATCCAAGAAATATCCAACGTTAAAGTTTTCCGGACGGCCGGACGGACGGACGGACGGACGACTCGGGTGAGTACATAGACTCACTTTTGCTTCGCATGTGAGTCAAAAAGGTCAATGTCATTACAATGTACTCCAGACCATTGCTGCACAACGATTTTTGATCCAAAGTAGGAGGTGAGTATGCCTTGTTATTCTACATACGTTAGAGAGACCACCCAAGACATAACAATACCGTTCACTTCACACGTGTAAATATCATGTAAATGATTTTATTCACTAGTGTTAATTAAAACAAGGGACTGAGTGATCGACAAGAAGAAGAAAACAAGGGACCAAATGACAACCTATCATAGAGTAAAGGCGTACCTCCTGGCAGAGAGTCTCCTTGTTTTCTTGTGCCTGGCGTGTGTCACTGCTGTCGGCGAGGTGATGACGTACAGGTGACACCCTTGAAACTCTCGTCACTGCCTTTTTGAGCTGTAGGTACTCGCTTCTGCTCAAATGTTGTCGCCTGTACAATGACACCCGGCAATGTTACTTAACAACTGAAGAGCCTGTTTTTGTGCTAGCTTTCGTATGTACCCCTTCAGGTCTGTTACCGATTTTTTTTTATCAGACACACAAACACTTTACTTCAGTTTGCATAATTATACATCTGTCAAGCAGTTTTTTTTTTTTAGATTTGTCTAAGTTTCAAAATTCAAGAAGCTTGTATTATCTGGGAATTTTGCCTGCAGATGTTGAAATAAAAAACATTTAAAACACCTGTCAGCTTGAATTCATCACGAAGGTCAACACAAATGTCATCCATAAAGCATTACGATTGATTTGAGCAGTGATAACTATCCCTGCATGCTGTTTCGTTGGTAATACACGTTACAAAGTGAACTGTTACCTGTAGTAAATTTTACTCGTTTGCTTTCGCTTTTCCTCGATCTTCTCACGGAGTGTTTCTGTGGAGAATGTGTCCTTTGAAACAGCGCAGGCCAGGAGAATGAACTCGCAATGACAGTAGTTGAGCAGCGAAGTCGTCAGTGCTCGGGCCATTTCACCGGCGTGGGCTAAAGCAGACTCTTGGATGTCATCGTCTTCCCCGCACACAACAAGAATTACGGGTGGCTTGTTTTGAGCAAGGAAAAGACTTTGCAGACTGTCTTTGGGAGGGTTGGAGGTCTTGAGGTTCAGCGCTAGAGCCAGGTATTCGGATGTCCATGCGGTGAACGATTTGCTTGCTACATATTCTTTCAGAGCTGACTCGACTTTGTCTTGAATCGTGTGGTTGAATGGAGTTCTCTGAAGCTGATGTCCATCCGGTAGGTCTAAGGATAGACACGCACATAGACACGGACACGCATAGATGGACAGACAGACACAGAGGCACATAGACGGAGAGACAGAACACACACACACAAGAGAGATTTCTTGAATTGGATAAGCTGTACACATTGTCTACTTGCTCTAAAATATACAGTGGTATATATGTGTGTGTGTGAATGTGTGTGTGAGTGTGTGTGTGTGTGTGTATGTGTGTATGTGTGTGTGTGTGTGTGTGTGTGTGTGTGTGTGTGTGTGTGTGTTTTAGTGACGCATAAAAGACGTCTAAAAATCAATTACAATGGATCCTTTTTGGATTCTGTGCACACCTCATGCATGTCACAAATATAGCATGTTTACAATGCAAACACACACATCACTTAATATGAGGTGCATACTCATAATGTAAAAACGTTTTTTTTAACCTTGATTGGTAAATAATTCCTAGAATAATTACGATCGTTGGATGGGAGTGTGTGTTTTTTTAGTCTGTAAACTTTCTAATACAAAACAATTTATACTGTTGTAAAGTATATGTGTTTATAAATGTATTGGCAGTCTCAAACGAGAAAGACGTACTACTGCGAAAAAAACGTACATCCGCCTCCAGACAGACGGATAGACGGACAGGCATACACACACCCATCGTAATAAATGTATTACCTTCTCGGTTTCTACGTTATGCCGATAAATAAGTTCTTTCAAGAGACACATGAAAGAACCGAATAACGTCATCTTGACAAACTATCCCCCACAGCTAGCCTCCCATTTCGCGCTGTCCATCAGAACTGGGAACATCTCAGGAATTATTTTTAAGGCAATAAATACCTTGAGATTTCATTTTAATATTGCTACGTAAGCAGCCTACAATACCACGCCTTAAACCTGTAAGGGTCACTGTTAAAAGAGAAAATTGGCCCTTTAAACTTCTGAAAGAAAATATCGTGCCTTCGTATGTAATGAATGTTTTCCGTCGTAAAAGACGAACACAAAGTCATCAATTGTCGATTTCTTTTTTTTTTTTTTTTTTTTTTTTATCTCAGTGATTGTGTTTATTGCTATTATACTAAAGCAAGGCAATGAGGCGGAGTATAGAGTCTACACATTGACAAATAGTTTTCAGAAGCTTCTTGCCAATGTCAATGTCCCTTGAGTTAATTCCGCCGTGTTATATTTATTCTGGAGATCGCATGTCATAAACAATTCACTGTAAGCTCAGGTTCTATATAAGTGATCTTAATAACGAACTAGTGAGACGACACGTTGCTACAGATGCATCTTGTGACTGCAGATTCCCGTCTGAAACCGTAAAACACTTCCTATTAGATTGTCCAAAATATCGCGAAACACGTCAAGAAACCATACATTCCCTCCCAAATCACATCATTCACCTCCCTCACCTTATAAACGGAGACAGACAGTATTCTCTAGATTTAAACCGGAACCTTTTTTTCCACAGTTCACTCGTTCATTGAACGTTCAGGCCAGCCGGACAACAACTTTAATTTCTGCACATCTCCTACCCATCCCTCTTCTTTTTATTCCTCTTCTTCCCCTCCTTCCTTCCTTTTACTGTCTTCCTTTATAATCATTATGCTACGTTTATTATGTTATTAATAGATTTGGTTTATTTAGACGAATTGTTCAGCCGTTACCGCCTTACGTTGTACTGTCCATGCAGGAACACCACTATAAGCTTCTAGCTTGTTGTTGTTACCTGTGTATTTTGTATACATGTCATGATTGTAACTTTTGTTAAATAAACTTAAGTGAACCACAAAACCAGGGATAAGTGCTATTTTTTGCAAATTGAGCTATTAGCATATCCATATTCTTCACATCATTTCTTTTAAATTGATGTAAGTTTTATGCCTGTAGCTTCAAAACTCACTGAGATATGGGGTTTCAAAGTATAGAACGGTCCAGGCGGCCATTTTGAGAACAGAGCCTTCAAAGGAGAAGCACATTCAAATGCAATATTTCCTTAGCAACCATGCTTCTATTGTAATGAACATGTACAGGAACACAGTAAAGTAACTTCTTTTTAGTTTCCAATCATCATTTTTATCAAATCTAGCTAAATATGCAATAACTGATAGGAGCACTCTGGTTGGTCAGTTGCTTGCTGTCTTTGTTCGTTTCTTTACAGGCCAAAATCGCTTTACAATTCTTTTTTATTGGTCGAATTCAAAGTTCGCACACACTTGAGGTCAAAGTTGACGCGATAACCTTTCCATTTATAAATATGCGATACAGTGAGGCCCTGCGGGGGATACTTTCAGTAATCCGAAGCCGAAAATGGGTCGATTACCCCTCATTGTTGAAATTTTAAGACAAAAGAAAATATAAGATAGGGCAATAAAACATCGTTTTAAAGACATTTATAGTTTGAATCTGTTTTTAGTAAAGTATACCATTCGAAAGAGGAGAAACTCAGCTTTCAGAATCAACAAAAATCCCAAATTAACCCAGATAGGGCCCAGGCTCGGATTTTCAGCTGTAGCTGCAAAAGGAGGGCCAGCGGTTATCCCTGGTTTCGTGAAACTGGGTCACATATGTTTAAACCAATGTCCCTTGAGTTCAATCATTGACTTTTTGTTTGGGTTCATAGTGATTTTCGTTTTGGACATCTGTATTAGCTCACAGCAATCTAAAGAACTGCTGAAATGAGATTTTTCAAAAAAAGCATTACCGTTCCTTTTCTGATCGTTGTGGGATAGCACAGTACTCCTGAACAAAGGACACGCACCTTTGATGTCGACATGTTGGCTGTAGCTCTGCGGGTATTCTTCTGACATGCGTTGTAAAAAGAAGCAATAAACAGGCATCGCAAAACCATTAAGAAACAAGTCGCGTGAAGTGGAATCAATACATTTAGTCAATCTGTCAAAATAACAGAATGATACTGAACACACTGCATTTAACGAAAAAAAGATAATCCGCGACCGAGACTAAAAGGACTGGCATTCACGTGCAAAACGTAGCGGCCAGCGTTCGCTGGAAGTGACAAGCAGGTATAGCGCAATAGGATACAGCATTTAATAGGAAAGCGTGCTTTTCTCTATTCTTTTGAACTTTCTGAGCTTGTTTTAAATTCAAACATAACATATCTATATGTTTTGGAAATCAGGAAATAATAAAGAATAAGATGAACACTTTTTTTTTTAGATCGATTGCTATATTTTGATTTTAATCAATATTTTCAGATTGTTTATGACCAAACATATTAATTAATTATTCAGCTTCCACGCTGCAATGCAATAAAATTTTCCGGGCTTTGTCGAAGATTGCATGACCAAAATTTTAATTAATTGGATTTTTTTTAAATGAGGGCGTGACAGTGCCTACTCCACTTTTACTAAATGCCGGATATGACGTCACAAAAAATGTATCAAACAAAGAAAAATCAATATCATACCCAGGAACTCGTATGTGATGTTTCATGAAGATCAGTCCAGTAGTCTTCTCGGAATCGCTCTTCACACACACACGCACACGCACACACACACACACACACCCACACACACACACACACACACACACACACACACACACACACACACACCACAACCCTAGTCTCGATTCTCAGTCTATGTTATAACATTTAGTCAAAACTTGACTAAACGTAAAAAACAGCGAATAAACCTTTATTTACACACACACACACACACACACACACACACACACACACACACACACACACATACACACACACACACACACTCACACACACACACACGCACACACACACACACACACACACACACACACACACACACACACACACACACACACACACACTAACAGGGTCCGCGACTGTCTTCTCTTTTTCTTTTTTCATCAATGCTTTTGTGACCATAGCTCTGTTTGGTTTCAAGATTTCTGAAAATCATTTGAAAGTGACAATCTGAAGTTTGAAATAAGTCATTTATGTTGTGTTTTTAATTCATATAGACGCTCAATATAGAGTGTCTACAATGCGATTTTATAAAGCGTTCGACTTTTCATAAAAAAAGTTCGACGAGATATTCTCAAACTGTCCGTTTCAGCATAAATGAATTCATTTACTCACTGTCAACAAGCGAAGATTTATCAACCAATTGTGTCCAATCTTTGTCATCTGAAATTAAAGGAACATTAAACCCATTTTTGAAGTAAATTTGACATCCAAAAACTACATGGGATGGACTGTTTTGGTTAAGACTGATCACACCGCGTACCGTAACATTTAATCTTCTGAAAACGGGATTTTCGACGTGAACCGAAGGATCAACTGCTTTTGGAGGTTTATTGACCACCCCAGCTAACATTCCCATCATAACGACGTTCTGTCTGACCGAATCGTGTGCTAGCTAAAGTATTCTTCCTCTTCTTCTTCTTCTGCGTTCGTGGGCTGAAACTCCCACGTACACTCGTGTTTTTGCTAAAGTATTCAAACTTTGTTTCACATCTCGCATCATTGTCTCCTTTTTTCGTCGCCATCTTGAAGCGCTCTGTCTCGATATGATTCGTTGCAAAAATCGGTTTGGCTCCGAAAAAGCGCACTGACTCCTAAGCCACCCACTGCTGAACTCGTCTTTAAGTCTGGCGAGAATCGCCGCTTTAAACAAAACTGAGCAAAAACAATATTGCACCCATTTTAGTTCCTTTAACCAAAACATTCATTCCCGTGTTATTTCATTCAAACTTTATATGCCATTAAATGCCCTTCACTTGGCTATCTCGAACACTTTTCGGATCAAAGAGTTCTCTTAAAGGTATCACGTGACCGTTGCCGAAGTAAGGGTACCCTCAAAATGGACCTGACAAAAACGTCAGGTTCCAATTAAAAAATCGACCAAAAAAATCAGAATAGGCTTAACTTGGCAACTTTTACATACGAGGAGAAAACTCAATTATCTATCCAGAACAGGTTGTTTTGTTCTGCTATCTGGCGTATCTTGTGTAATGTCATTTTTACTGATGCAGGTATGGAGCGCATGAGCAGTAAAAAACGAGAGTTGTTTGCGTTCATTTTGAGGGGCACCATATGACAAAAAGCGCACACACACACTTATATCCATTCTTATATATATGCATATACATTTGGATCAGATGATACTTAAACAAAATTATCTGCAGCATAAATTCATTTTGCCTAAAACATCAAACAATTACAGCGTAAGGAAATATCGTTTGTTACCATTGCCTATCTCTTGTCATTAGGTTTCCAGTTACATGATGTATTATTAGCGTGCTGCGCAAACCCTGTCAATACCAGATACATACCTTCACACAACAAAACCGACGTTTTCTCGTTCTCTCTCTCGATCTCTGCTTTCTTGTCCTTTCCAAGTCTCCGTCGGGCTTCAATTAGCTTTGGTCGGACGTCAATCCACGATGACGACCTCGAAGTTTCAAATGGAAGCATGTTAATGTGTAATTAGTCACCAGTAATTTTTAA
>NC_090260.1:20804902-20899902 GCF_037325665.1 Littorina saxatilis | reverse complement strand
AGGATGCACATTTCAGAAGAAAACAAGTGTTAACCCTAGATTTTTCTGTACACGTTGAACCTTGGAGGGACATTCCGTCTCGCGTTAGCAATCGAGTACACTATCCCCCAACAACAAACTGTCGTCGGCCCGATGACGATTTGGGTCGGCAGAGCAACGATTATGATGATCGTGGTTGGCCAACCCAGATCTTTGACGATGCCGATGTTCGGCACATCGTGGACCGCCCGCCGATCATTTAGGAACCTACGCTAACAAGATGGCGCAAGCTTCAGTCAGATTAGCTTAGGCAACGAAGGTTCGATGACGTCATCCACGTAATTCTCATGAGTCGATGACCGCATCAGCGGGGGCATGACCTCATGTCCTTGCCACCTCATCACTTCGGACATTTTCTATTTTTGGTGGTGTGTGGTGCCTAAGTTTTTGTTTTTGGGTCAATCATATTTGTTATTGAAGATACGATTTAAAAAGAAAAAGGTACGATTCGCTCTTTGAGCACACGTAAAGAGGCTTCCCTGTTAGAAAATTGCGAAAAAGCGTTAAAAACTCTTCTGTGAAACAGACTTTAGCTGCTTGTTTGGCATCAGGGGCTGAAAAAGAACATATTACGTCATCATCGGCAGAAGATTGGCATAAGGTAGACACATATGATCGGGAGAGAGGCGGGCAAAACACATTAGTATAACATAATTACGTCATTCGTCAGCAGAAGATCGACACATCATCGATCATTGTCAGGCTTTTAGAACATATCACGTCAATCGTCGGCAGAAGATCGGCACATCAACGAGAGAGAGAGGCGCGGGCAAAAGCATAATACGTCATTCATCGGCAGAGAAGCGGCGGAACACCGATCATGGTCTGGCTTTTAGAACATATCACGTCATTCGTCGGCAGAGAGTCGGGGGAAGATCGGCATCGACACGACGCCAACTTTGGCCCACCCCAGATACGATGTGCAGATTGAGATTTTTGTTGTCGCTGAATTCATTCCGTAAAGCTTCAGTCACATACGCGATTCAATCGTCGAGGTTCAATCGCGCGATTCAATCTTGAGCCGATCGCACATCACATCGTAGGCCATTGACCCGTCACACGATGAACGATAGACGAACGATTGACTAACGATTGACGAACGATAACTCCACGCGAGCGGGGCGGAAGTGACGTGTCACAGTGAACACGGCAAACGCGCTTTGCGAGAGCAGACGCTAATGTTCGAACATCGCTCTACCTTTCTGAAGAATACCTTTCAGCATTACGCCTTTGCGAGAAATAAAGTTCCCAGACAGTTGCAATTAATGTTTCCCGACCGCTGTACATGCCTAAAACGTCTCCTTTATATCTGAGGAAGAAACTGTTCTTCCAAAAAGTTTTGAATCGACGAAGAGACGCTGTCTGCCACTGTCCGCCATTTTGTACGTCACGGCGTGAAGGCCGCAACGACGCGTTCTGATTGGCTCTGCCCCTGCGATTGACTGACGACTGGGTCGCAGGAATAGAACAAGTTCTAAAGCTCAAAGCTACGAGGGAATCGCATGAGACTGAGTCGCAGACTTGCCGTAGCTATTTTTCACGACTCAGTCGCCCGTGTGACAGGGTAAATCGCACGATTGAATCGTGCATGTGACGGCCCCATAAGTGACACCGACTATGTCAATCTGCTAAATTCATGATACAAAAACAGGGGGAGGGGGGGGTTCTATACAGGAAGAAGCAAGGCTTTTGATTTTGGTGTTTATGCAAGTACCAAAAGTAAAAGGCCTGGCCGGATCTGACAGGGAGTATCGTGGTTATGGGAGAAAGGCGCGTGACTCTTCAATCGCTGGTGTCACGTGATCACCATACATGCACACCTCCACCCCCTCTCTCGCCTCCGTAGCCTTTGTCCTGCATTTCCCGTTGAATAAAAAATTCGTGCTAAAGAACCGTGTGTCGCTTTATCAAACTTTTCTTCTTTCACATTCAAAGTGGCTCTGAAGTTTTCTGACGATTTGGACCTTAAAAAGTGCAAGGGACATTCGCTGTACTGTACTGTATTTCAGAAACACCTACAATGATTTGCTCAAAACTTCTCCGAAACTATGACAAATGTTTAAATGAGTTTTAACCAGCGAGTTGTTTGCATCGCCCAGCTTTCCTGTCAGGGGTCCGGAGTCGTCATTATTATTTATCTAGTTTTTATAGATACCCATTCGGCAAAACAGATTAAGACCGTCGGATTGAGGAAGTCAAACCTAAGGTTTATGCAAATTCCGTGCCATACAGGGCTAAAACGCTTCGCATAACAGAAATAAACAACAAGTCGCGTAAGGCGAAAATACAACATTTAGTCAAGTAGCTGTCGAACTCACAGAATGAAACTGAACGCAATGCCATTTTTCAGCAAGACCGTATACTCGTAGCATCGTCAGTCCACCGCTCATGGCAAAGGCAGTGAAATTGACAAGAAGAGCGGGGTAGTAGTTGCGCTAAGAAGGATAGCACGCTTTTCTGTACCTCTCTTTGTTTTAACTTTCTGAGCGTGTTTTTAATCCAAACATATCATATCTATATGTTTTTGGAATCAGGAACCGACAAAGAATAAGATGAAAGTGTTTTTAAATTGATTTCGACAATTTAATTTTGATAATAATTTTTATATATTTAATTTTCAGAGCTTGTTTTTAATCCAAATATAACATATTTATATGTTTTTGGAATCAGAAAATGATGGAAAATAAGATGAACGTAAATTTGGATCGTTTTATAAATTTTTATTTTTTTTTACAATTTTCAGATTTTTAATGACCAAAGTCATTAATTAATTTTTAAGCCACCAAGCTGAAATGCAATACCGAAGTCCGGGCTTCGTCGAAGATTACTTGACCAAAATTTCAACCAATTTGGTTGAAAAATGAGGGCGTGACAGTGCCGCCTCAACTTTCACGAAAAGCCGGATATGACGTCATCAAAGACATTTATCAAAAAAATGAAAAAAAATGTTCGGGGATTTCCTACCCAGGAACTCTCATGTCAAATTTCATAAAGATCGGTCTAGTAGTTTAGTCTGAATCGCTCTACACACACACACACACACACACACACACACAGACAGACACACACACGCACATACACCACGACCCTCGTCTCGATTCCCCCCTCTACGTTAAAACATTTAGTCAAAACTTGACTAAATGTAAAAATGAACGTTGGAGAATATTACGATCTGCTATGAGTACCAAACAGCATTTCGACGTACCGCGCGACGGTTTGGTGTCAAGATTTTGTTCGCTTCAGGAAGCGAAAAAAAGTTGCTGCCGCGCGTTATTTGCATCCTAAGTTGGCGTGGTCTAAGTCTTTCAAAGTATTCGAAGACCCCCCACAACCAGGTTTATAGCCTATTTTGACTGTTTTTTCGTCAGATACATGTATTCCCTGAGCAGCACATAGCCAAGCAAGAATTTCTTCAAAGGTTGTTAATGGCACTGGGTTCGTTCTGCTTTTTGAGCATTTTGTTGAAATAAAAGATGTTTTTTTCTTACGTTTCTCGTCTTTTCAATTTTCTAACCAACATAGGTAGCTTCAAATATAGTTTCTCTTAATTATGGCATGGTTGTGTGAGTTTTTAATCGATTTATAAGAGCCAGAAAGAACAAAAATCCGACTGCCGCGCCGCTTTTAATGGAAACACTCACGGCAAAATTCGCTAGCGGCATCGCGTGTTTGTCGCCGTCGTGCCGCCGCCGCATTGCTATATGGAAACATAGCTTAATAGTCTCTCTCTCTCTCTCTCTCTCTCTCTCTCTCTCTCTCTCTCTCTCTCTTTCTCTCTCTCTTTTTCTCTCTCTCTCTCTCACTCTCTCTCTCTCTCTCTCTCTCTCATTGTTTGTACTGTTTAACTACTGAGTATGTTTTATGGTTATGATTGATTGTTATGCAATTACACTTTATTATATCATGTTCTTATGTTGTTTTCGTTTCTGTTGCATGTGTCAACAGACACTGCCTTCTGCTGTATGTAAAGAAAGACATGTTATAGCGACCTCTGTCACGGCATCTCATGTGTATGCTTCCTGGCCTGTGCCCCCCCCTTACACTCCACCCTCCAACATTATTAATATCGGCTTTTGGCAAAAACCAAATTGGCGATTGTATCATCGCGCGTCGACTGCATATAATAATGGAAAGCTACTTCTAATTAATGAACTTAGTTTCCATCTATACACACTTTGTAATTCATCAGATTCCCCATCTGAAAAAAAGCTTGCTCCTTTCGCCTTACCACGCCTGTCGGATGCTCGGTGTAGTTTTTGTATGGTTCTCCTCCCGGATGACCGACATGCGGTTGCTAGCATACTGCAGCACGTCACGTCAAGACTGAAACGTCACAATAGACGATGTTTGAAAATAACTCCGGTTTGTATGGGCTATGAAAAAGTGAATAGTCTGGCTTTTATTGAGGCAAACTTGTCCACGTGGCATTATAGGCCAGTCACTAGTAAGTAGGTGTGTCTCCATACGTGGATAGGGATCATGTGGGAAACTCAGTCTCAATAAAAACAAGAGTTATCACTCTTTCACAACCCATACAAATCCGACAGAGTTCATTCTGAAAGGTGTATACTACGTTCAAAGAGTTGGTACTAAGATTTGATTTGACGAGAACATTCAAGTACATTCTGCTCTCTCTTACCACCTGACCTTGTGTAACAACTTTACATGTTGGCAGCAAACGTTAACATGTGTGTTTTTGTGTACATACTTGTTTTGAGACTCTGTATATCAAACAGCAAGTATACTGTTAGAAAGGTCCCTCATTGCCCTACCATATACAGCAAACAGAATAATTTTTAAAGGAAAGTATTCACAAAGTGGACAAAAGCCATAATTATACACCCCCAAAACGTGTGTTCATCAACACTAAGCTCCGCAAGTTAAAATGTACACACACACACACACACACACACACACACACACACACACACACACACACACACACACACACACACACACATACACACACACACATATGTGAAAAATCAATGATATAAACGATAAAGAAACAAAGAATAAATAAGGCGCCAAACTGTAACACGTATTGTATTTAACATGCAAGAGGGGGGGAATTGGAAGAATGGAGAAACTAGAGGGCCGTCTTATGGACAGAACAAAAAGTGCAGAGAAACTTTACTTACCCAAAGTGTCAGACAAAGCAGGCTGCAATGTTAACCACCACTTAGTTGTGTCTATTAATGTGCTAACTGAATCAGCAGCTGTTCTGTAATATAACCTCTTTTTAACTTAACGATTAAAGAACAGTGTATGCGCCACATGGCATACTGCGCGTGCAACATCTGGCCCAAACTGATTGATTGTGTATGTGGGTTGTCACAAGCAGATCATCACACAAGTGTCCAACCACCATTGCGTTTAGTCGACGCGAGGTGATTATGCCCTTTGACCTTTCTTGCAAACAGATAAGGGGTATCCCGGACTAAATATAAAATACGGGTTTGTGGGAAAGCTGTCCAAGAGCACTTGAGCACTATATGCGAATTTTTGTCCACGACTCAAAACCTTCGGAATTAATAAAATACAAGAATAAAAAGTTCAAAAAAGAAAAGAAAAAAGTTGAAATTTATTTTTTTAAATCTTGCCAATTACGGGATTCGAACCCGAGGCCCCAGATCAAAGGGCCAGTGTCCTACCATTGAGCCAACCCGGCACACAAGTCTCTGGGGTCAAAATAGAAAGTTGAATTGCAAACATACATTACACGTGAGTTCTCGAGCATGTGTTGACTCGTCGGTTTCCGAGTATCTCCGTTCGTATTTGTGTATACGTTCTGTCAATTTCACCATTACATGTAGTCGCCTTGTTACCCATAGGGCATTTCACAAAAGCCGATGTTACTAACAAAAATTAGAATGGATAATTCTGGGAAATCGTCCACTGGAAGTAAATAATAATTATGCAACTTTTTTTATTATTTCGGTTTGTTAAATCATTCAAAACCTTTGGAGTGAAGAAAAATGAATAAAATGCAAGAATAATCAGTTCAGATTTGCTTTTACAAAGTTTTATAAAAACAAAAACAAAAAACTTGCCAACAAAGAGAGTCGAACCCAAGACCATCAGGGGCGGATCCAGGGGGGGGTTTCCCTAGCCTAAGTTTTGACTAAATGTTTTAACATAGACGGGGGGAATCGAGACGAGGGCAGGGGCGGACGAGGGGGGGGGGTGCACAGGGTGCAGGTGCACCCCCCCCCCCTCCAGCAAAAAAAAATGTAAAAATAATTTGGAAAGCTTATTCTATGACCATTTCTAAGTTCAAATGGCACCAGATGGCACCATTTTGCTTCTTTGGGCCCAAACATTTTCCGGGGATGCATGCCCCCGGACCCCCCTAGCAAATTCGGGCTCTTCGCGCCCATCACATTCATTTTCGATTCAAAGTGCACCCCCCCTTACAAAGCAACTGATCCGCCCCTGGAGGGTGGTGGTGTATGTGTGTATGTATGTATGTATGTATGTATGTATGTATGTATGTATGTATGTATGTATGTATGTATGTATGTATGTATGTATGTATGTATGTATGTATGCATGTATGTATGCATGTATGTATGTATGTATGTATGTATGTATGTATGTATGTATGTATGTATGTGTGCGGGTGTGTGTGTAGAGCGATTCAGAGAAAACTACTGGACCAATCATCATGAAATTTTACATGAGAGTTCGTGGGTATAATATCCCCAGACACTTTTTTTTTCGATTAATGACCTTGATGACGTCATATCCGGCTTTTTGTTAAAGTTGAGGCAGCACTGTCACGCTCTCATTTTTTAACCAAATTGGTTTTAATTTTGGTGACGTAATCTTCGACGAAGCCCAGACTATAGTATTGCATTAATTTCAGCTTGGAGGGTTAAAAACTAGTTAATTGGTTTGCTCATTAAAGTTGTCATTAAAATTTTCACTAACAGATTTAAAAATAATTGCATCGTATTCCTCCATTTTTCCTGAATTCCAAAATATATACATATGTCATGTTTACTCTAAAAATTTGCTCAGAATGACATCAAATAGGTTAAGTAAGTACCTGGTTTCCACGCTACCCGGAGACGAGCGTGACCCGTCTCTATTTTGGGGTGTGGTTAGTCGAGACTATCTTAATTATAGTCTCGGCGATGACTGTTTATTGTGTTTATCTGTTACTTTTAATGCCGACAGCTTGACTAAATGTTTTTATATCGCTTCACGCTACTTGTTCTTGTTAGGATTGTGATAGAAGTGCAATGCATTGGTTACTATCTCTTACCAGCAAATCATGTGCGCGAGAGTGTGCGTGCGAGTGTGTGTGTGTGTGTGTGTGTGTGTGTGTGTGTGTGTGTGTGTGTGTGTGTGTGTGTGTGTGTGTGTGTGTGTGTGTGTGTGTGTGTGTGCAGTATGGATGTGGCGGACTTGCCTGTCTGCAGTACTTTGGGTGTTCTCACTTCGTATGTTTTATTGTTCTTATTTTTGTTTTTAAGGTTGTTGTCATATGTTGTTTGGTTGTTTTAGGAGCAGATGAACCACACTTTTCCATCCATTGTATTAATTGTATGGACAATAAATGGTCTTATGTCTTATGATTTGTTTGTTTGTTTGCTTAACGCCCAGTCCACCACGAAGGGTGATATCAGGGCGGTGCTGCTTTTGACATTTAACGCGCGCCATACACAAGACAGAAGTCGCAGCACAGGCTTCATGTCTCACCCAGTCACATTATTCTGATACCGGACCAACCAGTCCTAGCACTAACCCCATAATGCCAGACGCCAGGCGGAGCAGCCACTAGATTCCCAATTTTAGATTCTTATGTATGACCCGGCCGGGGTTCGAACCCACGACCTCCCGCTCACTGGGCGGACGCCTTACCACCGCGTTGCGGTATGTCTTATTAGAAAGTAGCTGGATAAGTTGTTGGCTCAGGTTACACCAGATCGGTCAATTGTCCGTGTTTTGATCCAAATTTGTCTTTTTATATTTAGTCAAGTTTTGACTAAATATTTTAACATCGAGGGGGAATCGAAACGAGGGTCGTGGTGTATGTGTGTCTGTGCGTGTGTGTGTGTGTGTGTGTGTGTGTGTGTGTGTGTGTAGAGCGATTCAGACTAAACTACTGGACCGATCTTTATGAAATTTGACATGAGAGTTCCTGGGCATGAAATCCCCGAACGTTTTTTTCATTTTTTTGATAAATGTCTTTGATGACGTCATATCCGGCTTTTCGTGAAAGTTGAGGCGGCACTGTCACGCCCTCATTTTTCAACCAAATTGGTTGAAATTTTGGTCAAGTACTCTTCGACGAAGCCCGGACTTCGGTATTGCATTTCAGCTTGGTGGCTTAAAAATTAATTAATGACTTTGGTCATTAAAAATCTGAAAATTGTAAAAAAAAATAAAAATTTATAAAACGATCCAAATTTACGTTTATCTTATTCTCCATCATTTGCTGATTCCAAAAACATATAAATATGTTATATTCGGATTAAAAACAAGCTCTGAAAATTAAATATATAAAAATTATTATCAAATTGTTTTTTTCGAAATCAATTTAAAAACACTTTCATCTTATTCCTTGTCGGTTCCTGATTCCAAAAATATATAGATATGATATGTTTGGATTAAAAACACGCTCAGAAAGTTAAAACGAAGAGAGGTACAGAAAAGCGTGCTATCCTTCTCAGCGCAACGAATACCCCGCTCTTCTTGTCAATTCCACGTGCACTGCCTTTGCCACGGGCGGTGGACTGACGATGCTACGAGTATACGGTCTTGCTGAAAAATGACATTGCGTTCAGTTTCATTCTGTGAGTTCGACAGCTACTTGACTAAATATTGTATTTTCGCCTTACGCGACTTGTTTATATTTAGTCAAGTTTTGACTAAATATTTTAACATCGAGGGGGAATCGAAACGAGGGTCGTGGTGTATGTGCGTGTGTGTGTCTGTGTGTGTGTGTGTGTGTGTAGAGCGATTCAGACTAAACTACTGGACCGATCTTTATGAAATTTGACATGAGAGTTCCTGGGTATGAAATCCCCATACGTTTTTTTCATTTTTTTGATAAATGTCTTTGATGACGTCATATCCGGCTTTTCGTGAAAGTTGAGGCGGCACTGTCACGCCCTCATTTTTCAACCAAATTGGTTCAAATTTTGGTCAAGTAATCTTCGACGAAGCCCGGGGTTCGGTATTGCATTTCAACTTGGTGGCTTAAAAATTAATTAATGACTTTGGTCATTAAAAATCTGAAAATTGTAAAAAAAAATAAAAATTTATAAAACGATCCAAATTTACGTTTATCTTATTCTCCATCATTTGCTGATTCCAAAAACATATAAATATGTTATATTCGGATTAAAAACAAGCTCTGAAAATTAAATATATAAAAATTATTATCAAAATTAAATTGTCGAAATCAATATAGAAACACTTTCATCTTATTCCTTGTCGGTTCCTGATTCCAAAAACATATAGATATGATATGTTTGGATTAAAAACACGCTCAGAAATTTAAAACAAAGAGAGGTACAGAAAAGCGTGCTATCCTTCTTAGCGCAACTACTACCCCGCTCTTCTTGTCAATTTCACTGCCTTTGCCATGAGCGGTAGACTGACGATGCTACGAGTACAGTATTACGGTCTTGCTGAAAAATCGCATTGCGTTCAGTTTCATTCTGTGAGTTCGACAGCTACTTGACTAAATATTGTATTTTCGCCTTACGCGACTTGTTTATATTTAGTCAAGTTTTGACTAAATATTTTAACATCGAGGGGGAATCGAAACGAGGGTCGTGGTGTATGTGCGTGTGTGTGTGCGTGCGTGCGTGTGTGCGTGTGTGTGTGTAGAGCGATTCAGACTAAACTACTGGACCGATCTTTATGAAATTTGACATGAGAGTTCCTGGGTATGAAATCCCCATACGTTTTTTTCATTTTTTTGATAAATGTCTTTGATGACGTCATATCCGGCTTTTCGTGAAAGTTGAGGCGGCACTGTCACGCCCTCATTTTTCAACCAAATTGGTTGAAATTTTGTTCAAATAATCTTCGACAAAGCCCGGGGTTCGGTATTGCATTTCAGCTTAGTGGCTTAAAAATTAATTAATGACTTTGGTCATTAAAAATCTGAAAATTGTAAAAAAAAAATAAAAATTTATAAAACGATCCAAATTTACGTTTATCTTATTCTCCATCATTTGCTGATTCCAAAAACATATAAATATGTTATATTCGGATTAAAAACAAGCTCTGAAAATTAAATATATAAAAATTATTATCAAAATTAAATTGTCCAAATCAATTTAAAAACACTTTCATCTTATTTCTTGTCGGTTCCTGATTCCAAAAACATATAGATATGATATGTTTGGATTAAAAACACGCTCAGAAAGTTAAAACGAAGAGAGGTACAGAAAAGCGTGCTATGCAGACATTTATCCAAAAAATGAAAAAAACGTTCGGGGATTTCATACCCAGGAACTCTCATGTCAAATTTCATAAAGATCGGTCCAGTAGTTTAGTCTGAATCGCTCTACACACACACACACACACACGCACAGACAGACAGACAGACAGACAGACACACATACACCATACCCTCGTTTCGATTCCCCCTCGATGTTAAAATATTTAGTCAAAACTTGACTAAATATAAAAATGAAAAAAACGTTCGGGGATTTCATACCCAGGAACTCTCATGTCAAATTTCATAAAGATCGGTCCAGTAGTTTAGTCTGAATCGCTCTACACACACACACAGACACACGCACACACGCACATACACCACGACCCTCGTCTCGATTCCCCCTCTACGTTAAAATATTTAGTCAAAACTTGACTAAATATAAAAATGACCCTATGCTCCCTTTCACTTCGTATAAATTTGGAAAGCAATCTCAAATAGCGTTAATTTCAAGGGTGACCGACTTTATGTTGTAGCCTGGGTCCGAAATGCATTGACCAATCGCCGAAAGGCGCTGGCGTCATTGCCTGAAGGATTTCCCAACCCAGAATGCCGTTTTGTTGTTGCGATTTGAAGGATTTAGTTCGGAACGACGACGCTCTATGGGCGGTTCATTATATAAAGGGAAGCAAGCGGTTAAAAACGGGCGTCAACAGAGCCAATGAAGGGGGATATTAACTTGTAGATAATATACTTGTGGTGTTGTATACCTAGGCCGGGCATATTGAAAGAAATCAATACAGGTAATAACAGGTAATACTATATGATGCTATCACGTCATAAACACTCCCGGTTGCCCGACATGACATACATGAAACGCAAATGATGACTAATGAAGGTGAAAGAAAAAAAGTTTGATAAAGCGACACAAGATTCGAAAGCACTAATATTTGTATTTAACGGGAAATGCAGGACAAAGACTACGGAGCCGAGAGAGGGGGTGGAGGTGTATGAATGACGATCTCGTGACACCAGCGATAGTCACGCGCCTTTCCCCCATAACCACGACACTCCCTGTCACTCTGAAGCTGTGGTAAGTAACTGATTTAAAGGAAAAAGGAAATCGTAATGTGCAGTTGTGCTAGTAAACAAGAAAGGGCTTTTGCATGGGCGTTTTCTTTTTCTGTTCAATATGTCAGTTGTCATCGCCTCATCACAATACATTGTTACTAAACTTGGCCAACAAATTATTGCAAAAGATTTCAAACCCAAATTAAAGCATTATTTCCCGTGTCATTTCATTAAAACTTTATATGCTAGTTAAGGCCGTTCACTTAACCTTCAGGATCACCTTTTGCATTGAATATTTCTTTTACAGGGATCACGTGACCGCCGCTCAAGTAAGGGTACCCTCAAAATCGACCTGACAAAAACGGAAGGGCCGAATGAAAAATCGACAACAATCACAATAGGCAAAACTTTGCAACCTTGACATACGAGAAAAAATTCAAACCAATTATCTACCCTGAAAAGATTGTTTTGTGTTGCTACCTTGCGTACTTTGTGCGCTATGCTTTTCCTACTGATGCAGGTGTCGATCGCAAGAGCGGTCAAAAACAGGACGTTGTGCGGCCCTTTTTATGGGTAACTAGTCAAAAAGCGCTACAATTTAGCAATGACTTAAGCCCCATTCACACTTCCGCAAGCAAGACTGCGGATAGCTGCGGACGGCGATCCGCGGACCTCCGCAGGAAAAATACTGCGGACCTGAAGATAAACAACGGTGCACGTGTGAAACGCGGACAGCTACGTTTTGATTGCGTGCTGTCGCCGTGTTGACCGCGGATTCGCTGCGGATTGATGCCGGATAACACCGCGGATCCACAGCGGATGTTGGCGGATGGCGGCGGTCTGTGAACGGATGGCTGCGTTCAGTTGGCGTACAGACGCCGTGTCAAGTGCGGACATTGCGGATCGCAGCGGAGAATCGCAGTTTTACGCCGACTTTGCGCGGGTAAAACGCGGTTTTGGCGGTTTGACGCCGTGAAATTTGGCGTCCGCGGGCCCAGAAATCGCTGCGGGACGTCACGGATGGGCAAGTTTGGGAAATTTTAAGGGCCAGAATCCTGGGGATTTTGTCCACTGTTACCTACGATTATACATCTGCTGAATATAAGGGGGGAATTTTCTTTTTGTGAGGTGTTTATATTGGACCTGCTGAATATCTGCTGTTATCTACTGGTATCTACTGCTGTCTACTGTAGTATATCACAGAGCAGAGTTCTGAATATGCACATTGATGCTGGTTTGCAAACAAGAATACTGATGCCGTAGAGCAAGTACAATCTGATGCAGTTCAAAGAATAAGGAGTAAAGACAGCGGAAGAAGATAAGAAGAATGTGGATCAGACCATGGTTGAATCGCAGACCTCTCTATGGCTATTATGAGCTACTGGTAAGGGAACTGCATGAAGACGTTCGTTAATATTAGTCGGATGTATCCAGTTGCATTTCATTAACACTTGGCAAGAATTGAGGGCAGGATTACCAAGCAGCAGACCCACTGGAGGAAGCCCTTGGCTCCAGGACTGAAGTTGGCTATTACTCTGCGCAACCTGGCAACTGGTGACTTTGAAGTATGGCTTTAAGGTTGCCCACAACACTATCTGCCTCCTGGTGATATGTCTGTCAAGACATCATTGCAGAGTTTGCAATTGAAGTCCTGGCTTGTTCCACCACTCCAGAGGGCTGGAAAGAAGTTGCAACCGGATTCTACAAGAATTGAAACTTTCCTCATTGTCTGGGTGCTATAGATGGTAAGCATGTCGCACTGGTGTGCCTTGGGAAGTCTGGCAGCTTCTACTACAACTACAGGGACTTCTTCTCTATTGTGCTGATGGCCCTGGTAGATGCAGACTACACGTTCTTGTTGTGGACATAGGACATACTGGTTCCGGATCAGATGCTGGAGTGTTTGTCTCAACTCCCCTGAAGGAAGCCCTAACAGATGGCATTATTAACCTCCCAGAACCTGAACCCCTGCCCAATGATGACAAAGCCTTTTGCCTTTACATGGTTGGAGATGCTGCATTTGCACTGAAAACCTGGATGATGAAGCCTTTATCTCTCAGACAGATGGCACATGAACGGAGAGTCTTCAATTACAGACTGACAAGAGCAAGTAGCCTAATGGTTGAAAATGCTTTTGGACTACTTGCTGGCCGCTTCAGATGCCTCATGACAACCATGACACAAAGTGCAGAGAGTCAGCATTATCACCTATGCCTGCTGTGTCCTGCACAATTTTTTGAGGATCAGGAACCCTACCCTGGACGTTACTTTAGTGGACCATGATCAGCCAGCCAGCCATGAGTTCATCCCAAGATCGTGGAGAAAAAATGCACATTGTTTAAATGGCTGGAAGACCACAGAGCACCGCCTTAATACGCAAGGGAACGTCGGTGGAACGTCGTTATCCGCGGCATTGCGCAAGTAGTCCGCGAAGACCGCTGTCAACACGTGTTCAGACCGCCAGTCAACCGCGGATGCACACGTGCTATTTTCCGTGACGAGTCCGCTGAGTGAACGTGCCACAAACGCAGACAACCGCAACTAACACGCAGCTAACCGCAACACAAACGCCAACTAAACACACCTTGTGGATGGCTGCGGACGGCTGCTGACACATCACGTTGCTAACACGTGCTCTGCGGAGGCAACGCGGGCTCTGCGGACTGACTGCATTCTCTAAAACGCACAATTTTCACCGCCAGTGTCCGCAGCCAAAAATTATACCAGTTTGATTTTTTTTTGCGATGACAGCTGTTATCGCTGCGTGCCTATTAAAACATGCTTCGGTCACGCTTGGCTGGGCATCGCTGTGGCACAAGAATCATCGCTTAAATATCAAGCGTGTTTACAGGCCTAGCATATTTGTGTCAACTGGTGCTTATACGCACATAACACTTTTGCAGTGTGTGTATCAATCATTTCTCTAAAGACATGCAAAGTTGCAAAGTTTTGCCTATTGTGATTTTTGTCGATTTTTCATTCGGCCCAAGGTCCGTTTTTGTCAGGTCGATTTTGAGGGTACCCTTACTTGAGCGGCGGTCACGTGATCCCTGTAAAAGAAATATTTAATCCAAAAGGTGATCCTGAAGGTTAAGTGAACGGCCTTAACTGGCATATAACGTTTTAATGAAATGATACGTGAATTAATGCTTTAATTTGGATTTGAAATCTGTTGCAATAATTTGTTGGCCAAGTATACATGCAATATCTTTGTTTTTGTGGAAAAACGGATTACTTACTTATTGTTTTGAATGTGTCGAATGATATGAAGATACTACATGGCAGACCTTGAAGGGTGGCACATAAAACTTTACATATTTTCATTTCACTCGCTTTTTTTTCGTTCAAACTTATTTAGTTTTCAAGCAAATTATAGAAAATCTCCAGATAATGACGAGTTTATAAATTTTGATGACACAAATCAATGTAATATAAGTGAGGAATCAAAAATGACAGGCGCCAACTTTGTGAACTGATCGGCGGAGTTCTCTGGTTTAAAAAAAACTCTCAGTAGATTTGTTTGCAAGGATTTAAATGGCGTACTAAGTGCATTCCACAAATTTAGTCGCGAAATAATCGTTGCCCATTTTGGTTGACTAATTCGCGACTCGTGTGTGTGTTTTCGTGTGTGTGTGTGTGTGTGTGTGTGTGTGTGTGTGTGTGTGTGTGTGTGTTTGGTGTGTGTGTGTGTGTGTTTGTTTGCGCGTGTGTGTGTGTGTGTGTGTGTGTGTGTGTATGTGTGTGTGTGTGTCTCAAGGACAAATTGTATCACATGAAAAGGCCAAGCATGAAGTTTTAATCCTTGTAAAATAAAGTTCAGGTCAGTTCAGTTCGCTTAATCCAAGAGTTCCTCCCGGCGAGAATTGCCAAAGAAACGCTACTTCTTCGCCACACTAGCGTCTAAGAAACGGGGGACACGCTCAACAAGAGCTGTACGAAACATTGCAAGGAGAAAGGGCCAGCGACTGTGCTCCTTTGCCTGTCACAGACTGAACAATTTACATCGTCAATAGCTACATTTCTTAAAAGGAGATGTACAGCTGCAAGAACAACATTGTACTCAAGCAATCTATTTGCAGTGTAGCCAGTTCTTTCACACACTTCTTCATAGGTAGCAAAACGTCCATTCTCACACACACCGCTCACATACATTATACCACTTTTAATCCAATCCGCAAAAAAGAGTGGGTTACCTTGACAAATTATATCTTTGTTGTTCCACAACAAACCCGATACAGAATTACCATTATCGACTTGATTATTATCAAGCCATGCCTTCAACACAGCGGACTAAAATTCCGATTTAATACTGTCCAATCCTTCAAATGGTTTGCTATTAATGTTCGCAAAAAAAACATTCAAAGCGACTCCCAAAACGTAAAAACAGTGCTTTTGGGAGCCATGACCATTTCTGGTCGTCATTAGACAGGGTTAGGTTCACAACCCAGCTTAACAAAAAGGAACACTGCATCTGTCGCAAATCAATCATATTCAATCCACCTTGCTTAACTTCGTTAGATAAAACAGTTCTTTTCACCTTTTCAAATGCCTTCCTGTTGCAGTCTTTTTTGCGCCACACGAAGCGAAACATTAACCTATTAATTTCAGTTAGAACGTCGTCTGGTACAATCTGCGCCTGCATTATATAGACAAAATGTGGCAGAATAAACGTTTTAAATACACAGACTTTGCCAATAATGCTCAAATTCCTGTTCTCCCACAGGCAGATGATCCTTTTCGCAACATTCACTCTCTCTTCCCAATTCTCTCTCACTTTTGACGCACGCATGTCATTACAGAAATATACACCCAGAGTTTTCAATTGTCTGTACATGCAAAACCGCAACAGTCATTCCTACAGTTTTTCCGTGACCCAAACCACATTAGTTTCGATTTTTGGTGATTTATGTTCAAACCTGATATTTCCGAAAATGTATCAATCAAAGCCTGGGCTTGGAACATGTCATGTTCATCTTTGCAAAAACAATGTAACATCATCAGCGTACAGCAATACTTTCAAAACTTTATCCATATCTCCGTTGTTCCATAATGACATTCCCTTTATATTTTTGGTCTCTCGAATTTCGATTGCTAACAGTTCAACTGCTAAAACCAAGGCTAGTGCAGAAAAAGGACAACCTTGCCTTATTCCGGAATCAATATTAAAATATTCAGATAACCAACCACAATAATTTACACAACTTCTTGCGTTTTTCATCAAAACATCAACCCATTTCACAAAATCAGTTCCAAAACCAAATTTGTCAAACATCTTCAACATAAACTCTTTGGAAATGCAATCAAATGCATGAAAAAATTCAATTGACACCATCAATCCAGGCGTATTATGTAAATCTGCATGTTCCAAAACACCGGCACGGTTGGCCTAGTGGTAAGGCGTCCACCCCGTGATCGGGAGGTCGTGGGTTCGAACCCCGGCCGGGTCATACCTAAGACTTTAAAATTGGCAATCTAGTGGCTGCTCCGCCTGGCGTCTGGCATTATGGGGTTAGTTAGTGCTAGGACTGGTTGGTCCGGTGTCAGAATAATGTGACCGGGTGAGACATGAAGCCTGTGCTGCGACTTCTGTCTTGTGTGTGGCGCACGTTAAATGTCAAAGCAGCACCGCCCTGATATGGCCCTTCGTGGTCGGCTGGGCGTTAAGCAAACAAACAAACAAACAAATAATGTTCTAAAACATCACCAACTAATCGCAATAAGGTTGAGACACGTCTACCTCTTTTATACCCAACTTGATCCTCATTCACAACACTCCCTACAACACCAGAGAGCCGAAGAGCTAAACATTTCGCTAATGACTTATAATCTGTATTAGTCAGTGAAATAGGTCTCCAATTCTTTAAATCATTTCTTGATAAATCCTTCTCTTTATGAATCAATGTAATTGCCGCTTTACACTGTGAATTAGATAGAGTTCCATTCTTAAAAGCAGAGTTAAAAGAAGCAAGTATATAACAAGTATATGTCATCTTATTTCTCATCATTTTCTTATTAAAAACACCAAATAGATATGTTATATTTGTATTAAAAACAAGCTCTGAAAATTTAAGATATAACAACTAAGATTTAAAATGAATTTCTAAAATAAATTTAAAAACAATTTCATCTTATTCTTAGTCGGTTCCTGATTCCAAAATCATAAATATACTAGAGGAATACCCGGCTTCGCCGGTTTTTGGCTCACGTAAGTGTAGCCTATGCGATGATAAACTTTGTCTGTCTGTGCGTGCGTGCGTGCGTGCGTGTGTGTGTGTGTGTGTGTGTGTGTGATAGAAACTTTAACATTTCCGAGTCTATGGATAAAGCTCGCATAAGAAGATTACGTCAGTCTCGGTCAAAAGTGTTTGACGTGTGTGATAGAAACTATTTGAAGACGTCACATTATGACGTAAGAGGGTTAGACGTCACGCAAAGGAATTACTGAAAGTCTCGGTCATTGTTATTGTGAGCGGGCCGAGACTACTTGGCAGATCCAGGGTCTCGCTTTCTTGCACAGTTTCACCGGGAACGTCCCACTAGTCCGAGGGTTCACTAGTCCGAGGGTTCACTAGTCCGAGGGTTCACTAGTCCGAGGGTTCACTAGTCCGAGGGTTTACAATAGACGCTTGATTTTTCCAGTTCGTCCCACTAGTCCGAGGGTTCACTAGTCCAAGGGTTCACTAGTCCGAGGGTTCACTATAGACGCTTGATTTTTCAGTTATCATACCGCCCCTTAAAAGGCGGTATATAGGTTTCACTGTGTCTGTCTGTCTCTGTGTGTGTGTGTGTCTGTGTGTGTGTGTGTGTTTGTGTGTGTGTGTGTGTGTGTGTGTGTGTCTGTCTGTCTGTCTGTCTGTCTGTCCGCAAATAGATATCCGATGTTTGAGAACCGATTTCAATGAAATTATGTGTGAGGCTGTATTACAACCCAGGCTCGATCCTCTCCATAATTCAGGTTGGTGGGATAACTAATTGACCCTCACGGGCAAAAGGAAACCCGAGGTGCTATATAACATGACTAAAAACTGTAGGCAGTTCGATCATGTAATTGTCCAGTCGGGGCGGTATCCTGATAAATTTAATATCCTTTCTTCAGTCAAAATATAAATAACTAAGTTTCTTGGGGGAAATAGTCTGAGATTTCTTCAGTCAAATATAAAACACATTATCTTTTTGAATGAAAACAACTCAGTGTTTTTATGAGAATATTCTTCGATTTGGTTCCCACAGTAGTGAAAAACACACGCACGCACGCACACGCACATCCACGCACACATACACACACAAAATAAAAACAAATCAAATTGAATATCCTTTGTTCAAGCGTCTATAGTGAACCCTCGGACTAGTGAACCCTCGGACTAGTGAACCCTCGGACTAGTGGACCCTCGGACTAGTGAACCCTCGGACTAGTGAACCCTCGGACTAGTGGACCCTCGGACTAGTGAACCCTCGGACTAGTGAACCCCTCTCTTTTCACCTATGCTTACTGTGTGGGTGTGTGTGTGTGTGTATGTGTGACGGAGTGATTGAGTTTGTGTTACTGTTTGTCGATTTCTTACGTGAGCCTTGAAGGCTTCGCCTCTTGTTATCCACCAGTTTGTGCCCGGGGTCCACCTGAATATGCCCACCAAATTTGATGCAGAATATTTACGATATCACAAACAGAACTCTACAATCCACAGGTGTTGCTTTGCGAGCTATAAAGAGCTATAAATATCTCACAACTTCTAAGGCGCACAACTCTGCAGAGTCTGCTGTGAAGGGCGGCGGTAGTCTCCCTGTCACACCCGAATGAACCGAACCATTGATCCTCCAAGCTTAGGTCCCTCCCAGATTCGTGGAATGGGAACAGCACGAAAATGATTCAGTGACCATAATGCCTTTCATGATCATATCATGTCGAGTCCCATTCATGTTGACGACGCCGAATGTAATCGAGTGCCGGAACACCATAATCACCTTTGGAGGCGAAGTCCACTCGCACAGGAATGAGACATTTAGAGCTTATCTCTCAGCCCTTTTTCGTCTGTTATGGCTTCTCAGAGGAAGGTCAGAACATACCGACACAGGAAATCAGCCAGACCACATCACAAACAGAACTCTAGAATCCACAGGTGTTTTCCACACACACACACACACACACACACACACACACACACACACACACACACACACACACACACACACACACACACACACACACACACACACACACACACACACACACAGAGAGAAGCCGTATATATATATATATATATCTATTGTATAAATATATAGAGATCTTTGCACTTTTACAGTGAGGACAACTTACGGCTGCATGGAAAGCGTTCTGGACACTACCGTGACCTTCTAAAAATAGTAATGTCGGAACGGGAATATCCGAAGCTGCTTCTCGAAGCCATACCCAGGAAGGGAGGTAAACGCTGAAAACATGGAGAAGATAAGGAAGAGTTATGGTACTTGATCCAGGAAAAAAAATCTGTTTGCGCTGCGCGCTGAGAGCACGTATTGAAATATCTCATCGACCAGATTTTGTCCGGGGTGTATTTGAATATGGACACCAAATTTGAAGCAGATCCATCGAGAACTTTGGCCGTGCATGGCGAATACACACACAGACACAAGTCGTATATATATATAGATGTTATGTTTGGATTAAATACAAGCTCAGAAAGTTAAAAAGAATAGAAATACAGAAAAGCGTGCAATCCTGCTCAGTGCAACCCCTACCGCACTATTCTGGCCTGTCAATTTCACTGCCTTTTCCACGAGCGGGGGACTGACGATGCTATACGGTCATAGTGAAAAAGTGCATGCAGTGCGTTCAGTTTAATTCTGCGAGATCGATAGCTTGACTAAATGTGGTAATTTCGCCTCACGCGACTTGCTCATAATTATATACACAATGGTATGCATGTGTGTATCATATTACAGTCGAAAATGATCTGCTTCAACAAAAGGTTACAACTGCACCGTCACCCCCCCTCCCCCCCCCCCTCCCCCACTAAACAGCAAAAACAGTGTGACGTGTGACATATGTTCCAGGGTTACTGGGAACTTGGGTGTTTGCCAAATGGTGACCCTGTCCAAACAGACCACCTGTCTATAAAGACCACCTTTGCTCGGTCCCTTGGGTGGTCTCTTTAGACAAGTTTGACTGTACAAAATGTACATCATGTATGAATCGATATGCCGTGTAGGGGGGCAGGTGTGGGGCGGCAGCTGTCGTTATGCGCAAATGCTACTAATCAATCCCTTTTTTCAATTAACGATGAAACACACTGCAAAACGTCTGTCTCTAACTGATTGTTTGTGTGGAAGTGTGTGTGTGTGTGTGTTGTCACAAGCAGATCATCATACATGTCATAGATAAAATACCTGTGTTGCTGTATACATTTATATACCTAGACCAGATACATTGAAAATAATAAACTCAGTTGTACAGTTGTACCGGTGATTGCAGGTAATACTTCATATAAGAGGTGTGCATGTATGGTGATCACGTGACACCAGCGATAGAAAAGAGTCGCGCGCCTTTCTCCCATAACCACGACACTCCCTGTCACTGCGAAGCTATGGTAAGTAACTGATTTTTTTTCTTCACCGCCAACCTCCTCCCCCCTTACGACTCCCCCAACCTTCCCCCACCCCTCAACCTCTATCCCTATCCCATGCGCCCAGTGCTTATTTGTTTTTGATATTTTGTATTACATCCGGTGTTTTTGGGCATACCTTCGGTTGCAATGGTTTAAAGCCCCAGTCTGTCTCAAATGGTTTAAAGAACGATTTAAATCTTCTCATGAAAAAAAGCAGTTCTAACCATTATGAAACACACTTGATTGATTGATTGACACTTGCAATAGCACTTAATAGCAGTTCATTTGAATGGCTATTTAGCTCGCGTAAACCACACACCAGATTTTGTGGTTTATCTAACCCCTGAGCCATCGTAAACCCGTGTCATCCGCTTTCCTTTTTTTTCACAATTTAGTCGTCAGTTTGTTATTTCAATGCGACTGGCTGTATCTGCAATAGCACGTTATTGTGTACTGCCCTCCTCTGACATAACACAGTAAGTCCAAAAATCACGTTTCGAGAAAAACGCGGTTTTCTGTTCTCAGCTCTATATTTAAAACAAAAGCATTCTCGCATTTTACTGTAATAAAGCGTCGGGATGATTTCTGAATTTATAGCTTTAGTCTATTTCAAAAATAGTTGTGAGATTAAAGAATTATGAGCCAATTAGTGGACTTACTGTGTTCTGCCAAGTTTTTCTTTGAACTCGGGCTTGTTAAAAACAACGGCAGAACACAGTAAGGGACGTTACTGTCTTCTGCCGGAGTGTTCTGTGAACTCGAGTTTGTTAAAAACAACGGCAGAACACAGTAAGGGAAGCTGCTGTGTTTTGGCGATGTTTTCTTGTTTCTTAATGCTTGTCACAAGTTAAAATAGTGACCGATCACAACAACAGTTCTTGCTGAGTTCTGCTTTATTAATTGTATGCGAGAAATTCTTTTCTGACCGAGTAACCTTTAGCAACAATGACTAAATAACTCTAATATTTATTATGCTTTTACAATTTTTATTTTGTTTTACCTGATGGCGTATGTGACTCTTAATAGGAAAAAGCGACGCGTTCTTTTTTATATTTAGTCAAGTTTTGACTAAATATATTAACATCGAGGGGGAATCGAAACGAGGGTCGTGGTGTATGTGCGTGCGTGTGTGCGTGTGTGTGTGTGTGTGTGTGTGTGTGTGTAGAGCGATTCAGACTAAACTACTGGACCGATCTTTATGAAATTTGACATGAGAGTTCCTGGGTATGAAATCCCCGAACGTTTTTTTCATTTTTTTGATAAATGTCTTTGATGACGTCATATCCGGCTTTTCGTGAAAGTTGAGACGGCACTGTCACGCCCTCATTTTTCAACCAAATTGGTTCAAATTTTGGTCAAGTAATCTTCGACAAAGCCCGGAGTTCGGTATTGCATTTCAGCTTGGTGGCTTAAAAATTAATTAATGACTTTGGCCATTAAAAATCGGAAAATTGTAAAAAAAAAATAAAAATTTATAAAACGATTCCAATTTACATTTCTCCATCATTTGCTGATTCCAAAAACATATAAATATGTTATATTCGGATTAAAAACAAGCTCTGAAAATTAAATATATAAAAACTATTATCAAAATTAAATTGTCCAAATCAATTTAAAAACACTTTCATCTTATTCCTTGTCGGTTCCTGATTCCAAAAACATATATATATGATATGTTTGGATTAAAAACACGCTCAGAAAGTTAAAACAAAGAGAGGTACAGAAAAGCGTGCTATCCTTCTTAGCGCAACTACTACCCCGCTCTTCTTGTCGATTTCACTGCCTTTGCCATGAGCGGTGGCCTGACGATGCTACGAGTAAAATGGCATTGCGTTCAGTTTCATTCTGTGAGTTCGACAGCTACTTGACTAAATATTGTATTTTCGCCTTACGCGACTTGTTTCTTTTTCTTTTTTATATTTAGTCAAGTTTTGACTAAATATTTTAACATCGAGGGGGAATCGAAACGAGGGTCGTGGTGTATGTGCGTGTGTGTGTGCGTGCGTGCGTGTGTGTGTGTGTGTGTGTGTAGAGCGATTCAGACTAAACTACTGGACCGATCTTTATGAAATTTGACATGAGAGTTCCTGGGTATAAAATCCCCGAACGTTTTTTTCATTTTTTGGATAAATGTCTTTGATGACGTCATATCCGGCTTTTCGTGAAAGTTGAGGCGGCACTGTCACGCCCTCATTTTTCAACCAAATTGGTTGAAATTTTGGTCAATTAATCTTCGACGAAGCCCGGACTTCGGTATTGCATTTCAGCTTGGTGGCTTAAAAATTAATCAATGACTTTGGTCATTACAAATCTGAAAATTGTAAAAAAAAATAAAAATTTATAAAACGATCCAAATTTACGTTTATTTTATTCTCCATCATTTGCTGATTCCAAAAACATATAAATATGTTATATTCGGATTAAAAACAAGCTCTGAAAATTAAATATATAAAAATTATTATCAAAATTAAATTGTCCAAATCAATTTAAAAACACTTTCATCTTATTCCTTGTCGGTTCCTGATTCCAAAAACATATAGATATGATATGTTTGGATTAAAAACACGCTCAGAAAGTTAAAACAAAGAGAGGTACAGAAAAGCGTGCTATCCTTCTTAGCGCAACTACTACCCCGCCCTTCTTGTCAATTTCACTGCCTTTGCCATGAGCGGTGGACTGACGATGCTACGAGTATACGGTCTTGCTGAAAAACTACATTGCGTTCACTTTCATTCTGTGAGTTCCACAGCTACTTGACTAAATATTGTATTTTCGCCTTACGCGACTTGTTTTACATTTAGTCAAGTTATATAGAGACGGGGAATCGAGACAAGGGTTGTGGTGATGTGTGTGTGTGTGTGTGTGTGTGTGTGTGTATAGATCGGTTCAAGGAAAACTACTAAACCGATCTGCCTGAAAGAGTTCCTCAGTATAATTTCCCCAGACTTTTTTCTTTTTACATTTAGTCAAGTTTTGACTAAATGTTTTAACATAGAGGGGGAATCGAGACGAGGGTCGTGGTGTATGTGTGTGTGTCTGTCTGTGCGTGTGTGTGTGTGTGTGTGTGTGTGTGTGTGTGTCTGTGTGTGTGTGTGTGTGTGTGTGCGTGTGTGTGTGTGTAGAGCGATTCAGACCAAACTACTGGACCGATCTTTATGAAATTTTACATGAGAGTTCCTGGGAATGATATCCCCGGATGTTTTTTTCTTTTTTTCGATAAATACCTTTGATGACGTCATATCCGGCTTTTTGTAAAAGTTGAGGCGGCACTGTCACACCCTCATTTTTCAATCAAATTGATTGAAATTTTGGCCAAGCAATCTTCGACAAAGCCCGGACTTCGGTATTGCATTTCAGCTTGGTGGCTTAAAAATTAATTAATGACTTTGGTCATTAAAAATCTGAAAATTGTAAAAAAAAAATAATAATTTATAAAACGATCCACATTTACGTTCATCTTATTCTTCATCATTTTCTGATTCCAAAAACATATAAATATGTTATATTTGGATTAAAAACAAGCTCTGAAAATTAAAAATATAAAAATTATGATCAAAATTAAATTTTCGAAATCAATTTAAAAACACTTTCATCTTATTCCTTGTCGGTTCCTGATTCCAAAAACATATAGATATGATATGTTTGGATTAAAAACACGCTCAGAAAGTTAAAACGAAGAGAGGTACAGAAAAGCGTGCTATCCTTCTCAGCGCAACTACTACCCCGCTCTTCTTGTCAATTTCACTGCCTTTGCCATGAGCGGTGGACTGACGATGCTACGAGTATACGGTCTTGCTGAAAAATGGCATTGCGTTCAGTTTCATTCTGTGTGTTCGACAGCTACTTGACTAAATGTTGTGTTTTCGCCTTACGCGACTTGTTTTCTTGCAGATTGTGAATACTAGCAGAAAGTTTTACGCATTTTAATGGTTTCAAACTGTCGATAAAAGTGTGTTCTTGTGGACCAAATCAACAGTTTTCAACTCGGAAAACTCTTTAACGCGTTTTTGCACGCGACTCTGCGCATTTGTGTGGCCAGGAACCCGACAGCTGCCCTTTAACGTTCCATTCATTAATTTGTTTTCCTTTTTAAACCCTTGGACATTTACATATTACTCAAGTCGGTTCTTGCTTGTCGATTTTCAGTCATCATGTTCTGTTTTCAGGCAACGGAACAGTGGGTTTGTGCGCATTAAAGGTGTCCGATTGATCCAGATCAACTTGGTAAAGCTGTGAGAAGAATTCTACGCCATGAGTGCCCAGCCAGCTGCTGGTGGTAAGTTGGTGCTTGAGTGTGCACTGTTCCAAATCCTCAGAGTATGTTGAGGTACAATAAAACAGTCCTTCTCGTGTAAATGATGCGACTCACCATCTCAGATAGGGCCAGGCTTTTACATGGAATAAGACCATATGTTTCCAATTGGTCGAATACCAAAAATCAACATTCTTGGTGCTTTCTGGGCAGAGCGGAAATTTGCGTATGAAGTGTTTTTGAACATGTTGTCGCAACGGTGTGCTTGTTTAAACGCCAAATGAATGTGACTGTACAAAATTCCTTTGACATCAAATTTGGAAGGGGAAGTTAGGATGTTACAGGGCTACTATTGATGACTCTGTTTTGATCGAACACTCAACTAAAAGCGTCATCAGTTTTAACACAGAGGTGACCGTGTTTTTGATACAGCCGCATGTGAAGTTTGAGAATACTCTCAGCGAGTCGGTAGACAAAAGTTCCCCACAGTATGATGAAGTGCTGTTGTTGTCTGTTTGTTTGTTTGTTTGCTTTGCTTTCCTTCGTCTGCAAGAATTTAACGCTTGTTTACGTTTTTGGCTCACGTAAGTGTAGCCTATGCGATGATAAACTTTGTCTGTCTGTGCGTGCGTGCGTGCGTGTGTGTGTGTGTGTGTGTGTGTGTGTGTGTGATAGAAACTTTAACATTTCCGAGTCTATGGATAAAGCTCGCATAAGAAGATTACGTCAGTCTCGGTCAAAAGTGTTTGACGTGTGTGATAGAAACTATTTGAAGACGTCACATTATGACGTAAGAGGGTTAGACGTCACGCAAAGGAATTACTGAAAGTCTCGGTCATTGTTATTGTGAGCGGGCCGAGACTACTTGGCAGATCCAGGGTCTCGCTTTCTTGCACAGTTTCGTTTCACCTATGCTTACTGTGTGTGTGTGTGTGTGTGTGTGTGTATGTGTGACGGAGTGATTGAGTTTGTGTTACTGTTTGTCGATTTCTTACGTAGTTTCCGCGAAAAAATAACTCATTGAAATTGTAATCATTCACAACACAATTCAAACATTTAAAAAAACAAAAATCATAGCAAGCTACAATTCAATTTAAACGACCTGAAGTTATTTCTGCCGAATTTACCCACGTATAATTGACGGAAAACAGATATCAATATCTCCAGGTATCTCAAACCTAAAACATAGTGAAACTTGGTAACAGATATGTCAACGGGATTCTACATATTTTGCAACAATTCGATATAATAAAAACAAGCATTGACCTTAACGGGTCAAGATATACGTCCCGTGGGCATGGTGACACGGGGGTAGGACATGGATACCGTCTCTGGGTCTGCACAAACAGTTGACTTGTGACCTACCTGGGTCGAATTCTAATGCGCGACCTTAAGTTACGCTAAACTGTTTCAAGCCATACTGAGAGAGAGAGAGAGAGAGAGAGAGAGAGAGAGAGAGAGAGAGAGAGAGAGAGAGAGAGAGAGAGAGAGAGAGAGAGAGAGACAGGCACACAGACAGACAGCCAGAGGGAGAAAGAAAAAGAGAGAGCGTGGTGACACGGGGGTGGGACATGGAAACCCATGGTAATCTGGGTCAGCACATACAGTTGACCCGTGTCCAACCCGGGCCGTGTTCTAGAGAGAGTAGTCACCGACAGAGAGGGCAAGGTAAAAGAAATGAAGAAATGCACAGACAACGGCCCAATAAACATGCCAGAACTGGGCCATTGCTGGCGTTTTGATGGCAATGCCAGTTGCCAGAACTACTGCCATCAAAGGCCCACTTATGGCCCAATGCTGGCATATTACCCGTATGCACATTGGCAAATTGATGGGCCATCACTGGCAAGCCAGCACTTTGCCAGCAAAAACCCATCATTTATTTGCTGGCTTTTTGATGGCTTGCCATCATTTTGCCAGCAATTTTCCAGCAAAAACCCATCATTTATTTGATGGCTTTTTGATGGCTTGCCATCATTTTGCCATCATTTTGCCAGAATTTTGCCAGCAAAAACCCATCATTTATTTGATGGCTTTTTGATGGCTTGCCATCATTTTGCCAGAATTTTGCCAGCAAAAACCCATCATTTATTTGATGGCTTATTGATGGCTTGCCATCAAAAACCCAGCATTTTGCCAGCATTTCGCCAGCATTTTGCCAGCATTTTGCAGGTTTTTAGTTCCATATAAAAAAAACTTTTTTCCATATATTTTCCGTTAATGGCCCTTTACCTGCTGAAATTACCGGGCCAGTTGTGGCCCGGCAAAATGCCATATTTCTGTCTTTACCATTGCCAGCAAAATGCCAATAAGTTGCAGGAAATATACCAATACCACTGATTCGGATAGAATGACGGCTCTATTCATGTACTCGATCTGCAGAGTCTTGTTAGCCCATATAAATAGAAGTCTATAAATATGCTTTGTTTTGTCATTTTTTACTGTGAATGTAATAACAATAACAAAACACAGCACATCAATGGACTTTTCAACCCATGCTGGCGGCAAGACGTGCGCAAATAAAGCAAAGGGCAATGCTGTCAAGCTGTACATTAGCAATATGCATATGCGTAATTATCAAATTCATCAGTAAAATGCAATTGAAATGCTAATCACATTTGTCGTGTAACTTATCTGGCAAGTAAAGGCAGTGGTTTTGACAGAATATCGTCATCAACGCAGTTATAGCGGGCACAACAACAATACAGTAATATATATTAAAAACAAAACAAATGTAAAGCTTCCAAACAGCAACGACTCATTACCGAAACATTACAGAAACGTACGCTTTGTTTTCAGTTGCTCACTGTTTTATTTTATTTGTACAGCGTTCTAAATTTCACACTCGAGACATGATGACCAAAGGCAGGAATGTTTCTTGTTCACTTCCCAGTAAACCTCCGTAGGATTGTCTTGATTCTGTCATTTCTCTGTTCGCATCCGCAACGTTGAGATAACGCTTCTTTTCTTTGTCCTGACGTCGTAGCCTACGGTAAGCCATTGAAACTCTCAAGTCCTCCTGCCGTTCACCTCTTGAAACATGAAAGCAAACGAGTTTTGTTGGTTTTAATTCATTATTCCATATCACACACACACACACACAGACACACACACACACACACACACACACACACACACACACACACACACACACACACACAACCAAACAACCAAACAAACGCAAGCATACACGCAGGCATGCAAGCAAACAGCACACGCACGCACGCACGCGCGCGCGCTCACACACACACACGCGCACACACACACACACACACACACACACACACACACACACACACATACACACACACATACACACACAGAGGCATTCTCACAGAGAGGACGACTTCTTGTAATCTATCATATTTTCTGAACTGACTAAAATGCCAAGCCGAAGTTAGGGGTCAACAGGAATATGTATTTTGATCTAACCTGCGAAGCTTACGTTGTCTCGGACAGCTCTCTTGCGTTTCTCTCAGGAACTGAGACCCAGGCGAGCTGCATCTTATCCAGTTGGGCAGTCAGACACTTGCACAAATCTTTGTCCTGGAGTGAATAGACACATACTCAATGTCAACATTCACAAGATGCAATTTGTTTGGTTACAAGTAAGCTTATGGTGTTTATGCCTATGGTGCTTTTCTTTTGACAGAGACAAAACAAACTCAATCACACAAAGAAAGGAAAAAGGCACACACACACACACACACACACACACACACACACACACACACACACACACACACAACCGCGCGCGCGGGCGCACACACACACACACACACACACAACCGCGCGCGCGGGCGCACACACACACACACACACACACACACACACACACACACACACACGCGCGCGCGCGCGCGCGCAGATTCTTTCTTACAGAGAGGACGACTTCTTAAAGTCTATTATATTTTGCGAACTGACTCAAACGTCCAGCAGAAGAAAGTTGAAAAAAAGACCGACAACGGAGGAAAAGAACAAGAAGATACTAGATCTAACGCCGTTGCGACGACCTGCTCACACAACTGTTTGTGAAACTCACCACGCTTGCTTCTAGCCGGAGGAGATCGGACGCGTACTGAAATCGAAGAAGGTGCTTTGGAAATTCCTTGAAGTTGAATGCAAAACAAATAACCGGACATCTGCAGAACCACCGCGGGCCGGATTTAGTTGACAATGCGTCATCATCACGAGTGACGTCAAGATATTTCGACATTTGTTTGTACATTACGTCACTCCAAGTGAGAAAGCCATACCGCTGTGCTGTCGCAGATCTTCTTGCCAGCAATAATCCAGCATTGGCCCACTGCTGGCGTGCCAGCAAAAACCCACCTATAATTGCCAGCAAATCGCCACCTATGGCCCAATGCTGGCAAACAAGCACTGGGCCATCAATGGCGTGCCAACAGTGGGCCAATTAAGGCATTTTACTGGCCGACAATATTACTGGAATGCCAGAGATGGGCCAGTGATGGCAAGCCATAACTGGGCCTTTGTTGGCAAACCATAATTGGCCCAGTGTTGGTTTTTTTATGGCCAGCTTTACCAAACTTGCCAGCAAAAAGCCAGTTCTGGCATGTTTATTGGGGGAGTGCAAAATAAAACATTAAAAAAACACACCTGATAAAAGCCCCTTCAGAAAACCATCTTTTATAAACACGCAGGCACGCATGCATACGGCACACACGCAAACACAGGCACTCTGATAGTAACAGAACGGTCACATACACACACACACACAGCCTGCTTTAACATGCTGCTTATCAGTCCCCGACATTGTCATTGGTTACCGCCAGGCAGATGCGCACGCATGCACACACACACACGCACACTCATGCTCACTCAATCACACACACACACACACACAAAGTTATATTTACGTGGCACAGAACGGTCACTCACACACACCACACACACACACACAACGCGCTCAACAGTAACGCGGTTACCTGTCACACACGGCTTTATTTACGTGTCACAACATGAATTACAAAAGTAATGAACCCGAATGAACAACACACAGCCCGCAAACGCTCAAAGCTAAAGTCTGCATGGGCGCAATGTGCAATAACACAATCGCGGCTGGGTACCATCTGGTGAGCCGCTCTATGTAAGTACCGTGGCCAGCAGCATCGAAGACAATAATTATAAGATGTTTGTCGGTCCGAGGGGGAGCATATCGTCTTTTGTTTCATATTTATTGACCAAGGCCGAAGGCCGCGGTCAATAAATATGAAACAAAAGTCGATATGCCCCCCGAGGACCGACAAAAAAGCAGGTCTGTCAACAAACCACCAAACATCGTTTTTGTCGCCATTTTGGTGGTGAGAAAATAAGTGCACAATCAACCCAGGGAGCCATGCTTTGAAACACGGGTTCCGTGCTGGTAACCACACGAGTCCCGGTTTGATAACCACTGGCAATCAAAGCAACTTTCTGTGTTTTTGAGTTCATAAAATGTTGGGATGAATATGTCAGATTTGAGGATGCACAGTTCTGTAGGTTCATTTTGGAATTCCACTCGGCTTTCTGTTTTAAATATTAAGCTCAGTGATCGAATGTGGAAGCTACGTTGGGTCAAAGGTCACAGAAGATATGCGTCGTGCATCTTGAACACACGGCCAGTACAACTGGCCTTGACACGGAACGATCCAAGGGGGGCAATCTCAGTCATCTGAAAGAGGGAAATCCAAACGCAATCCGCCTTGTTCGATTTTATGGGCTTGGACGATAGAGAAAAATAAGAAAAGCAAAAGCTGGAGTCCAGTCTGGACGAAACTGCTATCAAGAACGCAGAATTGATTTTTTTCTGAGTTTTTTTTAGCCGTAAGCGCCATGTTTATCGGAGCAGGAAACTCTTCCAGAGTGAGGCCCCTTTGTTGGTTTCACTGCGGCCGCATTGTGAACAGCAGTTATGAGAAATTCGAAATGAGAAATGGCGCTTACGGCTAAAAAAAACCCTCAGAAAAAATCAATTCTGCGTTCTTGATAGCAGTTTCGTCCAGACTGGACTCCAGCTTTTGCTTTTCTTATTTTTCTCTATCGTCCAAGCCCATAAAATCGAACAAGGCGGATTGCGTTTGGATTTCCCTCTTTCAGATGACTGAGATTGCCCCCCTTGGATCGTTCCGTGTCAAGGCCAGTTGTACTGGCCGTGTGTTCAAGATGTGCGTCGTGCAGCGAAGGAAAGAATCGCGATCTTGTTTCCGACTCAGTGCCTCTTTGTTTTTCATTAGACCTGTCATTCTGCTTGCTCGGCTGTATGTTTTGTCTTCTTACAGAGTCATGGAGTGCATGTATCTGTGTTTCGATACACAGACGTTCGGAGAAACACGAACGTCAAGTTCAAGTAAAACGACCCCTGACACACACATTTTCACCCGTGCACAAGACGTTGTATCGATAAACGAAGCACAAATAAGAAACAATAATACAAGTGTGAGCTTGTGACCGAGCGACAGTTACGCCGGTACACATGTCCTTTTGTGCATCCGGTGAACTCGTGAACTCGTGGTACCTCTGTGCTATCGAGGATTTAAACCTGTATTATCGGGGATCCACAAAGGTTTCCGAGACTGTGTTTTGTCTGTATTGAAATGGTCTGGCGGAAGAGCCGATCCTTTAATTTGCATAGGTAAAATGATCGCTTTTCGGTACCCGACACCCCTCTGAGTTGAATTTGTTTTAACCTTGTGACGTAGGCACGCGGGATGTTGTGGGTTGGGGCATTTACTTTTCGCTGGTGCTTCGAACAGAACAGACGTGTCCAGTGAGCGGTCGCGTGGCAGGTTTGCTACGAGCAGAAAGGGAACAATAATGTGACTTTTCTGAGGCGGAATGGCGAAATGTGCGACGGGGTTTCGTTAGAGGGGTTCAGTTAGATTTCAGTTGGATTTTAGTAGACGGGGTTTAGTAGACGGGGTTTCGTTAGAGGGGTTCAGTTAGATTTCAGTTGGATTTTAGTAGACGGGGTTCAGTAGACGGGGTTTCAGTTAGGTTCAGTAGACCGGGTTTCAGTTAGGTTCAGTAGTTGGGGTTTCAGTTAGGTTCAAGAGACGAGGTTTTAATTAGGTTTTGTTGGATTGGTTTTTTGGGGGATTCTTTTTAGGTTGTTTTTTTTAGACTTCGTTTGTTTAGATTAGAGTTTTATTGGGTCTTTTGATTTGTTAGACTATAGTTCTAGAGTGAGGATCTGGAGTATAGTTCTAGAGTGAGGATTTAGAGTATTGTTTTGGTTTGTTTTAGTTTTAGAGAGTAGAACACATTGGAAGTTTTGTATTGAAGGTAAACCCCTGTTTTCCCACACATTTCCCCTCACCATCATATGGAAATAAAAGAACCTGGTAATTTAACCTGTGTCAGTTTGTTTTGATTGTTTGAGTTTGGAGAGAAAGGGGCACTCGGTTACATTTGGTCCCGCGAGCAGGGTAGGTTACATTTGGCACTCGGTTACAAAAGCAAAGAAAATAGCAACAAGATATGCAAACATCTAACAAAGCGTATTTGATGAATGTATGACCTTTCATGAAGTAGTTTTGTTTTTTGTTTACTTTTGCCAGTTTGCCAGTTCGTTTTTGGAACTTTGCAAAGCAGTGTCGTGTCGTGTCGTCTGTTTAGGTCTGGGGAAACACCAATGACATTGCCCAAAGAGCCGAAGAAACTCCAAGCGTTTTCATTGGGTTTTCTTTTAATTATCCATTTATAATCTTCTTCCTGCACCCATGGTAACCGGGGATTTATTGCCTGGGGAACATGAGATTTATTTCCCAGGTGCTTGTGAATGAAAACTCATGAAAGTGTTGACAAGAGGTGTTATGTCAGACTCTAACTTTGGTACAGATGCACCCTACAAAATGCGGGAACAATGACGTCAAACACTGGGATACAAAAAGTAACACTTCGTTCTAAGGAATACCTAAGCCATTTTTGCAAAACTCACACTTTAAAGGCACAGTAAGCCTCCCGTAAACCATCACAGATACTGTCAGGCTTTTACACACAGTACAAACACCCTTCCATTTGAACGCTCACCAAACGGGAACATCCTAGGTGCCCTACGTAAAGAGCGAGCAATTTTTAAAGAATTAATTTTGCGCCGATTGCTCAGAGACAATCGGACCGTGGTGCGTTTTGGCGCTAGACCTAACTTTTAAAATCTAAATAATAAATTGACAGCTTGTTACACAAACATTCTTAAATCATAAAAGAATTCTTTTTTTTATCAAGACAAGATCAGTACAATTCGATGTTTTGAAAGTTTAAAAAAAGAAAAGCTCGGAAGCAGGGTCACGCAAGGTCGTGGTTCATGCCTATCGCCAGTTCCTCTGAACAGTCAAAAACCATCACTAGAGTTCTTGTGAATCACAGCCGTTTGTTTCTTGCATAGTCAGAGGTACATAATAACGTGTTATTGCAGATAAGCTTACAGCGAGTCGCATTCAAATTACAAACTGACGACTACATTGTGAAAAAGGGAAACTGGATCACACGGGTTCACGATGGCTCAGGGGTCCGTAAGATAAACCACGCAAAAATAAATTCTTTGATAATTGCTCGCTCTTTACGGAGGGCACCTAGGATGTTCTCAATCGGTGAGTGTTTAAATGAAAGGGTGTTTGTACTGTGTGTAAAAGCCTGACAGTATCTGTGATGGTTTACGGGAGGCTTACTGTGCCTTTGACGTTGATTACAAATTCAAATTACTTTTCTAAAATGCAGTTAAACAAAATAAACAAAACATGTTGCCAGTATCACATTCTAGCCACTGACTGAATCGATTAAACAAGTGGTTGCAATCTATCCTGCCGTAAAACTTAAGTACTCTAGCTGTGTCAAAAAAACAAAAACCTAATAAAAAAAATCTTCTGATACACAACGACACATTTCAAGGATATAAAAATGCAAAAGTATTGAACATACCTGGTAGCAAACTGTTGTAATCGAAGTGGACAAAATGAAATCTCATCAGCGTCGCATCAAAGATTGTAACATCTGATAGTAGCCAATGCATTTGAGGACCGAAGCACGACACTCTGCGACTCAATTATAGAGCGAAAAAAAATAGTCCGCTGGCCGAACACCGTTTAACACAAATGACCCATGTAACCTGCTTGAAGCAATCCCTAAAAGGCATAACTATCAAACAATTTCATATGTTATTATGCAAGGACCTTACAAGATACTATTTTTAATGTTGTTCAAAACAAAAATCCCAACGCCAATTCCAAGGCAGGAACATACCTCGACCAATGACAGCACGAATATATTGTTCGAGCAGTGACACACGGTAATGCGCTTGTGCCCAGATAATGGAATGCAACCACACAAAAAATAAAGAGAGTGAGAAAGAGAGAGAGAGAGAGAGAGAGAGAGAGAGAGAGAGAGAGAGAGAGAGAGAGACAGGCAGACAGAATTTTACTGAAGTGCAAACAAGTGCAAACACAAAAAGAGAGAGACAGACAGATAGACAGACAGACAGACAGAGAAAGAGGGAGAGACAGAAAGCCGCGAGAGAGAGATAGAGTGACTGAGAGAGAGAGAGACTGAGAGACAGAGAGAGAGAGAGAGAGGCTTAAAAAGAGAGACAGACAGAGAGACAGAGAGACAAAGACAGACAGAGAGAGAGAGAGAAAGAGAGAGAGAGAGAGAGAGACTGAGAAATGCTCCGGAACATAAAGAAAGAGAGAGCGAGACAGAGAGAGAGAGAGAGAGAGAGAGAGAGAGAGAGAGAGAGAGAACGGGGTGCAGAAAAAAAGAGGGTGAAAAAGAGAGAGAGAAGAAGAAAGAGACAATTGAGCAGAAAATCATTGGTTATTGACCGCCTAATAAAACACTCACTGGTAGCAGATTGTTCATATGACGTAAATACATTTTACTCCAAATAATTTGATATTCTTTTGCATTAAAACGAGATCTGTGTTTATAAAAGTGTATGAGATATATTATTGTTGTATACTATTTGTCAAATTCTGTTTTGAAAATGATGAGGTTAATTTGCATGAGTATCTGTTCGAGCAAGGCATAATTTTCGCCAATAGGAAAATCGGAAATTCCCGTTCACGCACACCCGGTACCTCTATTAGTTAAGCTGTTGCAAAGCCCAGACATACACGTTGACGTACACGTTCACATTTAGTTAAAAACGTCTTTGAAAACAACTGAATCGAATTACAAAAAAGTTATCTGACCAGTGTACACACCCATGCTTTGTAAAAGCACAAATACTTCGTGAATAAAGGCCTCAAGTCTCACTAGCACATTTCTTCGACGTCAAGTGTTACGTTGAGACGCGCATCCTCATTTTAAACCCTTAAAAAAAGTGTTCTGGCTGGGCGCTAAAGGTGTGTAAAGCTAATATCTCAAGTTATACTGACGTCAGTAGGAAATTTTTGGCACACACCTTAGGCCCCACAATTGCAAGCTCAATTGACCCCAGAGTACCAGAGATACAAGTCTAAACTGTCGTCGGACAAACCAAACGAACAAACAGAGAGAGTGAAACCTAAATAGTCACTTTATTTCATGAAGGCGGCTATAAAAAAAAAACACTGCTGTGGGGAGGCACACGTTAATGCACGATGCTATGAAAATGGATGGATTTATTCATGCGGAAACTGGAATCCCTGGAGTAAAAAAAAAACCATCAATCGAAGCAGAAATTCGCAATGTCCTTTACAAGCAAGTCAGTCTAAAATTAATAGAATATTTGAATAAGAGACCCTGTCGTTACTTTGTGATCAATAGACTTGCTCTGCTAGTTCTGCAAGTCCTAAAAGCGCTCACTCTGTCTCGTTACACTCCCTCTATGTGTAGGTCACTGTGTTTGTGCGTGCATGTGTGTGTGTGTGTGTGTGTGTGTGTGTGTCCGTATGTGTGAGCATGCAAAACCCACCAACCGGGTTTATGTATATGTTCACACAGTACCAACTGGGGCTAAAAAAACAAGTGGGTTCCACATTTTGGAACCCAGTTGTTTTATTCTTGATTCGTAACAACCAGGTTCCAAACGACTCAGAAAACAAGTTTTAGCAAAAAATAATTTTTTTTTTTTTACGGAAAGAATGCCATATTCAAGATGATGACACTCTTTCCGTCAAAATTCCGTGCCCTATAGGCTACGAAATAGGTCAAATTTTATGCCTTTTTTAGTGTCAAATTCGTCCATGCCGGAGCGGATACTGCAGCCAGTGCGGTTGTAGTGCAAGCGCACTACAAAGACACTGCGCGCAGTGCCGTTGTAGTCCAAGTGCACTATCGGCTATGAACCCACTTGGTGGGTTTTGCGTGTATGTGTGTGTGTGTGTGTGTGTGGGGGGGCTCTTAATGCTCGATTGATTGCCAGTCAATGCTACCAACGCATTTAAGGAATCGATCTCTACGTGTTTGGAATAGGGGTGCTGGGATAAGCACTATAAATACATTTCGTGAGAAACCTGACTTTCCACTTTGAGGATTGTCTTTTATCTGCTGTTACCTGTTTTCCATTGTGAGAGTATGATCAATGCCATAAAAACAGTCAGGACGGGTGACGCAGAAACTCATTCTAAACGGGTTGTGCTTATGGTCGAACTGGAATTCTGTTTTAATACTTTATCATTATACACCCCCACCCATCTCCAGTAAATTCGTCAATGTTAAGGTTTCACAGCGTTTGTTTGTTGATTGGTTTTTGTTTGTTTGTTTGTTTGTGTGTGTTATTGTTTGTTCATCTGTCCTTTTCACACTCCGATATCTGCTGTTTATGGGCCGATTGAGCTGGAATTCGATGTGAAGCTTTGAACTAGCGACCCATGGTTGCAGCAAAAACAAAAGCAACACTTTGTTCGTACAGCTTGAATGAAATATAGTGGATACGCCGAGGATACTTTGGAGTATGTGTACGGTTTGCATGAGCTATAGCAGATCCAAGTACAATAACCGCTTCTGTCTAAGTTAAATCTGCCCCCAATGAGTCACAAAGTGGAAAAGCGAATTAAAGGTAAGCTCTTGCTTTTTTCGGCAAAAGACCATATTTCTATTATTTAAAAAAAGGCAAGGCCTACAAGGCTCTAGGCGTAGGGGAAAGACCCCTAATAAGGACCACATCCTGTCTGACAAATTAACTTTCGCCAGAGTTGGCACACATCGTCTGTTTCCAAAGACGTACCTCAGGGGAAAGCAGTACAAAACGGACAATGATGTTGAAGATTTCCCACGCTTCCAAGACAAAACCTTCTGCAGCAACGGAACAAGTGTGTAGAGATCCGAGGTGAAAATGTTGAAAAGTAAACTTTTTCTAGTCTCGTAAGTGAACTCCTGATAAGTCGGGCCCGGAACTTTTCAGTTGACCCTCGCATGTGTGGCTAGGCTATGACTTACCCCTCGACTCCCGACACCTTGACAAACAAACACGTGCGCACACACACGTACATACATAAGCACGCACTATTCTGTGAATCTGTAAGTTCTTTGCTCATTTTTCAGGTACTGGTGCCTGCTGCACAGAAATCATGAAAAATATCCCTTCGGTGCCAGGTGCATTCATCTATCGCTCACCACCAGACCTTGTGGACAAAGTTGTTGCTATCAAAGGTGCACAGAACCAAGTAGATTCTGAAGAATACAAAAGACTTCTTGAAGGATTTTTGCAGAAAGTAAATGCCTTGCTGAACCACGGGTTTGGTTTTGTATTGATTCACCTAAATGATCCCTTCCTACTTGGCTTTTTTGACCAAAAGATTAATGAACGGCTGGACAATTTGATTGCGGACAACTCGTACTTTCATGATAACTTTCACTCCAAGTACTATGACAAAAATCACGTGACTTTCTGGGTGAGACAGCGAAAACGAGAACAAACAAACATCAGCACATTTCAGCTGCACACCAAGGTCTCGTGGAGCGGTTCACTGCGAGATGCCAAGCAAGGGCAAGTAAAACAGCACATCATCGAGAGAGCATCAGCACAGCCACAGGCAGACACTGCAGAAGATATGGAAAGTGATCACAAAGAACAAATCATCTTCATTGAAGGGAAGGTAGTTGAAACTAAAGATGGCGTATTCCAAGAAAGCATCGGCATAGAAGCAAAAGGCTTGTCTGCAGAAGAGCAGAAACCCCATTTGGAATGGCTGTTCAAGGGAGGCAAGCTGCCAGGTTACATCACAGCCTTTGCCAAACTTGATGAAGGTGGCTCCTATTACATTGGCCTCGAAGAAGAAGAAAAAGAAGTGCCAAAGACCACTTGGAAAAGGCAAGTCATGATAACAATCAAGACTGGCAAGTTCATTTGCAAAGGTGTGCTCCTAAGCGACACAGAAAAAGAAGCACTGCGTACTGGCATACAAAACAAAGCTCGAGACGAGATGATGTGGCTGTCCAGTGAGCCACTGCAGAACCCCGTCTCTGTCATCTTCCATCAGGTTCAAAACGAAGGAGGAGGCGCGGTCTGCGGTTGCTACGTCATCGAGGTCAAGGTAGAACATCTGAAGGGGCTGGCTTTCTGTACGGAGGAGGGACCTCAGGCTTTTAAAGTCGAAGACTCCGTGACCCCTGATTCGCAGCCTGAGCCTATGGCGCTTGATGAGTGGATATATGTGAATGGTGGATCGCCCGAAAGGCTCAACATTCAGTTGCCGACGTTCTCGCTTCCGTAACTATTTCGAAGCACAGCACCTTTCTCGTGGATAGGTGGCATATTGCTGAGCGACATGGGTTATTTTCCAGAGCTGTGTACCATTTTGTAGCATGCATTTTCAGTCTTTTAAATGATTATTACGTATATAAAATGGCAGAATGTTTTCTCTTTACTTTTTCAGTAATACTCCAGTTGGATATTGATACCGACATGCACCAAAAAATAAAGTATATATTTTTGTCTTCTTCGTTTTTATAATTGTTAGTATTCAAATCCATGTCACAAACTTTCGTTTCCATGTTACGAAGGTGATGTACTTTGAAACCCTTGTAATTTACTGAACGTAGACAAACAAAATATGCAAGTATTTCTTTCTCTGCAGGCCAAGGATATATATGGAACCAGTACCGTTAACTACCCTGTAAACGCCCACCCCCTTATGTACCGATTTAGCCCCAAAGTAGGGGGTTGCCGTTTACTAGGTACTGTACCCTCTTCGCGATAAGTGCCTTGTTAAAAAGAGCAAAATTCGGTCGCTTGGCTTATGACAAGTTTCTGTGGGGAAAAAAAACACATCTGCTTTGTTTTTTTTCGCTCTAAAGCACTCGTGTTGTTTGTGTGTTTGAAATTGCCTCGATAGAATGAAACTTGAGAAAGAAAAGAAAGAAAAAAGTCCTTTTGCTCTATGGCTTTTTAACAAATGCTCATAACTCAAATGAAAACTAAAAAAGATGACTCAATGTCTGCTTCGTAGAACCAGCGCAAGTGTATGAACAAATATCACATACAAGCACACAGTTGCCATACATGTAATCAGTTCATTCACTCATCCAAGCCGTCTTCCTTACAACAACTCTGAGGTAAGATTTGTTCGAGAGACAACCTCTTGCAAAGCCGACCTCCTCAACCTCAGAAGAGTTTCCAAAATTGTCATCCTCGTTTGACACTGCTGTCCAGCTGGAGAGAGAGAGAGTATGAAGTGACGATTTATTGTTTAGTCGTTACCTATTCAATTTATTATTCACAGAAAAATGATGAATATATTATGTTTCCCTGTTGGTTAAAGAGGCGGTCAAGGAATATGGTTGCAAGGCATTATCGATACGTATTCAAATATACATACGATACATGTACCGTAAACTACCTTAATTGTAAATGCCCACCCCCCTTATGCACCAATCAGTTTCGCTCAAAAGTAGGGGGTGGGGGGGGGCGTTTACTTAGTACTGTCCCCTATGCAGAATCAATTCTTCGTGATAAATAGCGTTATTCGATCACTTGGTATAAACATGCCAATAGGAATTGTTTCTGTTCAATATGTCCACATTCTACGGATTTTTCTCTGTGACACACAAGCGTTCGTGTGTGTGCAAGTGCCTTGCAGGAAACTAGAAATTGACCTCACACAAAAATCCCTTTGCTGGATAGTTGAAGAACCGTTGTATGATCATATCTTTGATGTTAACTGAATGATAATGACTCAAGATCTGCTTTGTATGCCATTCATTGCAGCGCAAGTGTCTGAGCAGAAATCACAAACTTTCGCAAAATGAATCGTGTCAGAAATGTAAGTCCCCAAATCTCCCATGTTCGACCTCTTCAAACTCAGATGAGTCTCATAAACCTTAATCATGTTTTGGCATTGCTATCCAGAGACTGCAGTGTCAAACGTAAGAAATAAACGGTATGACCGTATCGTAGCATCTTGTCATTATGCATCGGAATGCTATGTCCGTATTGCGTGCGGATTTTAACAAACAATTAGAACAAATAAATGTTCTCCTGCCATCCGTGATCCGAATGTGGGCGATGGGCGTTTACAAGGTACTGTACCCTATACACAGTTTTTGACCAACAGTAGGGAGTGGGCGTTTTCTCGATACTGGGCGTTTACAAGGTAGTTTTCGGTATATATATCTTCTTCTTCTTCTTCTTCTTCTTCTTCTTCTTCTTCTTCTTCTTCTTCTTCTGCGTTCGTGGGTTGAAACTCCCACGTACACTCGTGTTTTGTTTTGCACGAGTGGAATTTTACGTGTATGACTGTTTTTACCCCGCCATTTAGGCAGCCATACGCCGCTTTCGGAGGAAGCATGCTGGGTATTTTCGTGTTTCTATAACCCACCGAACTCTGACATGGATTACAGGATCTTTTCCGTGCGCACTTGGTCTTGTGCTTGCGTGTACACACGAAGGGGGATAAGCCACTAGCCGGTCTGCACATAAGTTGACCTGGGAGATCGGAAACATCTCCACACTTAACCCACCAGGCGGCCGCGTTCGAATCCCGGCCGCGGCCGCCTGGTGGGTTAAGTGTGGAGATTTTTCCGATCTCCCAGGTCAACTTATGTGCAGACCTGCTGGGGGCTTATCCCCCTTCGTGTGTAGCATGCCACTTCAGCGCAGATCTGCTGGCCCACTTCAGAGATAATTATCTATGAGGGAATTTTGTACAGCAGGAGACATTCAAATCTCACTGCCCAAAAGGTCAATCTGAAGCCCAAGCATCTCGACAAACTCCTGTTTTAAAGTACAGCTTGAAATTAATTCATAAACAGAGAAGTTATCGACGGAAACAACGGCTGCTTGAATTTTTTCTACACTGATTTTCAGACGTTCAAAACAAGCTGTCTGTTAAATTTGATGTTTGTTGTTGTCATATTATTTGTAATGCATTATCCATAACGTGAGATCTTTCTAGATCTTAAGAAAAAAAAACGTTCCGTTCTTTTATTTAGTTATCTGCATTTTGTGATATTTTCTATATTTTTGTTTGTTTGTTTGTTTGTTTGCTTAACGCCCAGCCGACCACGAATGGCCATATCAGGGCGGTGCTGCTTTGACATTTAACGTGCGCCACACACAAGACAGAAGTCGCAGCACAGGCTTCATGTCTCACTATTTTCTATATCGGATTTTTAAAGCGTTTTGTCACATAGATGCATGTAAGCTTACAAAATAAAGCTTTTTATTTCAGTCACATGTCTACTGTTCATTTGCAAGACTTCCATCGTTTTCTTTCGGTCTGTTTCAGACACATCTTCGTCAAAACATCTTTCACACACACAAACACACTCACACACACACACATGAGAGGGAGAGAGAAATCACAGACTAGCAATGATGCTATTGCGTGCCGAACGATGGTGGTGTGTTTCTTTTCAGAAGCCGCAAAAGGCAACAAGGCTTAAGTCACCTCCCCGCTCCTCTCTCTCTGTCTGTCTGTCTGTCTCTCTCTCTCTGTCTCTCTCTCTCTAAGTCTCTGTCTCTGTCTGTCTGTCTCTCTGTCTCTCTGAGTGTGTGTGTGTGTGTTTGTGTGTGTGTGTCAGTGTGTGTATGTGTGTGTGTTTGTAAGTGTGTGTGTTTGTTTGTATGTGTGTCAGTGTGTGTGTGTGTGTCAGTGTGTGTGTGTGTGTTTGTGTATGTGTGTGTGTGTGTTTGTGTGTGTGTCACTGAGTCAGTGTGTGTGTCAGTCACGGTGTGTGTGTCAGTGCGTGTGTGTGTGTGTGTGTGTGTGTGTGTGTGTGTGTGTGTGTGTGTGAGTTTGACTCGAGCAAAGTCCTTTTAAATACGAATCCCGCACAGCGCAATCCATCGACCTTCACTCAACCCTTCAAGATTCAAATGTTGCACAGGTGGGAGTCAAAAGAGACTTCTCACATTCGCTTTTGGCTGAGTAGGCTTTTAATTGGCTGTTCAATGTGTTAACAGCACTCAATACCGAATTCTATTGTAACCCCCAACTTGTTTCTTTGCGTATCTTTGGCACACAGTCCTTTTGGTATTGAGTAATAAATTGACATGAGGATTAGACAAATATGGTGTGTTTGTGCCAGTCCAAGTTGTTCTTTGATAAGCAACAACAACAACAACAACAACAACAACAATAAACACAATACTAACAACAACAATAACAACAACAACAACCGACCACGTCCATATGTGGCCCTTCTTTGTCTTCTACTTCTTCTTCTTCTCCTTCTTCTTCCTCTGTGTTCGTTAATCCCGTATCTAAATTTATATTTGTTCAGATTGGTAGTGTAACTAAGATGGGACTCACATGAAATATTCCCACTGAACTATGTATAGTCGTACATCTGTTGAACACCGCATGTTTCTGACAGCTCTGATACTACATGTATCCAATCCCTGGCTGTGTAATGGTAGAAGAAAGTCTAAATTCTGTCTGAAACTTAACTTCTTACTCGTAATAAAATATGTTTAAAATGTTCCTCCGAGCCTCCGGCGGGGATATAGCTCAGTTGGTAGCGCGCTGGATTTGTATTCAGTTGGCCGCTGTCAGCGCGAGTTCGATCCCAGGTTCGGCGGAAATGTATTTCACAGAGTCAACTTTGTGTGCAGACTCTCTTCGGTGTCCGAACCACCCCCCGTGTATACTACATTGGGTGTGCACGTTAAAGATCCCACGATTGACAAAAGGGTCTTTCCTGGCAAAATTGCTTAGGCACAGTTAATAATTGTCTACCATACCCGTGTGACTTGGAATAAGGCCGTGAAAGGTAAATATGCGCCGACATGGCTGCAATCTACTGGCCGTATAAAATTTCATCTCACACGGCATCACTGCAGAGCGCCTAGAACTGTACCCACGGAATATGCGCGATATAAGCCTCATTGATTGATTGATTGATTATCTGGCCTCGGTCAAAAAGATGAAACAGAAGAAAAAAAAGTAAGAGGCGAAATATTTGTGATCCTCCACCACGAAATGAGTCGCATGTCACCTCGCGCGGTTCTGCGCTAGGCTTAATATAAGTCCGGGGAGTGTCTGGTAACAGTGTGTGGGTCACCTTAGTTACACGCTTATAACTCAAACAGTTTTTGCTCTTTTCTAAAAACGGTTTTCACCACTGGATAGAGCATAACAAACTCTTTAGGAAAATGTAAAAATGTGAACATCATGCAAAGATGACATGCGACTCATTCCGTGGTGGAGGGTCACATTTAGCCTGTAGGACATAAAGCATTAAAAAGATCTCGACCTGGTTGGCAGAAGCTGAATACCATGATTCCCTTTAGTCATGATATCATTAGCTAAATCGTTTATAAAGTACGTGAATAATATTTGACTGCAAATATAACCCTGTTTTAGGCCCAGGAGGCTGCTGAAGCAGTCTGAAATATCTCCGCTACTGATGCATCGCACACATGCCTTGATGCTAGCATACTTACTCTGAAGCATGTCAAGCATTTTACCTTGGACTCCTGTCTTTGAGAGTACTAAGAGAGAGATGACGATGCTGCTGCTGCTGCTGATGATGATGATGATTATTGATGATGATGATGATGATGATGATGATGATGGATGACGCATGACGCATGACGGATGATGATGATGATGATGATGATGATGATGGTGATGATGATGATGATGATGATTGATGATGATGATGATGACTCAGCCTTCACGACGACTCTGCCCCTTCTCACCTGTCTTCGCTCTTAAAGCCAAACGTCCCCACACGCAACCTCAGATCCGCTGACGCGGGGCACCTTGTTGTCCCACGCATCAAACTGAACGCTTTCGGCAAGCGCGCCTTTATCTACACAGCTCCCTCTATTTGGAACTCTCTGCCCATGTCTGTCCGCCTTTCTACCTCTCTCCTCTCCTTCAAGTCCTCTCTAAAAACACACCTCTTCCGGCAATACTTCGACGCCTAGCCTGTTCAGTATCTGCCACATTGAGGAGAGGGGTCACTTGCCATCGTAGCGCGCTGTGGGCCGGCTGGGGACGGGTTGCTATTTCATGTGCCTGTTTCCTTGTTTATTTCCGTGTTTTTGTTCCTTGTACGTGCGCGCGATAGCTGTCGCGGTGTATGAGTGCGACTGCACGTGCCTTGGCGTGTGTGTGCGAGTGTGCGAGGGCTGTATTTTGTATATTGATTATTTGATACATGTATAAATGTGTCTCCAGGAATATGTTTTGTTTTAATCTTGTGTCGATACTATTTAGTTCTGCCTCGTTATTAGCCATTGAGTATAACTGTTTTATCATCATTGCTTTGTTGTTGTTCTTTAGCCATTTACGTTGAATGACTTGTTATACATTGACATTGATAGTTTTATTCTTCTTCTTCTTCGTCGTTCGCTAGTTAGTTTTTATCATAAGAACCTTTTCAAATTCCTATTTATACATAAATGCATATTTTATATTGTAAAGCAGTATGCATTGTTAGAGGATTTTTTAGTAGCAGTGTTTAAATGTCGAAGCTGCTTTTCCCATTTTTACCCAAGAGACCGACTGTATATTGTGTTATTGTATTTGTCAGACTTGATTGTACCAAGTCCCTACACATGTTGTAATGCGCTTAGAGCCAAATATTTTTGTTTTTTGTAAGGGATAGGCGCAATATAAATACACTTTATTATTATTATTATTATTATTATTATTATTATGATGATGATGGATGACGGATGACGGATGACGGATGACGGATGATGATGATGATGATGATGATGATGATTGATGATTGATGATTGATGATGATGATGATGATGAATCTTTATTTTACAAAGATATAGGTTTTTTTACAACCTGGCTGTCTTTACATCAAAGTAATACAAAACTACAATAAATCACAAACAGAACAGCAAACAACCTCATAAATCTCTTATCTTTTGTCTTATCAAGAGAGAGAGAGAGAGAGAGAGAGAGAGGGAGAGAGAGAGAGAGAGAGAGAGAGAGACACACACACACACAGAACTCAGGGGTGTGGTGGAGTGTGGGGGGGTAGGGGTGGGGGTAACGACGCTGAACAGTAACAATACAGCCCTACGGGATGACGGCGTAGGGACGTAAATGATAGGGGTGTGGTTGGGCGCGCTGGGATGAGGACAACCTACTTCTTCTGCTACACATCAAAAGTCCTTGGTCAGTTGAAGTGTGAACGGAGTGACATATGGCGTCGTGCGTCGGTGTATGAAGGAAGACATTTTCTGTTTGCTCACAGTGTCGTCGTGGGCAAGGTAGGTATGTCCCAGGGCGCGTTGGATTAATTGACCAGAGACTGAGGACCAAGGGTGGGGAGACCAACGTTCATTTTGTGACCTCTGAGTGCCGCCAAGGGGAGATAGTATCGGCGCTTTCGGGTATCCCTTCATACAGACAAAGGAAATTCCGAAGTTCAAAGCCTTATATCCCGATGTGTGACCTATGTTTGACGTACAATCTCATCGAGCACTTGGTGTTTCTAGTTGTGTGACCTATGTGTGACGTATAATCTCATCGAGCACCTGGCGCTTCTAGTTGTGGATATTCTCTGTGTTACGTACCTTGGAGCTGCAAGGTTACAATATACCAGCGTTTGCCCGTATGTGTGAAGTGTCACAGTAAACGAGTGTTTGTGTGTGCAAGCATAATTATGTTATTTTGTCGATTTGCTTTGTTTTGTGATGCTTGTTTTGGTACTGTGGTTGCTTAGTCTATGAAGCCCCAGCCAGCAAGACATTAGCGGCCGATAATCGGCCGAACACCCTTCAAAAAGTCGGGCCGGTGACGTCAAAACATACGACGCGGGTGTTGGCCCGACTAACTTTTGCAAAGAGGCAACGATGCGGCCGATAGGCGGCCGAACACCTGCACTATGGCGGCACGCATCCGGTCCGATGTTAATCGGCCCGATGACTTGTTTGACCTGCGGTCCGACACCTTATGCCGACACCGGGAAGATATCGATTTCAGCGGGAAGACATTGGGACGATGTCGGCATAAGGTGTCGGGCCGCAGGTCCAACAAGCCATCGGGCCGATTAACATCGGACCGGATGCGTGCCGCCATAGTACAGGTGTTCGGCCGCCTGTCGGCCGCCTCGTTGCCTCTTTGCAAAAGTTAGTCGGGCCAACACCCGCGTCGTATCTTTTGACGTCACCTGCCCGACTTTTTGAAGGGTGTTCGGCCGAGTATCGGCCGCTAATGTCTTGCTGGCTGGGTGCAGCTACAGATACAGCAGTATGTACCACCACAACCCCCCCCCCCCCCCCCAAGTGTAACAGTGCAACATTCACTTACAGCTACAGCTACAGCAGTATAACCCCCCCTCCCCCCAGTGTTACAGTGGAAAACAAACCTACAGATACAGCAGTGTGTACACCCCCCCCCCCCCCCAGTGTAACAGTGCAAAACAAATCACCAGCTAGAGATACAGCAGTATGTAGAACCCCCCGCCCCTACCGCCCTCACTGTAACAGTACAAAACACACCTACAGCTACAGATACAGCCGTATACACCCCCCCCCCCTCAGTATTACAGTATAAAACACACCTACAGCAACAGATACAGCAGTATATACAACCCCCCAAGTGTAACAGTGCAAAAATTACTTACAGCTACAGCTACAGCAGTATGTACACCTCCCCTCCCCCTTAGTAACAGTGCAAAACACACCTACAGCTACAGCAGTATGTACAACCCCCAACCCCCGCACCACTGTAACAGTACAAAACTCATTTACAGCTACAGATTCAGAATTATGTACATCCCCCTCCCCCCGCTGCCACCACTGTAACAGTACCAAACATACCTACAGCTTCAGATACAGCAGTATGTACAACACTCAACCGCCTTCCCCCGTGTAGAGTGCAAAACACACCTAGACCTACAGATACAGCAGTATGTACAACCCCCCCCCCCACCCCCCCCACCCCCTGTGTGCAAAACACACCTACAGCTACATATACAGCAGTATGTTCAACCCCCCCCCCTCCCCGCCTACTGTAACAGTACATAACACACCTACAGCTACATCAGTATGTACAAACCGCCCCCCCCCCCCCCAAGTGTAACAGTACAAAACACGCCTACAGCTACAGATAGATCAGTATGTACACCCCCCCCCCCCCAAGCGTTACAATGCAATACCTACAGCTACAGATACATCAGTATGTACACCCCACCCCCCAAGTGTAACAGTGCAAACCACACTTACAGCTACAGATTCAGCAGTATGTACTCCACCCCCACCCCCACCCCCCCCCCCCACCCCCCGTGTAACAGTGCAAAAATCACTAACAGCTACAGCAGTATACCCCCCCTCCCCGTACAGCTACAGCAGTATAAACAAGAAGGGAAAAGCCCATACGACTCACATGCTTGACCTTGACCTTTACATGACCTTGGCCTTCAGGGTCAAGGTCAAATAACTAAACCTAGCAATGACATCATACACTAAGAACTGCTTTACACATTTTTCCTACCAAAATACATGTGACCTTGACCCAAGGTCAAGGTCATCCAAGGTCATGCAACACAAAGCTGTTAATTCAAGACATAGGAAGTACAATGGTGCTTATTAGCGAGCTTTAGATTGACCAACGAAACTTAGTTCGTAGCGATCCCTTTCGTTTCCGGTTATGCAATCGGGAAATCCCTGCGAACTTTTCTTCGCGCCTGCGGTTCTGAGGCGGTAGCACCTTTAGAAGCAGACGAAATGTTTGTCGTGCTCATCCAAACCAATGGCTAAAACATTGGATAGTGTTCGTGTGTTGCACCACACTTTGAATTGTTGGGTGTGACGAAAACTCGTGGTGACGATTTTAAACCATGTTGGGTCACGCATGGTCCAATCTTACATGGTCCAATCTTACATGGTCCAACCTTACATGGTCCAATCTTACATGGTCCAATATTACATGGTCCAATAATATATATATGGACCATGTAAGGTTGGACCATGTAAGGTTGGACCATGTAAGGTTGGACCATGTAAGGTTGGACCATGTAAGGTTGGACCATGTAAGGTTGGACCATGCAAGATTGGATGGTCCAACCTTACATGGTCCAATCTTACATGGTCCAATATTACATGGTCCAACCTTACATGGTCCAATCTTACATGGTCCAATATTACATGGTCCAATATTACATGGTCCAATAATATATATATGGACCATGTAAGATTGGACCATGTAAGATTGGACCATGTAAGATTGGACCATGTAATATTGGACCATGTAAGATTGGCCCATGTAAGGTTGGACCATGTAATATTGGACCATGTAAGATTGGACCATGTAAGATTGGACCATGCAAGGTTGGATCATGTAAGATTGGACCATGTAAGATTGGACCATGTAAGGTTGGACCATGTATGGTTGGACCATGTAAGATTGGACCATGTAAGGTTGGACCATGTAAGGTTGGACCATGTAAGGTTGGACCATGCAAGATTGGACCATGCAAGATTGGACCATGCAAGATTGGACCATGTAAGATTGGACCATGTAAGGTTGGACCATGTAAGGTTGGACCATGTAAGATTGGACCATGTAAGGTTGGACCATGTAAGGTTGGACCATGTAAGATTGGACCATGCAAGATTGGACCATGCAAGATTGGACCATGTAAGGTTGGACCATGTAAGATTGGACCATGTAAGATTGGACCATGTAGGTTTGGACCATGTAAGGTTGGACCATGTAAGATTGGACCATGCAAGATTGGACCATGCAAGATTGGACCATGTAAGGTTGGACCATGTAAGATTGGACCATGTAAGATTGGACCATGTAGGTTTGGACCATGTAAGGTTGGACCATGTAAGATTGGACCATGTAAGATTGGTGTGCATCAGTGCAAAACACACCACCAGCTACAGATAGATCAGTATGTACACCCCCCCCCCCCCCAAGTGTTACAATGCAATACACACACCTACAGCTACAGATACATCAGTATACATACACCCCACCCCCCAAGTGTAACAGTGCAAACCACACTTAAAGCTACAGATTCAGCAGTATCATGAGTATGTACTCCACCCCCCCCCCCCCCCACTGTACAGGACAAAACACCTACATCTACATCTACAGATACAGCAGTATGTACTCCCCCCCCCCCCACTGTATAACAGCAAAACTAACATTAAAGAAAAAAAAACCAAAATCACTTACTCGCTGGATCCGTCGGTTGTCCTCGAGTTGACGTTAACAGCTTGAACACACCTGTAGGTTTCCATCCGTCCTTGGCTACACAATTTTAACTTGTCAACTATCACCGCCACCACGTGGCACTGGGACCAGCACTCAGATTGAGATCCCGAGGCGACATTCGTCTCGGATAACATATCATCAATGTGCTGGTCAACATTCGCAAGAATGTCTCTTCTTTCGATATTAACTTGAACTAAGAAAACAAATAAACTTCGCTCACGCGGGAAAGTAGCAGCTAGCCGGCCATGTTCACACTCAATCTTGTTTGTACCGTAAGGAAAGCTATTAGAGTATTTCAAGTATATATGATGGCGTATTTTTAAAATGTAAAACTCATGGTTTGAGCTCATGCTGTATTTGATTGCAAATATACAAACAAAACTTACAATTAATTATCCTACTCCTATGTGAAAAAGCCAACAAATATGAATAATTTAGTTTCGCATTTGCAGAGTCATGTCACGCCGTTCCCGACGCTTGAACAGGGGACGTAACAAATGCTAAAATAATGATAATAAATTCAAGTTGTTATCTCCCGTAACTCTGCATATTTTTATCGACAGCAACATTGCGTCGGGCCGATGTCGGGGTTTATTACGTACATTTGCCGAGTTTTACACACAGTCAAAACGATATCGGCGCGACAACGGACGTCGACACACGACATTTGACGACGTCACCCGACTGAAATCGTCAGTCGGCCGACGAAAGCTTGCTAGCTGGGGCGTTGGGTGGGGATGGGGTAGGAAGAGCGCATTGTATCCACGAAATGGGGGTGGAGGATGTGGGGTGGGGAGAGGGGGTTCATAACTAAATAAAGAGAGGAGGGCCATGATACATTCTTGTGCCGCACATATCATAATAGTAAGAATATAAAACCCCGAGTGTGTCGTCAGCTTGGTGGGCAAATGATGCAGTGAACGTCTGTTCAGTTCTTCCACTGTCACGCCACTGATAACAAACCAGTGCAGGTTTAATTTTAGATTCTTACTGGCTGTTGCTTTAATTGTGTTCCGAAATCTCATGTCTTGTTTTGAGAAACGGTGTACAAGCAATGGTTTGAAGTTTAGTAAAAAGGGAAGTAACCAGTTCTTTTCCCGTATGTATGAAGAAATCCATGATTATCGGTCTTGATTTTTGTCCAGTTGTTTAGTCAAAAGACGATGTGCGGAAATAACTGTGTCTGATTTGTATTGGTTGTGAAACAGTGACCCCCTTTGCTTTTAGTGAGGCAAATATTCTACATGTGCTCCTTGGCCACGTGTTTCAGACACGACCCTCACTGGTTTGTTTGTTTGTTTGTTTGTTTGTTTGTTTGCTTAACGCCCAGCCGACCACGAAGGGCCATATCAGGGCGGTGCTGCTTTGACATATAACGTGCGCCACACACAAGACAGAAGTCGCAGCACAGGCTTCATGTCTCACCCAGTCACATTATTCTGACACCGGACCAACCAGTCCTAGCACTAACCCCATAATGCCAGACGCCAGGCGGAGCAGCCACTAGATTGCCAATTTTAAAGTCTTAGGTATGACCCGGCCGGGGTTCGAACCCACGACCTCCCGATCACGAGGCGGACGCCTTACCACCCTCACTAGTGATTGCCCCTTGGATTGTTTGTCTCACTAAAAGCAAGGTATTCGGTTTTACACAACCCATACACACCCGACTGAGTTATTTCGGGAATTCGTGTATTACCCTTGGTTAAAGATGGCGACTGTGTCGCTTTTCACGAAGGGAAGATGTTAATTCAAATGTAGTGAGTGATCAGGGGGGGTGGGGGTGGGGAGGGGGGAGAGGCCAGGGGATAGAGGGGGGCGAAGAAGGTGAAGGCCGAGCGCTTGTGGCTAGGAAGGAGAGTCTGTTGGTTCCAGACCCTGCAGCTGTCTGTGGGAGTGGCGATGTAGGGGGCGGGGGTTGTAGCAGTGAGGGACAGTTTCTGTGTTGGTGTATGAGGTCAGTGTGATCCCTCACACATTGAAGGGGAAGAGAATGTGGACACACACACACACACACACTGACACACACACACATACACACACTGACACACACACACTGACACACACACACTGACACACACACTCACACACACATACACTGACACACACACACATACACACTGACACACACACACACATGCACATACACACTGACACACACACATACACACTGACACACACACACACATACACACTGACACACACACACTGACACACACACACACTGACACACACACACTGACACACACACACTGACACACACACACAGTGACACACACACACATACTGACACACACACTGACACACACACACTGACACACACACACACTGACACACACACACACCCTTAAACCCCCACCACCCGGCGTCACCACACCGCACAACAACATCAACTTCACCCAAAAGTCTATCTTGTGATCAAGAAACCAACAGTGTAAGACTCGGTCTAAGCGACCTGTAATTTTGATAAGTCACAGGCCAAAACCGGTTTTTTTAATGTAGTGTTTCATCTTAGTAATGACAGATAGTACTCTATCCCCCAGTGTGTTTACTCTTCTGGTGTTTTTTTGGTCACTTACCAGCATAAACTGAGAAATGAAACAAATTTGCAACGGTTCTAGACAGCCATATAGGTTGTGTGAACGATTAAAACACACCAACTACTCACCAGCCTAAAGCCTCAAATTAAGTGTGGGAAGCCTAAAGCCTCAAATTAAGGTGTTACGAGTGTGTTCGGGTTGCGGTTCTTGCTCATGTTTATACTCACTGAGTTACTTCCCTTGGATCTGGATCTGGATCTGGATCTGGATAACCCGCCTGGGTTGGTGGTTTGCGGGTGCGAATGCGTATACGCACGGTTCAGTGTGCTTTCGCGAAAGGGTGTGTCATATGCACGGCTAGAACTAAGATACTTCTTGATTTCAGTAAATAGTTTCATTACATGTCAACTAGTTCGTTTTTAAATGATTTTTTAGAGATCGCCAAATGGTATTGTGTGAATAACATCATTCGATCGATTGTACGCACGGCGCCGTGCTTCTAGTAGCTCAGTCCATTCCTTCTTTCCGGTGTGGCAACAGACGTGTTTCTGGCGAAAGAATCGGCGTTTTCAACTCGCCATATCTTCATATTCATTCGGACTAGAACAACGAAATATAAATTTCTTGTAAAAAAAATCCCGAGCCTTGCGACTCTGGTAGTCATTTTCTTACGCGAAGCGGCCTTTGGTAGGTACGACAGTTTTAGTCACCCAAGTATATATCTAAAACGTACGTGGACGAGTTTTCAATGGCGTATACATTTGAAGTCTGTGAATGTTGTGATTACAAATCATTTCGGGGCACCCCTCAGTCTATACGTACAGACAAACAAATTGCATGGAACGAAAGTTGAGAGGCTGGACTGTAAGTTGTTGTTTTGACTTCTACAAATCTCGCAGGTCTTTTATGCAAAACAGACTCAAAATTGCATTGTTCACGCAAGTGTAGATGACGAGACTATCGAAGGAATGGAATACACTTGCCTACAGATATAATAGACAGACACTGTCTATTTATATCTATGACTTACCCTAGCCCATATGTTAGAATAAAGAACATACTTTGCTCTTTTGAATGATGTATGATTTGGCACTGTACACAGGATTTTAGACCTGCCCCCGAAGTGATTTTTCCATAAACCCGTCAAAAAGCTCACTCTGTTTTGGCCGTAAAAAGCGCCCAAATGAAGTCAATTTCTAACCTGTGTCGTGTGTTCGAAGGAGCACATCTCAGCGATGCCATTGCCTTGCAACCTCAAAGAAATATATTTTAATAACCCGCTAAATGAACGTTTTTTTAGTGTGAAATAAAAGCCGGAGATTTGCTTCGTTTCTTTGCTGCGACACAAAACCAAAACCAACTATAGATCTGCGGTGACATTATGAGTTCGTTTTCGACATTGCAGTGAAGTTGCGTGGATCTTCGACGATTCCCGTTCGGTTTAATGTGGATAGAGCTTTGATTGAATGTATTAAACTGCTTCGAGTCCTTGGGATCGATGTTTTTCGGTAAACTTCTTCGTATCCTTGACTTTACTTTTGACTTGAACAGATCCAGATCGGCTGGGGCTGTTGATCGCCTACACAGATCTATATGAAGTTGACTCGACACGGCGAACCGCCGAATCCGTGCCCTCTCGTCGGTCCTACCCCCAAATCCCTTACCAGCCTCAGACCCCACCTCACCATTCTAACCTCACTGGCGTACTATGTGTGATTATCCCTTCCTCATGAAAGAGAAAGTGGAGAAAGGGGAAAAATGAAGATTTTTTCTTACTACATGTACACAACATTCAGGGATAGTCAGGGATTGTTGACATGTACATTGTCAAGAGGTCAAAATAAATTTTAAAAGCTGTTGGACACTGCACTAGTGTTGCTCTAATCAAGGCGAGTCTGGAACAATAGGTCCACCCCACCAAAAAGTCAACATGGAATTAGTTATGATTTTTTTTGCCTTTTTGCTTGGGTACGGCCAAGTCAAAAAGGTGAGAGGGGTTACAAATAGTCATAACAAGTTCAGTTTGGGGTCTTTTTCAAATCTGTTTGATGCATCTTGTCTGTGACCATTGTGGCTATGCACTCAAAGTCAAAAAAGTGCAGAAAGGTGACAAATGAAGATTTTTCCTTCTTTCAAGACAATGTGTGATTTGGCACATTTTGCCTCAGTCTTTATCAAGAGCCTGTCTAACCCACTTTGAAGCTGTTGGAGACTGCAGTAGTGTTCCTTACATCAAGGCGAGTGCACAATGGTGCATTTCGAACCCCCCCCCCCCCCCCTAATGTTCACTTTAATATCAATCAATCAATAGATATTCAGTCACAGTTTAACTAACTCATTCACCCTCATCACTCACTCATCCATCCATCACAACAACACTGTTTGATGCACAAACTGCCTGCCTTCCGCACTGGGAAGCCGCTTCGCTTCGCAACAACAACAACACTGAAAACTCGCCGGGAAATACCCCCACCACACGTGTCACACGTGTGCTTGTTTCTTCCGACTAATATCAATTTTGGAGAAAAAAAAGGACAAAACTGGATGAAAAATTCTACGGCCCCAGCAATCTCATTACTCTGAAAGGGGAACCGGAAGTGGCTGGTCCTCAGGTTTCGAAGTTGACCGATATTCCCACTAAAGTGACCTAGATCCAAAGCCAGCCATCCATTAGAATGTAGGTCCGTGCTCCCACAGTCCAATGCCGCGAATTGTTGTTACAGCCCCTTACTTTTTTATGTACGGAATCCGGTAGTCTTTTTGTTGTTGTTAAATAATTATATTGCCAAACGTTATGACATTTTGGGATAATTGAACAAGTTTCAATACACATTGGCTGAGCACCTGTGTGCTCAAAGGAAATGTCGCTTGTTTTTATCAAAACTAATTTTCAATGGTCATTCGTGCAAACCGTCACACAAACATGCGTGCCTCTGTGCCTCTGTGAGTATGCGTGTGGCTGCTTTCATAGTTAGGGTGCAAGCGTTTTAATCATTTACCCCACACCAAAAGCCCCCCCCCCACACCACCACCCCCCCCCCCACACACACACCCCGATACCTGTCAAATTCCCTCAGAATGCATCACGGACTTACATTACGTCCGTGGAATGCATGAACAATTCCGTTACCTCAGATCATCACCAGGAAAAATTCCTCCGCATCCAAAATATCAGGACTTTAGATATCAGATACCGACTTTATGTAATGCGCTTCTAAATCATATTCGCAAAAAGAGAGAGAGAGAGAGAGAGAGAGAGAGAGAGAGAGAGAGAGAGAGAGAGAGAGAGAGAGAGCTGGACACGAAGAAGGGAAGCTACAATCGCCCCAGGCCATATATACTATTTGTTTCCTGAGCCTGGACCATTGAGACGGTTACCTCATAGATCTGTTCGTTCTTCAGTTTGTCGGTGTCAAAAGTCCACACAACCGTTCTTTGTCCCGTTCCCGTACCAACCAAGGGCTGCTGCCACAACAATGGAACGCTGCGCAAACGGCCGTTCATGAGAGTGACTGCTGTAACAGCAAAACTAGTGTGAAACATAAGTAATCAATTTATCCACTTGACTATATTCACAACAGGGACCTATCACTCTGCTTTGCATGTTTTTTTGTCTACGGATTTTCAAATACTCTGCAACACATGTACCCCAAATTCAACATGTGCCCGTACAATACCGCTTCTTTTATGAAAACATTGCTTCGGCCATGTTGATTTTAGCGACAAGGTGGCCGCGTTTGAGTTTGAGCGAATTAATGTCCTCCTTGGTGGCGTGAAGGAGGGCTAGTTTGCTGTCAAAGCCCTCTTTAGAAAGTTCCTCCGCCACCCGGGGGGGGGGGGGGGGGGGTCGGCCCGCTATTGCGCGGGGCCGCTATTGCGCGAATCTTTAGGGTTAGGGTTAGGGCTAGGGCTAGGGTTGGGGTTAGGGTAAGATTCGCGCAATAGCGGCCCCGCGCAATAGCGGACCCGCGCAATAGCGGCCCAGCCCCTGCTGGGGAGCTGCGCAGACCATTTGTCGAACCGAAAAGGATCTCCGCTGGATTCCATTCTAAGAGCTTGTGAAGAGCGCTGCTGCGACCCGGGCGCAGGTAAAAAGCCAAGTGAGCGGCCCACTGCTGGTCAGTCAAACATACCTGACATCAGCTCACAATTTAGACACAAATGCACCATAAAAGCATGCAGACCGAGGGGTTGTGACTGGTGGTACCCACCAGCCACAGGCACAGTAAAAAGAGAGTTTAAATTATATTTATACTAAATAACACTTTAATCAACCAATTTTCTTGTTGGAATTGTAAATCGCTTTAAGCTGTAAATCATGACTTGCGTTATAGAAAAGTGTTTTTTTTTCTATTTTTCATTGTTAGGTGGATTTCAGCGTTTTAGTACAAGCAGTGGCTAGCAAAGACTCACTCAATTTGAGTGTGCGCTTGAAAGCGCGCGCGTGTTTGTGTGTGTCAATGTGTGTGTGTGTGTGTGTGTGTGTGTGTGTGAGAGTAAGTGTGTGTGTGTGTGTGTGTGTGTGTGTGTGTGTGTGTGTGTGTGTGTGTGTGATCAAAAGTTGACGAGGGCGGGCGGGGGAGGGGGGGGGGGTGGTTGGTGGGTTGGGATTGCGCCGGGGCACTAAGGACACTAATTGTTTGTAGTGCGATTCAGGCAAAACTACGGGACAGATGTTTATGTAACCTTGCAAACAAGTGTTCTGACCCCCACCCCTTCACCCGCATTCAAACACTTGGGTCAGTGCTCTTCCAACTGACCTGCTAGGCTCACAAATGATTTGTATCTTCACCTTTTTTCAGCCAAGATATGGGGTGGGGCGGGAAAAATTTTTGAGTAAGAAAAAAGGAAACGCTTTAAAAAAAAAATTGTTAAAGGTATTGTGAACAGTGAACTTATCTGTATTCAAATGTGGTTTAATTTGTGATGACATTTTGTGTTATAACGTTTTTACCACTAAATTAAAACAGTCTGGTTTTCTTCGCGTTTTCGATGTACACTCTTGATATATAAATACTGACACTCCTCTGACAAACTGTTTGATCCACCCTGGTGTGTGTGTGTGTATGTGTGTGTGTGTGTGTGTGTGTGTGTGTGTGTGTATTTGTGATTAGTGGGGTAGGCGGGTGGTGGAGGGGGGTGGTATTGGATCGGGGGGGGGGGGGGGGGGTTGGCAGGGGGTATCGGTGCACTAAAGGCACCAAGTGTTTGGGTGTTTGGGTTTGTATTGCGATTCAGAGAAAACTACAATACAGATTTTTATGAAACTGCACACTTCTCCCTACCACTTGACCTACTGGGCTCCCAAATGAATGTTTTGATCAATTTTTGTCAGTCAAGATATGGGGGTGGGGGTGGTGCGGGGATAATTGTGGAGTAAGCAATAAGGAAACACGTTATGGTTTTCTTAGGTATTGCAACGGTATATAGTGAAGTTAGCTGTGTTCAAATTTGTTTATGATCTGTCGAGCCAATTTTGTGTTACAGCGTTTTTGAGTGATAATTGTTGTGTACGCTCTCGCCAATCCTGGATAATTTTCGGCATGCACATTGATAAGTACCGTATTATAATAAAGTGATACTCTCCATTATTTTAACTACATAAAAGTAATGTTTTATTGATCTTTTCTAAAGATAAAAATGTCAGTTACGATGACGTTACGAATTACAGTGTTTTCTGTAAGGTCATATGTGTCCACCCGGTACCCCCCAAAACTGACAAAACTCTTATAAAAAAAAATGAATAAGAAAACAACGTTTTTTGTCTGTCTGCAGTTGTGGACATATAGCTTAGAGAAACATGTGCTCAAAATGTGTAATGGATTTCACGTGCGATTTTTTTTTCTTGGGTTGAGGAGAGGGGGTGGGGTGGGTGGGGGGGTGTATGCCCCTTGATCAGTCTCGGGCGCTCTGCGACCTCGATTTACACTTTTGAATTCTAAAAACACCCCCCCTTACAAACTAACTGATCTACCCTGGTGTATATATATATGTGTGTGACTGTGTGTGTGTGTGTGTGTGTGTGTGTGTGTGTGGTGTGCGATTCATAGAAATTTACTGGACAGATCTTCATGAAACTTTGCACACAAATGTTCCGACCCCCAACCCTTCACCCTGATTCAAACTCATGTATCACAAGTCCAGCGCTCTACCAACTGACCTACAGCGCTCCCAAATTATTTCTTTTTGTCATTTTTGTCAGTCAAGATAATGGGGGTGGGGTTGGTACGGGAATAATTGTGAAGCAGACAATAAGGCAACAACTTATTTTGTTTACAGGTATTGTATCTGTATACAGTGAACTTAGCTGTGTTCAAGTTTAGTTATGTTTCTGTCGAGCGAATTTTTTAAAATACGTTTTTACTACTAAAGGAGTGATAATTTTATGTGTACGCCCTCGAGAAACCTCGATCATTTTCTGAAAATGCACGTTGATAAGTACCGTTTTATGATAAAGTTATACTCTCCATTCATTTATATACACAAACTAATGTTTCATTTATTATTTGTAGAGCTAAATATGTCAGTTGGGATCATGTTAAGAATCGCAGTGTTTTTCGCAAAATCGTACTTGACAGCCCCCAGTAAACAAATTCTAAAAAAAAATGTTAATACGTCAACCTCTTTTTTTCTTTGCACAGATGTGTCCATATTGCTTAGAGGAACCTGTGCACAAAATGTGTAATGTTTCTTTCACGCGATTTGAACACACAAGTAACCCCTTAAGAATCGCAGTGTTTTTCGCAAAATCGTACTTGACAACCCCCGGTAAAAAAATTCTAAAAAAAAATTAATACGTCGACCACCTTTTTTCTTTGCACAGATGTGTCCATATTGCTTAGAGGAACCTGTGCACAAAATGTGTAATGTTTCTTTCACGCGAATTTTTTTTAAATACGTTTTTACTACTAAAGGAGTGATAATTTTATGTGTACGCCCTCGATAAACCTCGATAATTTTCTGAAAATGCACGTTGATAAGTACCGTTTTATGATAAAGTTATACTCTCCATTCATTTATATACACAAACTAATGTTTCATTTATCATTTGTAGAGCTAAATATGTCAGTTGGGATCATGTTAAGAATCGCAGTGTTTTTCGCAAAATCGTACTTGACAACCCCCAGTAAACAAATTCTAAAAAAAAAGTTAATACGTCAACCTTTTTTTTTCTTTGCACAGATGTGTCCATATTGCTTAGAGGAACCTGTGCACAAAATGTGTAATGTTTCTTTCACGCGATTTGAACACACAAGTAACCCCTTAAGAATCGCAGTGTTTTTCGCAAAATCGTACTTGACAACCCCCGGTAAAAAAATTCTAAAAAAAAATTAATACGTCGACCACCTTTTTTCTTTGCACAGATGTGTCCATATTGCTTAGAGGAACCTGTGCACAAAATGTGTAATGTTTCTTTCACGCGAATTTTTTTTAAATACGTTTTTACTACTAAAGGAGTGATAATTTTATGTGTACGCCCTCGAGAAACCTCGATCATTTTCTGAAAATGCACGTTGATAAGTACCGTTTTATGATAAAGTTATACTCTCCATTCATTTATATACACAAACTAATGTTTCATTTATTATTTGTAGAGCTAAATATGTCAGTTGGGATCATGTTAAAAATCGCAGTGTTTTTCGCAAAATCGTACTTGACAACCCCCAGTAAACAAATTCTAAAAAAAAAGTTAATACGTCGACCCCCTTTTTTCTTTGCACAGATGTGTCCATATTGCTTAAAGGAACCTGTGCACAAAATGTGTAATGTTTCTTTCACGCGATTTGAACACACAAGTAACCCCTTAAGTGTGGGAAGTCGACACTGGCCGCAGGGACCTTTAAATAACACTGACTGTCGGTACAAACACTTCACGAAGTCATCGCGAAGTAGACTTAGGTCTGAATTAAGACCGGCCTTAATGATTTTGAAATCATTGACAGTTACATACGTGCGATTATGAGTATATTCTCTCAGATTGCCAGTACAATCCTCATATGAATGTTCATGAAGTGGCTCATCTCGTTTCTTATTGTATCAAGTAAGTAGGGAGATGCTTCAAAGGTAAGACGGCAAAAAAATCCCGATGTGGAAGCTAATGTGAATTGGAAATATAGAGGAACAAAATTTACAGTTAAGTATTCTTTTCTGTGTTCGGTTACGCCCAAAAGATGGGACTTTCGTCAACGTTTCAGATGAACTTACAGTAAAATAATAATGTAAATCTATGCTTGATCTTTGGAACACTGCAATATGTACTGCCACAGTTCTCATGTATTAAAACAGTACCTAAAGAGAGTCAAAGCCACATAAATGGGAAGCAACTGACAAATAGAAAAACAAACTGACTCTGAAGATGTTTATCAGCATAATATTTATTAGAAAAGCAAAGGACAATATAGGCCAGTAATTCATGAGTACTATTTTCATCTAACATGTCACAATCAAAATATCAACCTCTCATCAAATCAAGCAATACAATTACCAATTTTCTGAAGAACGGATAATTCAAAAGATCAGCAGACTAAAGAATCGCCTTTGTGAATTCACTTAAGTCACTGAACACATGATGACTAATCCTTGTAAAATACTAAGGGTATACCTAGGTATTTTGTTTTGGGGTAAAGGCTACTGATGGTAGTTTCAAGTTCAATTACACAAGACAAATAATGTGCACTTGACTTTTACCAGTTAAATCTTCTTCTTGTTCAATGAAAAAAAATTGAATAAACGAAAGAGTAAAAAAAAAAACCACATTCTTTGAAAAAATCAGAACTTGTATTGAAAACATTTACAAAAACTCTGCTCATTTTAATCAGAAGAAAAAGAAAGCAACACAAGCCAAACGTGCAAACAAAATCATAACATTTAAAACACCCTTTAATTTGAGCTTTTTTATGTTATTGTGGTAACCAAGAAAGGGAAAACAAACAGATACCCGTAATTACAATAACATTTTATCATAGAATCTGGCTTAGCCACAAATGCCCAGCCCCCCCACCTCACTCGAAAAACAAAATCCCGCCCACAAATATTTCCTTTGATCTGTTTGAACACTCAAATCTGGTTAGATCAGTTGTTGCCTTGACATTATATTTGTTTAGTGTCACATTTTCCCTCTGTAATACAAAACAGTTCAAACAGTAATCTCAACTTCTTTATCTTACCAGAAACGTTTACATTTAAAAAATAATAACATAAAATCCTACTGCAGTACCTTTTAAGATGACTGCTGAAACAAAGCGGCCAAAACAACACACAAAAACAACAAGCAACAACCTTTAAAGACATTAAAAACGTAATCAAAGCATAAAGTTGTGTATGCCTAACGCATTGAGCGTAACAATAAGGTTTAATTTCACGGAACAAGCTGTACAGAGGCAGACCATGAACAGTTTCTTTCTGTAAGATAAGAGAAGCATTAAGTCGGCCCACAGCAGAAGGATTCGATTACTTGTGTGGCATTTAAACCATAGAATAAAAAAAAAGTGTATTATTGCTAGATATGGTAACGTTATGTATTGGAACTTTTCCAAGTATCGAAACCTACATTCGGAATTGTTATTCGTGAAACAGGATAGTTTTTACAAAAACAATGATAAATACACATTGTTATTAATTTTGAATGTTGTAGATTTCTAGATAATTTTTGCCGACTCTTTCTGGACAGCTGCAAGTTTGCTCACAGAGTGTTTCCTTCAAACACTCACTTATAGAATATGAAATCAAACTTCGATCTATGAAGAGTTTTGAGCAAATCTTGATATAAAAATTATGAGAAAATATCATGTAACATCCATAAGGACAAGTGATATACAAAATGTCATCTTTATCCAAATAAAAAAGCAACAGTATGACACGAATATTGTATCAAGAGTTGTGTCAGCTTGTCAGCATAAGTATAGTAACAAACACCCATAGAACATAAAACATAGATACAGAGAAAAACACACATTCCAGCAACACATCATTGTCAACACTATTTGCATATTTAGTCACCACAATACTTCACTTCACACAAAAGCCAAACCAAAACAAAAAATAAACAAGCAGTGAAGCAAAAACTCGTCATTGATAACACTACTGAATAGTTATCAATCTTTGAGCAATGACACACAAACAAAAAGTCAAAAACTAATGATCAAAAGTTAGATTGCCTGCAAGTACCAATAATAAAGCTGCAAAAGCAAGAATAGAGAACAAACAAAATAACAACCACGATTAGCATAAATATTCCCATGATGTCCAAGAGATGAACAGTACACGCTAAACTCATTACATTAAATGTTGCATCATATTTTGTCTTATCCATTTAGCATGCTATGCTCATAGATAACATAAAAAGCAATTAAATACAGTTCATGCACGCAAATGTATATATTCTATTCACAAAGTTCCAATGCAGATGTAAAGAGTAAGCAAACACAAATGGGTTTTTTCCCAAAAGAAAGGCAAAATAGATTTGTTTTTCATTTTTTAGCATCATCATCTTTATATTTTTAAAGTAGCTACTCTCCAATTAATTAGGTAGCAACCTCCAAAATTCAAATGAAAATGTCAATACAAAAATCAACTCATGCCAAGTTTGTCCAGTAACTCTTGATTTGAACCTATTGCGTGATTATAACGATAAACTGAGAAGAACACAAGAAACAAGAAGTTGCTTGTACACTCAAATTTAGAGCACCGTAAAAAAAAAAGCATGTACACATTTCTCATCAAGCAACAGTATATATTGTCACTGAACATGAAAAAGGAGGTTGACCAAACATCAACAAGAGGCGAAGCCTTCAAGGCTCACGTAAGAAATCGACAAACAGTAACACAAACTCAATCACTCCGTCACACATACACACACACACACACACACACACACACACACACACACACACACACACACACACACACACACACACACACACACACACACAGTAAGCATAGGTGAAACTATGCAAGAAAGCGAGACCCTGGATCTGCCAAGAAGTCTCGGCCCGCTCACAATAACAATGACCGAGACTTTCAGTAATTCCTTTGCGTGACGTCTAACCCTCTTACGTCATACTGTGACGTCTTCAAATAGTTTCTATCACACACGTCGAACACTTTTGACCGAGACTGACGTAATCCATAGACTCGGAAATGTTAAAGTTTCTACCACAGACATACACACATACATACATACGCACGCACGCACGCACGCACAGACAGACAAAGTTTATCATCGCATAGGCTACACTTACGTGAGCCAAAAATGCATGATCATTCTTCATCAACAAGTAGTGTCTATGCAATCAACATAAACATCGCTAGAAAAATCAAAAGCACACAATCTTGTGAGCACACGAATTTGCAAGTACCTGATATTTACACAAGACAAACAGCAGTAAACATTCACAAAACAACAATTGTTCTTATCTGCAAAACACATTATTCTCACAAGCAAGGCACATACCAACAAACAAAAATATGATGTAAAACAAAAATAGAAGCCCCTCCGCCTTTGACAGCCGACCTTTCTTTCAAAAGATAAGTTGAAATATACATGTTAACTGTTAGCAAAAAGAAAGCTACTCCAAAACTGACAACAAGAACAAATTGATACCCGGAGGTTTATGTACATTTGAATAATGAATCAACAGTAAATACATACAATAAAGCCATTTTAATATTTCTGATCAAGCAACAAAACATTGACATTGAACATAAAGAGAACATTGGAGAAACACATCAAGACAAAACATCATCAAGCATGTATGTACAGTGAGTGTGTTACTAGATAAGTCTACTTTATAAAACATACAATAGTGATAAAGCAACATGTCGTGTTTTTCCTTTCGTCACTCTCAGTCGCAAAGGAGACACAACGATTTGTGTAGGTTCTGTAGATTTATTAACAGCTGGAACAACGGTGACAATATCTCTCAGCACAGTGTAAGAAAGAACAAGTGCAAGACTGGTAAAGAACAACAATACGTGTGCGCAGCCCTACTTATATAGTTAATGGACATACGAGAATATTCGGGAAACATCGACACTAATCTGGTTAGATCTACACAGTTCCATCTGTTCGATGAGCGTCTACGCTTACGTCATGAGTGACTGCGCACTAGATCAAAGTAAGTTCCATAATGTTCTATATCCTTCCATTCGATTCCAGTGGTATCTAGCGATCTCCACAACACCTCCCCACCTAAACTGATGCTACTCCTCAAGCATCAACAGCAAAGTCTCTCTGTGGGTTTGCGTGTTCTCTTTGACCGTCTTGGATTGTCTGGTCCATACTCTGGAACGGATGGAGTACCTTTGGGTTTGGTCTGTCTCCGAGTTTGTGGCACAGTTTCCAAGATCTCCATGGGGTGATCTGTTACAAGTTCAGAAACAGTGTCCACTTCCTCACCAGGTTCATTGTCTTCCTCAGTGGTGTAGCGTGGCTGTAGCTGTTCCCAGTGTCGTCTCCATACTGGACCATGAGGAATGACCATGACGTTGAAGCAGCGAGTACCCAGAGACTTCTTGATGACTGCTGGTACCCATCGGGGTTGTTTGTCTCGGCGAGGCCCATGGTACAGAGCATACACAGGATCTCCGGCCTTGTACTGTCTGGTTACCTTGACGACAGCTTTCAAGTCTGGAGTCATCTGAGACTTGGATGCCTCCTTGGATTGCTTGCCCTGAGCGATGTGGGCTGGCGAGGGCAGCAGAGTGTCGATCCTTGTCCGTAACTGCCTGGAATTCAAGAGTTCACTCGGAGAGAAACCACAGGATGTCGGCGTTCTCCGGTACTGCATCAAGAACTCTTGAAGAGCACGCTTCGGTGGCAAAGAAGATTTTCTCAGTGCTTGTTTGAATGTCTGCACCAAACGTTCGGCGGCTCCATTGGTAGCAGGATGATATGGTGCCCCTGTCAGGTGCGTGATCCCCCGTTCCTTGCACCAGCTCTGAAATTCTTCAGAAGTGAAGGTCGGCGCGTTGTCAGTGACAAGTGTGTGAGGCAATCCAAAATGAGCAAAATCTTCTTCCAGCAGGTCTAGAGTGGCTCTAGAGGACGTGGATGACGTAGGATGAATGCATGGATACTTGGAGTAAGCATCCGTGATCACCAGCCAGTCTCTACCCATGAAGTTGATTGCATGGTCCAGGTGTAAGCGGCTCCACGGCTTTTCTGGTAGCATCCATGGGTGAACTGGAGGCTTGGATGGCTTGTTCTGATGTTCACCACACGAGTCACATCGTCGAGTAGCCATCTCAATAGCAGCATCGATACCGGGCCAGTAAACAGCAGTTCTTGCCAACTGTTTCATGCGTTCCATGCCGAAGTGTCCGAGATGCAGCAGATCAAGGATCTTGGACTGCAGGCTCTGTGGAATCACCACTCTCGATCCATGGACGAGGCATCCGTGGCAGATACTGAGAGAGTCCGACAACTTCCGGAACTTGTTGACATCTTCATTGATCTCAGCGTTCTTTGGTGGCCAGCCTTCACGGACGTAGCGCATCACAGTAGATATCACTGGATCTTTTCCTGACTCTTGACGGAGGATATTGGCATCCACAGGCTGGACTTGAAGACTGAGAACCTTGATGGCACACACCATGTCCATGTCTTCACCACTTTCCTCCCTGTCGAAGTCGATGTCATCTCCGTATGGCAAGCGACTAAGGGCATCTGCATTGCCATGATCCGCTGTTTTCCGGTACTCGATGGAGTAGTTAAACTGGTTCAGCCACAGGGCCCACCGAGCTAGTCTGTTAGCTGCGAGCAGTGGGGTCCCTTTCTTCGGTCCGAACAGTGATGTCAGCGGCTTATGATCTGTCACCAGTATGAACTGACGTCCGTAGAGATACTGGTAGAACTTCCGCAAGCCAAAGATGATGGCCAGGGCTTCCTTGTGGATTTGGCTGTAGTTCCTTTCTGCAGCCGTGAGAGTCTTGGACACGTTGGCGATTGGGCGCTCGCTTCCATCTGGATAGCGATGAAATAGGACTGCTCCAATTCCAACGTTGGACGCGTCACAAGCTAGTCCCAAAGTCTTGTTTGGATCGAAGTGTACCAGAACTTGATCCGAGGAAAGCACATTTTTCAACTGTTCAAATGCTGCCTGTTCCTCATCTCCCCACTTCCAGGGGTTCGCCTTCTTCGTCAGGCGGTAGAGCGGCTCTGCCATGCTGGCCAGGTTAGGGATGAACTTCCCGTAAAACTGAACTGAGCCCAAGAAAGACTTCAAGCTTGAGACGTCCGTAGGGGCTGGCATTTTCAAAACTGCCTCGACCTTCGATCCTTTGGAGATCCCTTTGGCTGATAAGGTATGTCCAAGGTATTCCACACTGGCTTGTGCGAACTCGCACTTTTCACGACGACATCTGAGTCCTTTGTCGTTCAGACGAGTGAGCAAACGTTCCAGATTGCTCAGGTGGTCGTTGGCGTCCTTCCCGCTGACGAGTATATCATCTTGGAAGACGGCAACACCAGGTAGATCACAGGTCAGGTTTTCCATGATCTCTTGAAAGTAACCAGGTGCTGACTTTATCCCGAAAGGAAGTCGTTGCTGCAGGAGTACCCCACGGTGAGTGCTGAGGGCTAGCCTGCGTTGACTCTCTGGTGCCAGCTTGATCTGGTTGTAGGCATCAGCAAGATCGATCTTGGTGTATCCGAATCCACCTCCTAGCTTCTGCATCAGTTCCTCTGGGAGTGGCATTGGATGACGGTGATCTTCAAGCTGATCATTGATGCCCACTGAGTAGTCACCACAGATCCGTAGCTTGGGCTTCAGGGTGCCCGAGGTTTGTGCCTTATGAATTGGTACCACTGGCGTTCCGTATTCGTTGAACTGGACTGGCTTCCAGACTCCTTTGGCGATGCCTTCTTCGTAGCCTTTGGCGAGGTCATCACGAAGAGCGAAAGGTACCGGACGTGCCTTGTGAAAAACCGGCTTCGCATCAGACTTGAACTTCACGTCCAGTTCGAAGTCCTTGAGACATCCCAATTCTTGTTTGAAGAGATTTGGGAATTTATCAGACAGTCTGTGACAATCTCGTTGCAGGGCAGCATAAGGCGCGTTGGAGGTCGCTGGATGCGTAGATTTTGCACCCTCACTCTTAGCGTGACTCTCTATGCTCCTCAGTCCTAGAGCATTGTCCACAGAAATTCCCAGAGTCTGGATTGCGTTGCGTCCTAGCAGATTCAGATGAGGGATCTTGGTGACGATGTACGGAATTGAGCTTTGCTTACCAGTCACTGGATCCTTGGTTTGGCCCATGAAAGTTCCCAGCACGGGCAGGTCGTGCTTGCTGGCAGACTCGTAACGATGTGTGACGTCATCCAGCTTCGGTTTTCCTAGTTGTCTCCAGACCGGAAGAGAAACAAAATTTCCTGTAGTTGCGGTGTCCAGTTCCATGGTGAACTGTCGGTCCTGGATTGTTATGGGTACATCCAACCTAGGAGTATTTTGGGGAACTTTACCGAGGATCGCGTTGACAAGCTCTGCTTTCGTGACTCTCTTCACGGAAGCCTGGGAATGTCGTTCCCGATTCTGATGTTGCTTTTTTCTACAGACAGCTTCCAAATGTCCTGTGACGTCACAGTATCGGCATTTGGCTTCTTTGTAGGGGCAGTCTGTTGCTTTGTGGGCCTTTCCACATCGGTAGCACTTCCTGTCTGTGGAATTAGACTGCTTGTGACTCTTTCGTGGACCCGTAGTCTTGTTCTGGTGGACCTTGTTGACTGGCATGGTCTTGGAACCGTAGACAGTTTCCTTGGCAACCTTCGCTGCGTCTTCAGTTTCAATTGCGACTTGGACAGCACGTGCGAAATCCAGCTCTGTGTCCTTGATCTTGAATAGAGCCTTTAAGACAGCCTCATTGTTGACAGAACATATGAATCTCTGTCTCAGAGCTTCGTCTTGTGGGTTTTTGATCGGAGGAAAGTCACAGGTAGCGGCGTCTTGGCGTATGCGCGCTGCTAACTCCTGGAGAGTTTCGCCTGGCTTCCGTTTCATGTCACTCCAGAACTTGAAACGTTCTCGCACTATGAAGAGTTTTGGGTCGAACTGTTCTTTCATGAATTTGACAATTTCGTCCATTGTCAAACTGTTGATGTCCTTGGGCGGATTTTGCTGAGTAGCCAGATTTGCCAGTTGTTTGTAGACCGTAGCAGTCTGATTCGTCAAGAAAACTTGAGCCTTGCGCTGCTCCGGCACGGAGTTGGCGACCACAAACGTGCAAAATCTTGACCAGTAGTCAGGCCACAGTTCCGATGTTGCATCAAACGCAACAAAAGATGGGATTGCAGCTGCCTGTGTAGTAATGGGAAAACGTAGATTCGAAGCACTCGGATCGTCGTAGCTTTCCTCCCTGGCAGAAGCTGCGGCACCACTGAACACTTTCATCATCAACTCCATCTGGTGCATGTGTTGCTCCATATCTTCCTTGTGCTGGCGTTGCTGTTGCTCCAACTGCTCCCTTAGAAGCGTTATCAGCTGCTCTGTTTCCGTCATTTTGCAGTAATAAGTCACTCCGAATAAACAAGGGAAGTATCCTGTCGACGACGCCAGTTGTCGTGTTTTTCCTTTCGTCACTCTCAGTCGCAAAGGAGACACAACGATTTGTGTAGGTTCTGTAGATTTATTAACAGCTGGAACAACGGTGACAATATCTCTCAGCACAGTGTAAGAAAGAACAAGTGCAAGACTGGTAAAGAACAACAATACGTGTGCGCAGCCCTACTTATATAGTTAATGGACATACGAGAATATTCGGGAAACATCGACACTAATCTGGTTAGATCTACACAGTTCCATCTGTTCGATGAGCGTCTACGCTTACGTCATGAGTGACTGCGCACTAGATCAAAGTAAGTTCCATAATGTTCTATATCCTTCCATTCGATTCCAGTGGTATCTAGCGATCTCCACAACACAACATATCTGAAAGGCATCTTCCTCCTAGTGAAACCCATCTGGTAAATCACAACTGATCCATTCAAGATTTTACCTGGGACGTAAACCTTTCTTCACTGGGACACATGTACATGAACCAAGAAAAGAGTAAACGCTCGAATGACTCACCTTCGTCATACATGAATCACAAACAAATCAACTGCTGCTCTAGCTCTAGAAACGTTCAAGAAGATGATTATTTCCTTTCAATCTCCCCCACTGTGACTTTGAACAAATTTGACGAGGATCGGCCAGACTTAATTCAGGCCTAGAGCCAGTGAAAAACATCAAACCTTGCAAGTGAGTGAAGTTTCAAAGCTGTAGTATACAAAAAGAACTAATCTTTACCCCAACATGACTTGCTGTGACCTTGAAACTTGACTAAGGTCAACCGAGCTTTCCGGAAAGTCATCAAACCAGGAGTGTACACAGTTTCAGATCTCTAACTTCACTAATATTTGAGAAAGCGTCAACGTTAAGTTGTTTTGCTGTAAACTTGGTTGCGTTGTGTGCAGACTTGGATATGTTGCTGAAATGATTTCTTAACTCAAACTTATGTCAGTATGCCAAATCAGTTTAGCAAATCAATTCCTTTCTGCAAACCTGGTAGGTCTAAGGGGAAGAATATTTTCATCACAAGTGAAAGCCTGGTGAGACCTGGTGTGATTAACATGATCATTTACACAGCAAAGAAGCCATCTCTCTCAGTGATATTTAACTTGTTTTGATGTGAAAGCAATGACAGGAAAAAGACTGATTCTAAACTTATAATCAAAGGTAAAGTACCTACAAGTGTCAAAATAAAAATTGCACAAATTGGCTTCTAGGAAATACAATCAGCTAATTATGTTTAATACAAATGTGCCTGTGATATCCAAAACATGTATATGCCTTGTACTGTAACTGTTGCATAAATGTACTTCTTTTTTCATAAAGCAAGCCATATTGGTTGAAGGGATGTAAAAAAATAAAAATAAAATAAAAACCATCGCAACAATTACAATGTAATGTCTATGAAAATATGGCAGAAGAACATACTTAACATAGTAATAATACCCGTGTGACCTGGAATAATAGGCCGTGAAAGGTGGATGCAGCGCCTAAAGGCAGTCGATCTACTGGCCGATGTGAATGCGTGATATATTGTGTAAAAAATTCCATCTCACACGGCATTAATAGGTAACATGCGCCTTGAGTCGCCTTGTGTGGTGAGATACGTGCGCGATATAAATCCTCGTAAATAAATAAATAAAATAAATAATACGTAAAATAAACAAATATAGCTGCTCAGAAATGTGTTGCTTATCTTGGGTATTCATCCATTCTAGCAGTTTGCAAAAAATAGATTGTCCTTTATAATATACAGTTGTACATGTAGCACAAAACAATCTGCGATTACTGTTGCAGAGTAAGAAACAACAAACATCATGCAAGTCTCAAGTTCTGGTACGTGAGGAAGCCAAACTCTGCAGTTTTATATTACAGCTACCTTACATCCACTCAGGGCGGTATTTGGGGTAGTTTTACAAACCGGACTTTTAAAGGAAATGCTTAAATGTCAATATTGTGCAGTGCCAGTCAGAAGTGTTCTTTTTTCTCACTGCAAAGATCATATAAACACACAACCCTAATCTTTATGTAAGCTAGTGTTGATTAATAAGCCAATGCACACAAGCAATAAGCAGAAACGTAACAGCAACACCATCACTTACAATTATGTAAACGCCTGATCAGACACGTGGTGGTGAACACATTTACACAGGAAGGAAGGCACTTTCAAAAGTAAAGTCTACATGATCGAGGAAAGTCAAATGAAATAGCATTGGTGATATGGAAACAATCTGGAGCACAAAAATATAAAGGAAATGCCAAAAATCAAGATTCTTTCTGAAATGTGTTCCCAACCCACTTCTAGCACACTGTGATGACATTAAAATCTAAATAAAATAAAAGAGATGATAGAAGTGCGGTGAAGAATGCTACGCACGTGAGAGTCACTGGCAATAATCCTCCATCTCTTCAAGTCTGCCTGTAACACTCACTTCTTCATTGCAATTATTGTTTCATGAAACCAAGCATTTCTTTGTTCTGTATCTCCCTTGCACCGTCTGTAATTCTACCGTCTGTAATTCAAAAAGTGTCGTTATATTAATTAATTGTTTTTGTCTTGCAAGTTGGCATGCTGTGTTGCCCGCATTATCTCTAACACCAGTGTTGACTCCCCAGGACAACAGCAGTCTGACTACAGACTCGTGGTTCTCACTGCAAGCTACGTGCAGTGGTGTCAGGCCTCGTTTGGATGCGATATCACAGTCAGCTCCTTTCTCCAGCAACAGCTTGACAGTGTCGAACTTTCCCTGCTGGCATGCCATAAACAGAGCAGTTTGTCCAGCTGTGTCTATTATGTTAATATCAACACCACTATTTATCAGCACCAGCGCCATATCAGCGTGTCCATTGTAAGAAGCAGCATGGAGAGGTGTTCTGCCGTCCCCCATTGCAATGTGTGGGTCAGCACCTTTTTCCAGCAACATCTTGACAGTGTCCACCTTTCCCTGCCAGCATGCTTTGTACAGAGCAGTTTCCCCAACTGTGTCTGTTGTATTAATGTCAACACCACTGTTGATCAGTATCAGTGCTGTGTCAGTATGTCCATTTAGACATGTTATGTGTAAGGGTGTGATACCGTCTTTTTTTGCAATGTGTAGATCAGCTCCTTTCTCTAGCAACATCTTGACAGTGTCCACCTTTCCCTGCCAGCATGCTTTAAACAGAGCAGTTTCCCCTACTGTGTCTGTTGTATTAATGTCAGCACCACTGTTGATCAGTATCAGTGCTGTGTCAGTATGTCCATTTAGACATGTTATGTGTAAGGGTGTGATACCGTATTTGTTTGCAATGTGTAGATCAGCTCCTTTCTCCAGCAACATCTTGACAGTGTCCACCTTTCTCTGCCAGCATGCTTTGTACAGAGCCGATTGCCCAGCTGTGTCTGTTGTATTAATGTCAGCACCACTGTTGATCAGTATCAGTGCTGTGTCAGTATGTCCGTTGTAACATGCTGTGTGTAAGGGTGTGATACCGTGTTTGTTTGCAATGTGTAGGTCGGCGCCTTTCTCGAGCAACATCTTGACAGTGTCCACCTTTCCCTGCCAGCATGCTCTAAACAGAGCAGTTTGCCCAGCTGTGTCTGTTGTATCAATGTCAGCACCACCGTTGATCAGTATCAGTGCTGTGCCCGTTTGTCCATTGTGACAAGCAGTGTGTAAGGGGGTGATACCGTATTTGTTTGCAATCTGTGGGTCAGCTCCTTTCTCCAGCAACATCTTGACAGTGTCCACCTTTCCCTGCCAGCATGCTTTGTACAGAGCAGTTTCCCCAACTGTGTCTGTTGTATTAATGTCAACACCACTGTTGATCAGTATCAGTGCTGTGTCAGTATGTCCATTTAGACATGTTATGTGTAAGGGTGTGATACCGTCTTTTTTTGCAATGTGTAGATCAGCTCCTTTCTCTAGCAACATCTTGACAGTGTCCACCTTTCCCTGCCAGCATGCTTTAAACAGAGCAGTTTCCCCTACTGTGTCTGTTGTATTAATGTCAGCACCACTGTTGATCAGTATCAGTGCTGTGTCAGTATGTCCATATTGACATGTTATGTGTAAGGGTGTGATACCTTCTTTGTTTGCAATGTGTAGATCAGCTCCTTTCTCTAGCAACATCTTGACAGTGTCCACCTTTCCCTGCCAGCATGCTTTGAACAGAGCAGTTTCCCCTATTGTGTCTGTTATATTAATGTCAACACCACTGTTGATCAGTATCAGTGCTGTGTCAGTATGTCCATTTAGACATGTTTTGTGTAAGGGTGTGATACCGTCTTTGTTTGCAATATGTAGATCAGCTCCTTTCTCTAGCAACATCTTGACAGTGTCCACCTTTCCCTGCCAGCATGCTTTGTACAGAGCAGTTTTCCTTACTGTGTCTGTTGTATTAATGTCAGCACCACTGTTGATCAGTATCAGTGCTGTGTCAGTATGTCCATATTGACATGTTATGTGTAAGGGTGTGATACCGTCTTCGTTTGCAATGTGTAGATCAGCTCCGTTTTCAAGCAACATCTTGACAGTGTCCACCTTTCCCTGCCGGCATGATTTGTACAGAGCAGTTTTTCCTACTGTGTGTGTTGCATTAATGTCAGCACCACTGTTGATCAGTATCAGTGCTGTGTCAGTATGTCCATTCCAACATGCAATGTGTAAGGGCGTGAAACCGTGTTTGTTTGCAATGTGTAGATCGGCGCCTTTCTCCAGCAACATCTTGACAGTGTTTGCTTTGCCCTTCCAACATGCTTTTAACAGTGCAGTTTCCCCAGCTTTGTCTGTTGAATCAATGTCAGTACCACTGTCGATCAGTACCAGTGATGTGTCAGTATGTCCGTATTGACATGTTATGTGTAAGGGTGTGATACCGTCTTCGTTTGCAATGTGTACATCAGCTCCTTTCTCTAGCAACATCTTGACAGTGTCCACCTTTCCCTGCCAGCATGCTCTAAACAGAGCAGTTTGCCCAGCTGTGTCTGTTGTATCAATGTCAGCACCACCGTTGATCAGTATCAGTGCTGTGCCCGTTTGTCCATTGTGACAAGCAGTGTGTAAGGGGGTGATACCGTCTTTGTTTGCAATGTGTAGATCAGCTCCTTTCTCTAGCAACATCTTGACAGAGTCCACCTTTCCCTGCCCGCATGCTTTGTACAGAGCAGTTTCCCCTACTGTGTCTGTTGTATTAATGTCAGCACCACTGTTGATCAGTATCAGTGCTGTGTCAGTATGTCCATTTAGACATGTTATGTGTAAGGGTGTGATACCGTCTTTTTTTGCAATGTGTAGATCAGCTCCTTTCTCTAGCAACATCTTGACAGAGTCCACCTTTCCCTGCCCGCATGCTTTGTACAGAGCAGTTTCCCCTACTGTGTCTGTTGTATTAATGTCAGCACCACTGTTGATCAGTATCAGTGCTGTGTCAGTATGTCCATTTAGACATGTTATGTGTAAGGGTGTGATACCGTCTTTTTTTGCAATGTGTAGATCAGCTCCTTTCTCTAGCAACATCTTGACAGTGTCCACCTTTCCCTGCCAGCATGCTTTAAACAGAGCAGTTTCCCCTACTGTGTCTGATGTATTAATGTTAGCACCACTGTTGATCAGTATCAGTGCTGTGTCAGTATGTCCATTTAGACATGTTTTGTGTAAGGGTGTGATACCGTTTTTGTTTGCAATGTGTAGATCAGCTCCTTTCTCTAGCAACATCTTGACAGTGTCCACCTTTCCCTGCCAGCATGCTTTGTACAGAGCGGTTTTCCTTACTGTGTCTGTTGTATTAATGTCAGCACCACTGTTGATCAGTATCAGTGCTGTGTCAGTATGTCCATATTGACATGTTATGTGTAAGGGTGTGATACCGTCTTCGTTTGCAATGTGTAGATCAGCTCCTTTTTCCAGCAACATCTTGACAGTGTCCACCTGTCCCCAACAACATGCTTTCAACAGAGCTGTTTCCCCAGCTTTGTCTGTTGTATCAATGTCAGCACCACTGTTAATCAGTATCAGCGCTGTGTCAGTGTGTCCATTGTGACAAGCAGTGTGTAAGGGGGTGATGCCGTGTTTGTTTGCAATGTGTGGGTCAGCTCCTTTTTCCAGCAACTTCTTGGCAGTGTCCACCTGTCCCCAACAACAAGCTTTCAACAGAGCGATTTCCCCAGCTTTGTCTGTTGTATCAATGTCAGCACCACTGTTGATCAGTATCAGTACTATGTCAGTCTGTCCATTGTGACAAGCCATGTGTAGAGGCGTGATACCGTGTTTGTTTGCAATGTGTGAGTCGGCTCCTTTCTCCAGCAAAATATTGACAGTGTCAACCTTTCCCTGCCAGCAAGCTTTGTACAGAGCAGTTTCCCCTATTGTGTCTGTTATATTAATGTCAACACCACTGTTGATCAGTATCAGTGCTGTGTCAGTATGTCCATTTAGAAATGTCTTGTGTAAGGGTGTGATATCGTCTTTGTTTGCAATGTGTGGGTCAGCACCTTTCTCCAACAACATCTTGACAGTGTCCACGTTACACTGACTACATGCTTTGTGCAGAGCGGTCTCTCCATACACGTCTCTCTTATCAACATCTACACCCTTGATGATCAACATCTTCACCAAGTCGTTGTTTCCACACAAAGACACAATCTGCAAAGGAGTGATATCTTCAAACTTTGCAAGTTCCATGTCAGCCATTTTGTTCAACAATGTTTCCACAGTGTGAATGCGTCCCTGTAGACATGCTAATAGCAAATCATTTTCTTCATTTGAATCTGGTCGTTGGGAGTCACGATGTGTATTTACCAAATGAGACGCTACATCTGTACGTTTGTTGTTGAATGCTTCATGCAATGGTAGTCGCCCGTGATTGTCTCTGATCAATGGATCAGCTCCTTTCCCCAGCAACATCTTGACAGTGTCCACCTTTCCCCATTGGCATGCGTGGAAGAAAGGTGTTCGTCCGTAAGAATCTCTCTTATTAGCATCAGTTCGTTTGTCGAGCAACATCAATGCAACATCAACGTTTCCATTTCGTGAACAGGCACAGTGGAGTGGGAAGAGGTTGTCTTTAGCCTCAGCCTCAACATCAGCACCAACATTCAGAAGCAAAGATACTATTTTGACGTGACCCATCCAACAGGCCCAGTGCAATGCACGGTGCTTTTCACCAGTCTCTGCCTCAACATCAACACCGGCATCCACAAGTAAAGAGACAACACGGTTTCGTGGCCCATTAAACACGCATGGTGTAAAGGACGAAACTTCTCGGTGTCCTCTGCTTCGGCACTGGCTCCTGCCTGCAACAGGGTTGCCACTACCGCTTCGTAGCCTTTCATACAAGACAACTGCAGTGCTGTAAAGTATTCTGGTTGCCGCTGCTCATTAGCACCAAAAATATCTGACAGCATCTTCCGTGAGCTCTCTCTTTCTTCATGCTTTAATATCGAATGAAAGAAATTAAACTTAGCCGGTGTGTCCACGGCTGCCCCCTCATCAATCAGAAATTCGAGCATTTCATTGTTTCCTTCTTCGCAGGCTGTGTGCAGTGCAGTCTTTTCAAGCTTGTCTTTAGCCTCTATTTTGGCTCCTTGCCGAATCAAGGCCGTTGCTACTTCTACATAACCATGAAAGCATGCAATGTGCAAAGGTGTTTTTCCGTCATTCTCTGACGCAGTAGGATCAGCACCACTTTCCAAAAGAATATTCACAGAGCAAAGTTGCTTGGATATGCATGCAGTATGCAGTGGAGTATCACCGTTTGAGGTCGGTTGATTAACTGCAGCTTTGTTGTCAATTAGCAATTGAAGAATATCAAGGTGACCTTTACTTGCAGCAAAGTGAACTGCTGTCCAACCACTCTTCTCTGCAATGTCGACGTCTGCCTTTTTCTTCAGAAGAAGGCGTACAACTTCAACCCGTCCCATCGAACAGGCATAATGCAGCGCTGTATACAAACACGCATCCTTTGCATTGATGTCTGCTATCCAGTCTAGTAATAACTCAACCACCTGCAAGTTACCACTCTTGCTGGCAACATGAAGAGGAAGATTTCCGTAAAGGTCCTCAGACATGGCGCTTACGCCACGCTGGAGTAATTGACGTAGATGGTGTACATCACCTCCCTGAACTGCGTTCATTAATTCCCCAGTCAATGCTTCGGCATCCTGATTAGACAATGGCGTTGAAATGAAAAATATGTCATCTTTGAAAATGTCCTTCAGGGAAACATTAATGTCAACGCTCTCGGCAAAGTCTCGACAGCATTTGGGAAACATGTGTTTGCTTGTGTCCACGTCAAGAATGTCACGCACAACGGATGATGTAAGTGTTTTCCCAGCTTCCTTTGTGTGTTTGTGGAGCAGTTCCTTCTTCTCGGAGTCTGTCGGTGTTTTTGACTTTTCTATTTCTAGTATGGGTAAGTTTGAAACTATATGCTTAGAGTTACATTTTGCTTTGAGACCAGCAATGACTGTGTCACGAATCGTAATGACGGCAATACATTTTTTCTGCTTACAAAATTCTCTTAATACTGCAACTGCACGTGACCATTTCTTATACCGTTTATACAGGAACTCTTCATCCCCAAAAATGTCCTCCAACAGGATTACCTGCCTGCGGTCCCCTCCCACGTGCTGTCTGAACTCCTCGTAGCGGTGAAGAACGAGGGGCGTCCTGTCCTGCTGCTGGTAGTGACGCAGTAAGGCCGTGGCGATGGATGTTTTACCGCTGCTGGCAGGTCCGGTGATGAAGAGAAGTCCGCTGTCTTCCAGTAACTGTAAGGCGTCCCTGTAGGCTGGGGTAGATGTGAACAGGCTGGCTTCACAGTTGATCTCCACTTTACTCTGGTCTGAACAACAACAACACTAACTTGTAAAGCATCAATAAAAACGAAAGCTTTTCGCATTTTAGAAGAACAAGTGTTTTAAGATGATGATGATGATGATGATGATGATGATGATGATGATGATGATGATGATGATGATGATGACGATGATGATCATTAGCATCAGCAGCATCATCATCAGCAGCAGCAATTTGCATTGTTGCCTTTTTCTTATGTCAACATTGATATTCTTTGAACAAAAGTCAATAGATTGATACCAGTTGAAAGATATCATATGCATAACATGGGTTTTTTCTCATGCAATGAAGAAAATGGCAAGAATCACCTTATTATTTCTGTTTTACATCCTTTCGCTCAAGTAAAAGGTCTTCTGAAATGTCTGCAGGAAGGCATGATCAGAACATAAACATCGCCTTCACCAATTACAAAAAGCAGAAGCTAGCCCAAAGTCTATTGATTACTTTTGTTGAAGCAATTAAAGCATCTTTTGAGCGTTGGTTTAACGCTCTTTATTACAATTTAAAGGCACCATGTGACACATGTGAACACTCCGAACGTAAACAAGTCATACTACGAATTCTATAAGAAAAATATCAGTTTGACTTTTTCTTAGGAATAACATTTGTTTTATATACAAATTTTTAATAAAACATTTTACCATGTAAAAGTATAGAAAAAAGCCAGTGTTCACAATTTCCCCCCAACCCCTTCTTTCCAAATGAACTCGATCCCAAATGAGTACCCGAAGACTGTGATGTGTTGTGTGTGTTGAGGACATGACACCTTAAAATTATGTGACGATTCAAAAGTCAAACATCAGATAAGAAATCGATGTTCTAATTTTGCTGGCTGGTCTCACTCTGCTGAGTGTTATGACGCCCAATTCTACTGATAAGTCAACTTGCAATCAATCAGCCATACACACAAACGGAAATCACCTTTAATCTGATTGTATCCAGTGACATTATCCATTGTGTAGTTGATGCGATTGTCCACAATGCCGCCGTACATCCTGTCATCACGAATCTCATAGTTTTCCATACTGCCTGCGGGGAAATCTGTTATAGCAATACACAAAACACGTTTATCCAAAAGATGTTTATGTTAGGAAACGCTGCCGTTGCTGAGCAAAACGTTTGTTGCTTAGTGTCTGTAGGAAGCTACAAGGTAAACATAGAGAAAGAAAAACACAATTCTTGACTTTGATGGGCTTTTTCTGCTCGTTAACACACATTCTTCTACTCATCACAGCATGCCCCATTATTGAGTTTAAAACACCAATTACATTTGTTTTGAATAAAACTCACAAGTTTACAATAGGAATTTAGAGACCTGTATCAATTAGGTATATCATACTTAGTTTGGCTTTTGCAAAAATAAGGAATTACACATTTAATTGAATCAGTCAGACAGACGGAGACATAGAGAGACATACAGAGGGCAAACAAAAACCTGAGAAAGAAACCCCTTTAAAAGTGTATGTTTGAAATCAAAGGTCGCAAGGTAAAGCCATAATTTATCACCTTTCAGTATGACGTCATGAGCGTGTTCCACACTTGAAATGACGTGCTTTTGTCATCTAATCGGCTGCACGGAGCTTGTATATATTTATAATTTCCATTCAACGATCCGAATTTGTTAAGTTTGAGCATATTTTCAACGTCAAACACGGTGAAACTATATATTTTTGGAATCAGAAAATAACAAGGAATGGACAGGAGTTGATTTTAAGTGTCTTTTTCTATAAATAAAGATAGTGGTTATTTATCGGTTTTCTTAATTGTTCAGCATAATTTTCAATAGAATACAACCAAACTTTATAGTTTTAGATACAGGGCGCAATAGGGAATACACCAATATGACTTTTCTGTTTCAAATATTAGTTTTTACAAAATTGAAAAAATTACATATTTTGAACGAACATTTCAATAACAAATATTTAAGGTACCAAGCTGAAAATGCAATCCCATAATCCGGCCTAGATCTAAGATTGTGTGATAAGAATTTCGATCAAATTGATGAAAAACTGTAACTGTGAAAGTTCTGCCTCAACTTTTTGGCAAACGGGAAAATATGACGTCATTAAACTGTCCTATCAATAAAAGAAGAAACCCTCCATGAGAAAATCCCCTCAAAAATATCCATATAAAATGTCATAAAGATCCACTCAGTAGTGTTTGAGATATGATCTGCATGCAGTGTGAAAAAAAATTGTCTAAACAATCTCACGCCCATAACGCTGTGACTGGAAACTCATTTGGTCGTGTTCTGCCGATACTATAATGTTTTTCTTTCGTAAAACACACTGTAATAGTAGCCCTTCCCAATGTTTATGCTAAAAATGACTGGTCTGTGTTGTCAATGGTTTTGCAACAGTGTGAGAACAAAAAGTCTAAAAAATCTCACTCCCATAACGCTGTGACACCAAACTCATTTGGTCGTGTTCTGCCGATACTATAATGTTTTTCTTTCTTAAAACACACTATAAAAGTACCCCTTCCTAATCGCAATGCTAAAAATGACTGGTCTGTGTTGTCAATGATTTTCTGCGAGAATGCGATCAATCTCTTTGTCGCAAAGACCGTGTGACACGAAAGTTCTTAGAAGAAGAAAAATCTACTGAGTGCAATTACGTTTCAGAAAATAGTTGATTAAAACAATTTATCACTCAGACACAGAAAGGAACACTATAACTTTATTACTGAGGCCTCATTTGCTTTCCTTTGTGATGTGTAACCGTGTGCCGAAAAACTACGATCACCTCGCGAAGCGAAGTGCAATCAAACAGGATTGAAAATGTTAGGGCTAATTTCTTAGCCCTATAAAAACTGTTATGCAAACCCGAAGGTTTCCATGAACATACAGACAATCGGAAACCACCAGCCCCATCACAAACAGAATCTTAAAATCCACGGGTGTTGACTTTAAAGGCCAACAACTCGGGTGCAGAGTCTGCTGTGAAAGGAGCGGTAGCCTCCCCTGTCACAATCGCCCCCGTTTGAAATGAACTTCGTCCCGAAGTTCCGAACCGGGGGACCACTGTCCATCCCATGTTCGCAGAATGGGAACAGCACGAACATGCTCAGTGGTCATATTATGCCATTACCTGAACATGTCATGCCGAGTCCCATCCCTGCTCGCAAGCGCCAGATGTAACCGTGTGCCGAAACACGACGACCACCTCGGGAAGCGAAGTGCAATCAAACAGGTTTGAAAATGTTAGGGCTAATGTTAGGGCTAATTTCTTAGCCCAATAAAAACTGTTATGCAAACCCGAAGGTTTCCATGAACATACAGACAATCGGAAACCACCAGCCCCATCACAAACAGAATCTTAAAATCCACGGGTGTTGACTTTAAAGGCCAACAACTCGGGAGCAGAGTCTGCTGTGAAAGGAGCGGTAGCCTCCCCTGTCACAGATGTATGAAAGTACTGGCCTTGGTTGAAGAAAGTGACCTGTCGGTGTGCAACAAATTGGTCGCCATTTTCCGCCGTGTTTTGTGAATAAAACGTGTTTACTACCAACACATACAAAACGATGCTGTTGGTTTTTTTTTACATTTAGTCAAGTTTTGACTAAATGTTTTAACGTAGAGGGGGAATCGAGACGGTGTGTGTGCGTGCGTGCGTGTGTGTGTGTGTGTGTCTGTGTGTGTGTGTAGAGCGATTCAGACTAAACTACTGGACCGATCTTTATGAAATTTGACATGAGAGTTCCTGGGTATGAAATCTCCAGACGTTTTTTTCATTTTTTTGATAAATGTCTTTTATGACGTCATATCCGGCTTTTCGTGAAAGTTGAGGCGGCACTGTCACGCTCTCATTTTTCAACCAAATTGGTTGAAATTTTGGTCAAGTAATCTTCGACGAAGCCCGGACTTCGGTATTGCATTTCAGCTTGGTGGCTTAAAAATTAATTAATGACTTTGGTCATTAAACATCTGAAAACTGTTAAAAAAAATTGTTATAAAACGATCCAAATTTACGTTCATCTTATTCCCCATCATTTTCTGATTCCAAAAACATATACATATGTTATATTTGGATTAAAAACAAGCTCTGAAAATTAAATATATAAATATTATTATCAAAATTAAATTTTCGAAATCAATTTAAAAACACTTTCATCTTATTCCTTGTCGGTTACTGATTCCAAAAACATATAGATATGATATGTTTGGATTAAAAACACGCTCAGAAAGTTAAAACGAAGAGAGGTACAGAAAAGCGTGCTATCCTTCTCAGGGCAACGAATACCCCGCTCTTCTTGTCAATTCCACGGGCACTGCCTTTGCCACGGGCGGTGGAGTGACGATGCTACGAGTATACGGTCTTGCTGCGTTGCGTTGCGTTCAGTTTCATTCTGTGAGTTCGACAGCTACTTGACTAAATGTTCTATTTTCGCCTTACGCGACTTTTTTTTATTTCCTTATTGTTTGTTTCATGCTGAGCAGTTTAGTATGCTTTGTTTTCTTCTCAATTCAATGGATGGCTATAAAATAAGCATTTAAATGTGAAGGTGATAATATTACCCATGATCTGAGACGTTCACACACACACACACACACACACACACACACACACACACACACACACACACACACAAATCAGCCCAACATTGCTTTTTTGTGATAGCTCAGCTTAGCAAAGGAGCCGTCTTTCGGTCGCTCGGGAGACCAAACAAGTCCGTGCAGAACCACCAACCTGGCGACAAAAGAAGAGCACAGTTTACTAACCTGGCCCCGGAGGTAACTCAGTCTCTTCCAGTCGTGTTTTGATGTGCTGCTGGCCAACGTCTGGAAGACACAGCACTTCTAGCAGAACCTCGTAGCCTCTGTCACCAGGTTTGGCCATGAGGATCTCCAAGAATGTGATAGCCCTGTCAGGTCGTGAAGGTACTGCCTTGATCCTTTCTCTGTCAGACATTTTCAGCACATTGTGCTGGAAGCAGTGTTCCACGACTTGGTCAACTTCCAGATGTTCTTCCAAGAAGGTCCAGTTAAGCCGGAGCCTTTGCTTGTATTCTGCCTCCATTTTGGAAATTGCTGGTTGTTGCGCGGTATGATGATAAGGTGTTATTGGAGTTGTGATGTTTGGGGGGTGGGGGTAGGGGGTGGGGGTAGGGGGTGGGGGGGGATGGGGAGGTTCAGAGCCTGAAGCTGGGTGTGAGAGTATCTGATCAGACCTTAAAAGTGAGCTACTATGATTGTGTGTTCAGAGTAGATACTATCTGAGGACTGGGACAATGTCATGATTTCCCGTTCACTACATGTTCAACATTATCCTACATCATCAGTTTAGCACGATCATCACGGGAGTCTTTCCACACAACATGGATTACCGTGACGTCTGCGCACTTTATCATAAGGCAGCATGGGTCCGAGAATGTTCGTAGTGTCTGCTCCATCAGCAAAACGTTGACACCTAAACCACAGAAACTAGAGTCGTTTTGAAAGTCACACACTCGTGCTTTTTACGTTTTGACAGCATGTTTCTACTCCGAGTATCGACGTTTATTTTATGTCTTGTAGTTCTGTTATGGCTTCAACTTTCGAGATGACTTTAAACACGTGAATCAGCAACTGGTTCTGTCCACAGCGTTTACATATATCCTCGATGTAGGTTCCTGCACTGAAAAAAGTAAATGTTCAAATCAAACAGGTTAATCCAGAGGGCTCACACCCACACACACACACACACACACACACACACACACACACACACACACACACACACACAGAAAGAGGCTAAGCTTTAACGCCCGCATGCTCTCGACAAATCATCACGCGAATACACCCGTGAAAACACATGGACCTGAAAGAGACACTCGTGGCACCAACACTAACATGGACTGGGTGGCCGAGTGGTAACGCACTTGCGCTCGGAATCGAGAGGTTGCGTGTTCGACTCTGGGTCAGGCCGCTATTTTCTCCCCCCTTTCCTAACCTAGGTGGTGGGTTCAAGTGCTAGTCTTTCGGATGAGACGAAAAACCGAGGTCCCTTCGTGTACACTATATTGGGTGTGCACGTTAAAGATCCCACGATTGACAAAAGGGTCTTTCCTGGCAAAATTGTATAGGCATAGATAAAAATGTCCATCAAATACCCGTTTGACTTGGAATAAAGGCCGTGAAAGGTGAATGCTCGCCTAATAGGCTACTGAGCTTTACTGGCCGATGTGAATGCGTTATATATTGTGTGTAAAAAATGTCTGTTTGTCTGTCTGTCTGTAAAAAATTCCATTTCAAACGGCAGAAATTAATATGTAAGCGCCTAGGGCTATATCTAGATTAGGCGCAAAAAAAATGATCACAATAATAATAATAATAAGTCTCAACTCGCCTCATACGCTGTACAACTGAGTTTGGATTGATTTGTGTAATTACCACACGCCAGGAATACCTTGAAATAAGCGAGGGAACTCTTAAAATGCCGACCAGGCCTACAGTAAACCTTCAGTTTCTGATCACTGACACCGCCAGGCTTTTACATACAGGACAAACACCCTTTTGTTTGAACACTTACCGCTAGGGAACACACTAGGTGCTCTCCATAGATAGCGAGCGAAAAGAATATATTTCGAGTGGCCGTATAGGTAGCAATCCGAAGCTTCGTTATCGCACTGGATCTATTTTTAAAATCTAAAGAATAAAATTACAGCTCGTGAGACAAACATTGTTAAAACACAAAAGAATTTCCTTATCATCCAGACGAAGTCAGTACAATTCCAAAATTTCTAAGTTTGAAAGTAGGGAGTTCGGATGTAGGTCAAGCGAGGTGGGTGAATGAGTTGACAGGTACGTGAAAGATGCAGCTCTTTTCATTTGATGACGGGGAAGTACAAAATTGTCGCACCCCAACAAAAGCAGTAATTCCTGTGTCATTTCATTCAACCTTTCTATGCCATTTGAGACTATATGGCAAGCCAGCTGAGCAAAACAACCTGATCTGGGTAGATGATTTTGGGGGTACCCTTATTTGAGTTTGCGACTGACACCTAGCTGTATCAGTCAGCTGGAATGACATAACAAACGAAATACACAAGCCAGCTAAACAAAACAGGTTAAAAACCAAAAACAAAACCTGTTCCTGTTCAGACTACCGACAACTATACAACTTTCACCTATTTGAGATGCTAGCTAGCCGACTAAGATTTCGAACATTATGTTGATACTGTTTGTTGCTGTGCCTGGTAGAAGTTGAATATTGCGGTAGCTAACGGCATGAAAACGTAGTGCCGCGACAGAGCTTCTATCACATCACATGAGCTGCATCTGACCGGTACCCTTGCAACATGTTCTTTAAAAACCAACCGCCACTCGGTTTGCGTCACTATCAGTCATTTGTTGTATTTTAAAATCATAGGTACGCACTAACATGCTATTGCAGATCTAGAATTGTTTTGAAACCGAAAGAAGGTCACACGTGCCCATGGTCTATCAAACAAACACATCATCTTAGATTTAAATCCATAACATGTGACTGACGGTTGCGGGTGTAACGTCTGAAGTATATTAGCCAGAATTGTAATTTTGTGCAATTTTGCAATTTTGCCATTCTGTCTTTTGAAATAAAGACCATCAAGACAGCTTAACTGTGAATAGAATGGCAAACAGTCATTGATATGGATTCAACGGTTCAAAATTTACGTCGCATTGAACATGCCACAAAAAATTGTTTGTAACGATATTGTTAAAATTGCCTATTTTACCTATATTGACGCGGTATTGAAGTTATGTTGAGGCAGTTATACCTCATGAACAAATTAATAAGCTCAAAATATATGTACAGTAAAATAAGTGAAACTCTTTGGCAGATCTTTGTTGTTTAAACGTTTGTGTACCCGAATGCCAATTATGACGGATGGCAAAAGTGCCAAAATCATCAAACACATCAGAAAAAAGAAAAAACTCCCATTGATTTATGTTTTTTATATAAAGAACATTTCTTTTCTGACTTTATTTTATACTCTTTAATTCTAAATCTTGAGGCGTTAAATTCCTTAAGGGTATTCATTGATCAAATACTTTGACTGCCGGTACCTTTACTTAGAATAAAGTTTGTAAATGTAAAAGGAAAAAGAAAAAAAGGTTAAGGTATTCGTAGGGGAGAGAGATGTTGGAGATCTCAATTTTTCTGGGGCCAGCTTTATGAGAGCGGTGCCCATCTCCTCTACCTCGGTGCCTTTGTCTGTAAATGTGCTCTCCAGCAAAAGATAGCACACAGAATGTTCCTCTTGCTGCCAAATTTTCATTTAAGAAACAACCAGCAAACAAAGATAATTAACTCCACGTGTTTTCGGCACAAACCTCACTAGTGATAGGTCCCTCCATTGTTTGTCTGCAATTTTGCAAGAAAAGGTAACTCTTCCACAGCCCATACAAACCCGACGGAGTTATTTCCGAAAATATCGTAATACGTACATTTCAATTTACTATAAAATGTGTACTGCCAAAAGGGAGAGTGAAATTTGTTGCCAAAATACCTGTTTCTTGCCTGTGTTCCGTCATTCATAACGGATTTATTGGATACATTTTTCATTTTTCTGTTTCCCCATCGTTGTAAATTTTGAAAGGTTAATTTGAAAAAATTCTATTTTGTGTGCCGAAGATTGCAAAATGTACATGCAAACCGCCGTGACGCAGTTCCCATGCGCAGATTACTAAAAGTTACGTGCAATCCGCGGAAAAATAGTCTCCGTCAACCGTATTCAAAGCAAAACTCTATTGCCTTTAATATAACACCTGTGACACAAAATGTAAAAGAGTACCTGGCAGTTATTTCCCTCAGTAATCATTCAAAGTAAGGTTGAGTAGAAAAGTTGTTGAGTTGATAAACTACTCAGAACTCTTAAACAGTCTCAACTTCATTAATTTGTGAGTGTTTCCTGGTAAACGTAGTGTTAACGGGCTGAGAATCTTAAACAAAGGAGGCAGAGCCCTGTTTTCAGATCAAAGAAACAAAGGGAAGTAACACACGACATGTACATTCGAGTAAGTTAGAGTTATGCGGAACCAATCTCATCGTACATGAGAGAATAACAAGCATGAAAATGAACATGCAACTTTCCTCCCCCAAAATGTATGAGGATGAAAGTCCCTTGTTCATTTCAATGCTTCTTCATGGATTTATGTTTGTGTGTGTGTATGTGTGTGTGTGTGTGTGTGTGTGTGTGTGTGTGTGTGTGTGTGTGTGTGTGTGTGTGTGTGTGTGTGTGTGTGTGTGTGTGTGTTGAAAGCTTGTAGACGAGCCATCAAAAAATACTAATTGTTACGCTCACATTTAGTTTTTTTCAATGGACTTGAATACCCTTCATTTGGGCAATGTGTGAAGAGTTGTCATAAATCAGAAATTCTTTATTATAACTCCTGGCACTTAAGCTTGATGTTTTTCATTTATTTTTTCTTTCGCATACGATGTCTGTGTGTAGCTGGCACACTTTTCGGATCAAAGATTTCTGTTGTAGTATACGTGATGGCTGCCAAAATAAGGGTACCCCGAAAATCAGGTACCGATTACAAAATCGACAAAAATGTATAATAGGCGCGACTTGGCAACCTGTTAATTTATCTATCGAGAACAGGTTTTGCTATCTTACGTATCTCTTCAGTTCTGTCATTTCTACTGATGTAGGTGTGCCGCGCACAAGCAGTAGAAAACGAGAATTTTTTGCGTTAATTCACAGGGTACCATGACAAAAAGCTTAGTATTTCAGCGATGACTGAATGGATTGCTTCGAAACTCTCAGGATCTCATGCCTCTATACGAGACGTACTTCCGGTAAAGTGGTTGCAATTGAGAACCTTTTTTCTCTCCAGAAATCCTTGATTCTAGATACATTCCAAAGAGCCAAAACAAGCACCTTTGATGGAATAGAAAATTGTTGTGCGATAAAATGACCATGGTCTTTTTCTATTTGAGGCAACCTCATTTAGCATTTTTTTGTGTTTTTGCCAAGTTAACCTTCTTTCACATATGAATATTTTAAAAATTAGACTGCGCACATTTTGGTCTACAATTTCCTACATTTTGTTTTGTAGGATTTTTCACCAAAGAACTAAAGCAAGCGCAAAATCATGGTAAGAAAGTTTTGCGCGCATCGGCATGCGTATGCTCCAATGCCAACCGGAGTCTCATTCTGTTTCTTTGAAAGATTCTAGATTTTGAAAATGTACAAGTAGATTGATTCAAGTTGTGAATAATAAATAAACACAATTGAAAAGGAAAGGAGAAAGAACTGAATGAAATAAGCATAACTAGATTATTTCATCTAGGTTCCAGGTTTATATACTAAATGAACAGTAAGTGCGGAGAAATGGACTGAGTGAGTACTAACCTGACACACAAAACGTCAATCTTCTATCCTTTAAGAATGTCTTAGTGGTTAGGCTGCCGTCAAATCCACAGCTGTCCGCAGTGTGGTCTCTTCCAGAGGTACCCGATTGATGTTTACCTTTGCCAATGGCAACAGACATGTGCAGAGCGCCCTTCGTGACTAACATTTAATGACAGTTCTACTCATGCACTGAGATCAAGCCACAACCTTCATTGCACAGGAGGTCTACTACTTTCCACGGGCTCGTATGCAAAGAAATCTTTAACATCAAACGCATGAATACTCCCCTTCGTATTATTACCACAGATCAGAATTTGAAAAGGTTCTCTTGTAACTCCCAAAAATAGTGACGCTCAGGTGGGTTTTTTTTACAACTCATACAAGTTTGTTATGTACACAGTGCCGGTGGTGTGTTAGATTTTTAAATGCAGCGGGCACATTCTTTTACTTACCTCAACTTTTAGAAAAACACAAACATGACATCATCAAAACGCGCTATCATAGATCGGAGAAAAACGGCACACGAAAATGTCCCACAGAATGTCCATGTTAATGTTCACAATGATCCATAGAGTAGTTTTTGAGATATGCTTTCCACACACACACACAGACACACACACACATACACACATACACCCACACCCACCCACACACACACACACACACACACACACACACTCACACACACATACACAACACACACTCACACACACACACACACACACACACACACATTCACACACTCGCACACCTCCCCTCCGCCCTCGTTAAGTCAGTCCATTATTGACTGAATCATGGTAAATGGAGCGAGGGCACACGAACAACGAGCACTGTCGTTACAGACCCTACGGTAAGCGATACCCCCTAATCCCCAGTGTCGCGCCGACACCCCCCCCCCCTCTTTTCCACTTCGTACAGTAAATAAAAGAATACATACCCCTAGCTGAGCTGTCGTGGCTCGGAGAAGTTGTAAAGGAAGACCGCATCCGGTGTCCTAGTGTGACTCTGAGGGGAACAATTTTAATCTCGCGCAGATCGAATACAACATTTTCAACAAAGGTTGCGCGGGCTTAATTAAAGAACCCACAAGCTGTATTCAGCTGTATATGGTGTTCGTTACGGCCCGTATCTGATGGTTTGATTCACTGCCAAGCGATAAAAGAGGGAACACTCAACGTAGAACTGAAGGTTCTGATGACCATCAAACTACTAACCCTTCTCCCTTTGCTCATTGCATTTAGTGGTTTTTTTGACAAAATGTACACCCGTAGACTGGCAATCGAGAGGGGGCAATATGTATGTGTGTTAGATGACGCCACATCCAGCTTTTAAAAAGGTTGAGGCTGCACTGTGGTGACTGCATTTTTCTACCAAACCGACTGAAATGGTGGTCAAACATTCATTTGTCATAAATTAGTGTTTATGCAGTGTACCGAAGACCTAGGACACCCCTCAAAATCAAATTTGCAAAATCAAATTTGCAGACACTGAAATACTCAAAAATCTAGAGTGATAAATCTCATTTTCTACCCAAACAAATTTATTTGGTTCAGCTGTTGTGCCTAGCAGTGTTGTTTTGCCATTTTGAAGGAGACAGGTGTCAGCCTCGTCAGAAGCCGTAAAAGGTCTGTTTTGGCGTAATTGGTTTGCTGCAAATTCAGTTCCGTGTGTACATAATATCGAGACAGCTAACAATGTTTCTCGAAGGGGTGGGGGGTGGGGGCGGGGGGGGGGGTAAGCCAGAACTCGTTCTTTATTAATTATTCCCCCCTCTGCTTCTTTATCTCTGTAAACTTGTAGGGCTAGTTATTTTTCGGTAACTTACCCAACAACGGGCCTGAATCCTCGATAGCTCATGGGTAGAGACTACACATTGTGGATCTACTTTTTGCGACTCAAAAGTTCAGAACACTCTAGTGTACAAAATATACATTTCTGGAGCAAACAATACAAACATACCGCATTTAAAACAGCAACTATAGGCTTGAACACATGAATCTGAATATAAAATCCATGAGTTTGGTTGTTTTCTGAATTCAGATATGCCGTGCACAATCGTTTATCGCTAGCAAGATTCCAAGGAAAAGTAACTCTCATACTTTGTCTAGCGACACGAGTAGTTCCCCTTCCAGATTTCGGCTGCATCGACAAGACTGCAATCCGACGGTCAGTTTTCAACAATATTTCATTTTATAAACAGATCACACGCAATCAATTGCAAACATTTAATCAACTTAAAGAACATGCAGCGGTTTCATACACTATTTTGCCCCAGAAAACTGAACTTCATACAGTTTTTAACGTTGGAACACGCGTGTAAAACTTCGTCTGCTAGTCACATTCGAGGAAAGAACATTTCCTGAGCGATACCAAAACATGAACAGAACACACACTATCTGCCTTTACCGCCACAGCAGAATGACAACATAACTGTGTACTTGATTTTAGTTCAAAACATGGAAACTGACAAGAAGTGTTAACAACATTGAATGATTTGCACGGAACTATACAACCGCGCATTAATCGATCGCCTGCACAGGTAGACTGGTTGGGTGAATATGATTCGATCAAACTTTCGCACAAAAACTCCTCTTTTCTTTGAATAACTGAAGAAAGGAGGAATAAAGAGGTTACATACCTCGTCTCAGTGATTATCAAAAATAATGGTCGAAGTTCGCGGTCATGAAAAAGCTCGCTGAAGCTCGCATTTTTCATGATCCGCTAACTTCGACCATTATTTTTGATAATCACTGAGACTCGGCATGTAACCTCTACCTCTTTTTCGTGCAATTTTGATGTTTAGGTCGACAGACTGACTACTAAATGTTTTGAGACATCCCTCGGCATCAGAATATCAAGGCCTGATATGGATGGTGATTGAGACTGCTAAGATCAAGTGGATGATGACGCGACCGAGCCAACGATCGGACGCCAACTTGGTATAAAGGCTGAGCATAAGCAAAGAAACTACAATGGGAAGAAGGATAACTTCCTCATTGGGCATGCTTAGAAATGAGAATGGCTAAATACGAGTTATTCCCCTTTTCTACATGCTGACCAGGCTGTCTCCTGCTTTGTCATGACTAGTACAGTCGATCTTTCTCATGCTGTGACTTGCTTTATTTTCACATTTTCGGTATTTAAAACAGCAAACACACACACACACACACACACACACACATACACTGAAGAAGTTTCCATTCTGATTCGGTTATTTTATTTGGTGCTATATGTTTGCTTCACATTGTTTCTTCTTTTACATTGCTAAACACATCCATAATGCATGCATGGCTCATTCGAAAGAGGGCAACTGAATAACTGATGCCCAATAGCAATAAATACTGAACAACTGAACAATAAATAGCAATAAATGATGACAGCGCCAAGTTTTTAAGTACAAAGTGAAATCATGTGACTGGACAAAGGCACAATTACAAAATACAAATAAAAAAATCGAGGCTCATTTTAAATTAAGTTCTCAGCTCATGGGGAAGCATAAGGTGACCCTAGAAACCGAAATTAGGAGACCTCCCGCCCCCAGGGCAGACTACAAAAAAAAAAGGGGGGGGGGGGGCTAATTTGTGAAAAAGTATAAAAGGAATCGAAAACTGTATACAGTATTTAGTTAATACCCCAAAAATTGTATAGTATATACAATGTCAGACCCTAAAGAAAGTTTGTTAGTCTTTGCTTAGGCAAAACAAAGCAAAATAGCCTGTTTACGGTATCCCGACCAACCCTATTTTTCTAGACCAACCCTAGACTTTTTTTTTTGGCATTTGGAAAAGAAGAAAAAGAAAACAAAATCAATTTTGTTCCTGTTTTTTTGCAAAATAATTTTAAAAGATGGTTATAAATTTTTTTTAAGAAAAGCCGACCTACCGACCCTCTTTTTGTGTGCCTATGTTACTGTAAACAGACTAAAAGGTACATCAGAAACAACACACCAGGGAGGGTCCAAAATTGTATCAAAATATAGATGGTAGGGAATTCAAAATAAAAAAAGACAATAGACAAAACATGTACTTCGGCTTATAGAGCCTTCTTTAATTTTTGACTCATTAAGTCCATTCTCCGAGAGTCCTTTTTTTAATTTTTAATTGCCTACCATCTATTTTTTTTATACAATTTTGGACCCTCTTTGTACGGAGAGAGTTGGCAATTGTTAATCACATTCTCTCATCTCATTGACTCTCCTTCAGCTCCTTGGTAACATGCGTTCCCGTCTCTGCCAGGATTGGACACAGCAGCAGATAACCGGTAAATATGTAACAGGCATAAATGGCAAAATAGCTCGCCTCGCCTGATAATATATGAGACAACTGTTCTACTACAAAGTCTTTCTTGGGAGGCTTGGCTAATTTACTCGCTCGTTTTACACGGGGTTCCATCGTTTTCTTTTCTAATCGGAAAACCTTGCTCCTCAGTTTGTTGACCTTCTGCCAAAGTTCCGCTTCACGAGGGGATGGGGAAGATGACGACTTTGATGCTTTACATCCTATGTCCTCCAGGATCGCCTGAATGTCATCTAAAAAAGAAAACACACATAAAATAACATAACCATAACAAGTTACAACCTGGAAGAAATTAAAACACGTGTAATTAAATCACAAAATGAAAATAAACAATAGCGTAGGAAGGCAGGCCAGAAATGAAGTGTATTAGCAACTATGGATACGATGTGGAACAATGATGGAATTGACCTTGTTTGGTACTGAATGGGTGAGGCCATTAGAACTGTACCTACTATATAAGCTTCATATTGATTGATTGATTGACTGATTGATTAGGACAACAGTACCAGGTAAACTCCTCACACACCATGCCTCTTTCTTTCTTTCTTTATTTGGTGTTTAACGTCGTTTTCAACCACGAAGCTTATATCGCGACGGGGAAAGGGGGGGGGGGGAGATGGGAATAGAGCCACTTAATTGTTTCTTGTTACACCATGCCTCTAACAGGATATGTTTCCCATCTTTACGTGTTGGAACTACAGGTACAATTTCATCCATCCATGCATCCGCCCTATACAGCTTCTTCTTCTTCTTCTGCGCTCGTGGGCTGAAACTCCCACGTGCACTCATTTTTTTTGCACAAGTGGAATTTTACGTGTATGATCGTTTTTACCCCGCCATTTAGGCAGCCATACGCCGCTTTCGGAGGAAGCGTGCGGGGTATTTTTGTGTTTCTAAAACCCACCGAACTCTGACATGGATTACAAGATCTTGTGCTTGCGTGTACACACCAAGGGGGATAAGTCACTAGCAGGTCTGCACATAAGTTGACCTGGGAGATCGGAAACATCTCCACACTTAACCCACCAGGCGGCCGCGACCGGGATTCGAACCCTCGACCTTCCGAGTTAATAGACCGACGTCTTACCACCCCGCCACAGCGCCCGTCACCCTATACAGCAATTATCAACTATGTAATGGATGGGTTTAAACATTTTTTGATGTCAGGGTGTTCTTCATGGTTAAAAATCTCTTACCTGGTTGAACAATTTGTGCATCAGGCGACAGGTCGGTGCTGGCTTCATTTGTAGCTACCCTTTGCGATGGTGGCTTCCTCCCACTAGCAACCTGCAAATGCACAGCTCTTTAACTGACAAACTCACAACCAACACCCAGTCACAATGAAACAATTCTCCCAATTTCATGGCATTGGTCTGAGGCCACACAAAAAAGTGTATGTTTCTCGTAAGGCAAAACAAAAAATAATCTGTTTACAGTATCCGGACCGACCCTATTTTTTTCCCACCGGCCCTAGACTTTTTTTGGGGCATTAAAAAATGAAATTAAAATATTCAGATGGCTAAAATACAAAAATAAAAAGCCGACCTACCGACGCTATTTTTGGGGGGCCTATGTTACCTTAAACAGACTTTTTTTGTGGCCTAACATGACTAAAGGTGGAGATTTTTTTTCTAAACTTTTTTTTTTAAACCATCTTTTTAACTTATTTTGTTTGTTTGTTTGTTTATTTGTTGCTTAACGTCCAGCCGACTACGCAGAGCCATATCAGGACGAGGAAGGGGGGGATGAAGGGGGCCACTTGTCAAGCGATTCCTGTTTACAAATGCACTAACCCATTACTTGTGTCCCAGCAGGCTTTAGTAAAACTAAATTAATACCTACTGGAAGATTACCAGTTTCCAGTATGTTAAAATAGGCTTAACCTATCTACTGCTGGACTTACATCAGAACACTAACAGATTAAACTATACATGAATCGCGAGACAAGCGGCAAGAGAAGAGATTTTTGGAAAAAATACAGGTGAATGAGCAAGAAGGCAGAAAAAAGAAAAGAATTCATGAAGAAAAAGAGAGCATGACAGGAAAGAGGAACCAAAAATCTACCTAACAGCAAACTAGAAAGCTCCTGCGGTTCCAAAAACAGGAGGGGCCTTTAATTTCATAACCGCAGTGCCCCACTGCGGGAAACTTATTTTGTTGAAAAACAGGAAAACAATTGATTTTCGAATACCCCTTTTATTTTTGAAAATGCAAAATAAAAGTCTAGGGTCGTCGGGAAAACATAGGTAGGGTCAGGTGACCAGAAACATACAACTTTTTTGTTGTTGACGCCGACCCTATACTTTTTTTGCCATTTGGGGCTGTTTTTTGGCAAAATAAGTTCATCATAATCATCATAATCAAGACGTCGATCCAAAATAAGTAACTTTTTTTTGTTGGCCTTATCATTTTTTTGCGCTAAATGCAAACAGGCATTATTTGATGGGAACAATGCTGTTTTTTTTCAATTCTTACATCAGCCTCAAACTTGTATTACTCAACCTGCATTTAATAGTGTGCTTCATTGGTTTGCAAAAACCT